>NC_065445.1:137501038-137817370 GCF_917563875.1 Diabrotica virgifera virgifera
ACGTCAGTAACGAAATCATTCAGCATGATGTCCCTTTGGAATCCATCAAAGATGCCATACATCGTTTTAGTGTCAACTATAGTGAAAAAGTGTCAGTGCACCCGAATCGGTTAGAGGCCCAACTAAACGTGCGCGATGCCAATGAAATCCGTAGGCTAAAACGTCTACTGCCATCCGATCTATCTATATTACACATACTTTAGTTCATTTTTTTTAAGGCAATTTATTGTTAAATCATACCAACCATGTTTAACTTAGGTTTAGATATATTTAAAAGAGATTATTCATCGGAATAATACTCTACATGTCATCAGCTTCATTGTCAGAAAAAATGCTTATTACCTCTAATAGGCAGATTGCAGATCTCTCAAGGAGTTAATAAAAAAAATTTCATTTAAAAAATCATTGATTACGTCATAACGCGCGGATGGATAACTTCACTGGCTACTTTTTTCAGGATTTTTCCTTAAACTCGCCGGCCTATGAAATAACGAATTTATTCCAAACATTTGCACCATACTGTATATATGTCCACAGTACCTAAATTTTCTTATTTTGACAATGTTTAGAAGCTCCACACCTTTATGTACCAGTTCTAGGACTCTTTCATTACTGGTGTGAGTAACCCAGAAAATTTATAGTGTTCTCCGGTAGCATCACAAATCAAACGCCTTCTTTTTCTTCATTTTGTCGACCTTTAACGTCCGTATTTCTCAACCATAAAGGAAACAAGATCACACATAACATTTCAGTGTTTTTAATCCCGTTTTCGTTGTTAAGTTTCTAGGCCTGGATCCCGCGTACCAAAAAAAGTTGATTAATAACAAGCTGAAAATTTTTTAATGGCTTAACCGTATCTAGTCGGACAAACTTTGATGTATGGGAACACTGGAACAGGGGAAATTTTAATTGTGGAACATGATTTTAAATGTGAATCGTGACAAGTTTATGATTGTGAATAGGTTGTTTCTAAGTTTTTTCAATAGCAAAATTTATATAATATATGAAAAAATGTTTGTCCGACAAATTTGTTGGGCATTTTAATAAGTCCGACACGTAGAACATGTCAAATGACAGGAATTATATTGGCTGTAAATAGCAGTCTGATTTTTGCATGAGAGTTTAATGAAAGGGTAACACATCAATTATTGGAAGTTCTGTCCGGCAAAATACATAGAACGTTTTCGAAGTCTGACGTTCGAAACCTGTAACCTGTTTCACAATTAAAACTTCCCCTGTTCTACTGTTCCCGTACATCAAACTTTGTCCGACTAGACACCGTTAAGCTATTAACAAATTTTCAGCTTGCTATTAATAAACTTTTTATTGGTACGCGTGATCCAGGCCTATTCTGAAGGTAAGTGTTGATTGCAATGTACTTAGTACAATGTTAATTAGAATAATTAAAGTTGAAGAAACTAGCAATTTTTGCTGCAAAAAAATACTCACCAAACCAGTGGTGTTTAAAAAGTAATACCCATCACATTTATTTGAGTTGTTTCAGCGTTTGCCTATTTTCTGCTATTTTATGAGCTTTCTTAGTAATACACTGGAACCTCGATAAGTCGGATTAATCGGGACCAAGGGCGATCCGGGTTATCGAAAATCCGGGTTAGTCAGAGAATATGGTAAAAATTAATAAAATACAATAAACAAATTCTTCTTCTTAACGTGCCCTATCAAGTCCCCTTGACGTTGGCGATTAACATGGCGAAACTGTCTCTGTTTCGAGCTATTCTAAATAGGTGTTCTGCTTTCTTTATTCCTGCCCACTCCCGGATATTCTTCAACCAAGGGGCCTGTTTTCTACCAATTCCTCTGCGTCCTTCGATTTTACCCATCATAATAAGTTGAAGAATATTATACCGGTCTCCCCTTACTACGTGTCCAAAATAGGCCATCTTTCTATATTTGATGTTATCAAGCAGCTCGCGGGTAGCATTTGCTCTCTTAAGGACTGCCACATTTGTCAGCATAGCCGTCCATGGTATTTTCAGTATACGTCTGTGCAGCCACATTTCAAAAGCCTCCAAACGGTTAATGGTGGATATTTTTCATGTCCATGCTTCGACACCATACAAGAGGACTGACCAAATGTAGCATTTAATTATGCGCTTTCGAAGTTGAAGTTGCAAGGTATCATTACAGAAGAATGACCTCATTTTTAAAAATGTCGTGCGGGCTATCTCGATTCTACTTTATCTCTTTATCTGGATCTAGTTGTTCAGTAATTTGGCAACCAAGATATTTAAAACTGGGTACTCTTTGAATTATATGACCATTAACATATAACCGTGAATCTTGATGGGCCAAACGGCTAAATACCATGTATTTTGTTTTTGAACAGTTTATATTTAGGCCAAACTCTCTTCCCACTGTGTCAATGGCATTTAAAAGGTGTTGTAATCCATTCATATCATCACTTGAAATAACTGTATCGTCTGCATATCTGATTGTATTTATCAAAATTCCATTAACTTTCACACCCCATTCCAAATTATGCAGCGCTTCCATAAATATTCTATCTGAATATAAATTGAATGACAGTGGGGACAGTATACAACCCTGTCTGACACCTCTTTGTATTTTGCATATTTCTGTTGATTTTTCATTTATGCAAGCTGTCGCTGTTTGACGCCTGTATAATTTTTCTATGATTCGTACATCTTGACTATCAACTGCTTTATCCTTTAATATTTTAATTAATTTGTGATTTTGTACTCGATCAAAGGCCTTCCCATAGTCAATAAATACAGCAAAGACGTCTTTCCTTTGATCTCGGCATTTCTGCAATAACACATTTAGTGCAAAGAGTGCGTCCCGGGTTCCCAGTCCATTTCTGAAGCCAAACTGTGTTTCATCCTGGTCTTCTTCACATTTATCTCTGATTCTACTGTGGAGGGTACGTAGAAAGATTTTCAAAGTGTGGCTCATAAGGCTTATCATTCTATAATCGCTACAGTTTTTCGGACGTTGTTTTTTTGGTAGGGTTATTAATTCGGACTTTAACCAATCTTCAGGGATATCACCAGTCGAATAAACATCATTGAAAAGTTTGACTAGTATTCCAATGTTTTTCTCATTTATGAGCGTTAACATTTTTGTAGGTATGTTGTCGGGACCAACGACTTTCTTGTTTTTTGCCAATTTCTGTAGCATGTAGTATTTCTGATTTTAGTATTTCTGGTCCTTCACCTTCATCTAAAGTCTCCAGTTCTTCGGGTCTATCATCATTATACAGTTCATTTATATAATTATACCAGGTAGTTCGAATTTCGTGTTCGTCTATTATCATTTTTCCCGACGAATCGGTTATAGTATGTGGAGTTTTCTTATGATAAAGTCCAGCTACTTCTCTAACTTTTTTAAACATATTAAACGTATTATATTTTTCATTTAACTTTTCTAATTCCTTGCATTTATCCTCCATCCATTTTTCTTTAGCTACCTTTGTTTTTTGTTTAATTAGTTTCTGTTTTTCTTTGTATTCTCTTTTGTTATCTTTCAGTTTTCTTCTCTGCTCCATCAATAACAGATTTCGTCAGTCATCCATTGTTTTTTTTTTGTGCCTCTGCATCGTTGTTGTATATTTTTCCATTACTTTCCAGGTAAGATCTTTAAACGTGTTCCATATTTCTGTATTGTTTTCATTTGTTGAATTCTTTAGCTGATTATTCAGGTCATTTTCTATTAGTGTTTTGTTGGATGCTGATATATGTAATTTTGTTGTTTTGGGGCTTTCTTCGACTTTTTTGAGCTTCACTTGGATGTCAGCTATTAGAGGGTTATGGTCTGAACCGATATCTGCACCAGGATATGTCGTTAATCTCTTGACACCATTCTTAAATCTCTTGTTTACTAGAATATAATCTATCTGATTTCTAATTATATGAAGTGAGTTATCTCCTGGTCCCTTCCATGTATATAATCTTCTTTTGTGTAATTTGAACCATGTTTGCGATTATCATGTCATGTTCTTGACAGAACTGGTATAATCTATCGCCTGTTTCATTGCTCTCCCCCAGTCCATATTCACCTATCAGGTCAGATTTTCGTCCTTGACCAATTTTCGCGTTAAAATCTCCAATAATATATGTGATTTCGTTCCTTTTTAGATTAAGTGTCTGTTTTAATTGACTATAGAATGATTCAACATCATTGTCATATTTCTTTTTTGAAGTAGGGGCATATATCTGGATAACATTGACATTAAATGGTTTACTATTTAATTGGAGTATCGCTAGTCTATCGATCACAGGTACAAAATTTTTAACATATTTCTTGAATTTAGATGTTATAAATATGCCAACTCCATTCCTATGATGTACGTCATCTTCTGCACTTCCAGAATAGTATACTGTGCCTTCATCTTGTTCACATGTTCCCGCTCCAGGCCAGCGCAGCTCACTGATGCCCATTATATCAATTTTTAAGGGTTTAACCTCTTGAACTAAGTTACTGAGCTTGCCTGCTGCATAGAGGCTTTTAACATTCCATGTGCCTAATGTGATTGTACTGCTAGACATTTTTAAAGTTGTCGTACTTTTAAATTGTAGGGGTTTCGTGTGGTGACGACCGGGAAGGCCCTACAGTCTGGTGCGCACCCTTCCCTGCTGGATCTTGGTTTCCGAGATCCATGATCAGTAATACTCTGATTATGTTTGGATTGCGCCATGTTAACTTTACTCGGGAGAAATAATTGGAGTGGTTTCCCGTTGCCTTCCCCAATGATTTTTCTGGCGCATTAGGTTTACTTCTGTGGGTTGGATAATCGGAAAGGATTTTTGGATATTTGTTAGGAAACTTGGATCGGGACATGACCTCCCCTATTTGGGTTTGGGGGATAGCCATGGCTTGCGTGAGCAGGTTCGCGTCCCTGAAATAGATCTGATTTACACCGGGATCGTATAAGTGTATCTATCCGCTACTACAATAAATAAATACACATAATACGCATATACAATAAACAAATACACATTATAATTGCAAAAACATCAAATACATATCACAGTACATCTAAATTACGTACAGTTGTATACAGTATTGTTTATTTCTTGGTAAAAAACTCAGTCAAAGTGAAAAAATAATAAAACTGTTTTAAAAGTGAAAAAATGTTTGTTTTGTCTGATGAAAATCGGTCCGGGATAGCCAGACTTCCGGGTTATCGGAAGCCGACTTACCGGGGTTCCACTGTACCCGTTTAAAGCTGTGCCAAAGCTGTGTGCCAAAAACTGTTTTTAATGCGTGAAGAAATTGATTATGCTAGTATCTTTTAATCTAAAATTAACGGTTATATACTTATTATTATTACGAAGACGATTATCTTTTTTATTTTAACTTGCTTATTCTTAACCTATTCACTCACAAAGCTCACTTATACTCTTTTAATTGTTTAAAGAAAATTTTTAATTTTAGTTTTAATTTTTTTTTTTTCAGAAGGCATCTCTACTAGATGTTAGTAACCTGGATGAAGATGAATTGATTGTAACGTTGTTAAAGCCCTCAAGCAAGATTCGCGGACACAGATTAATGACTCGATTGGGACAAGACTACTATGCTTTCCAAGATATTCCTTATGCTCAAGCACCAATTGGTAAAAATCGCTTTAAGGTTAGTTACTGTTCAGTTATTTAGTACATATTAAACTGTTTTGAAAATGATTAATCTCAATTATTTTTCAAATTCCTTCTTCCCATTTTGGTAGTCCTTTTCTGAATTTTTATTTGTCACACGTGGTCTCCGTTATATTTCTCAATAATTATTTATCTGTCCATGTTCTGCCTGGCTGCAGTCCATGTCTGCTTCAACGTAGCGACTCATACTATTAAATCTATAAGATTTGTTCTATTTCTAACGTGCCTGAGCTCCTTATTATTCCTTATTGTTCCTAGGGTTATTCGCTTATAGGGTTCTATACTAGTATATAGGGTTATATATTTCACTTAGGCAATACGCTGGTATCTGATGGGCCTATGGAGGAGCAGTACCCCAAGGAATAAGGGCTTACGGCTCAGTGATACCTCTCCATAGATCTCTATAGGGATGTATCTAACACTGCCTATTTCATTATTATCTGAGTTCCTTTGCTGACTTTTTCCTCAGTAGTCTCAGCAATTTCAGGAAACCTCTCGTAAGAGACTGACGTAAGGCGAATGCATTGCAAACCGTTAAATTCAAGCTCCCTGTGAAATAATTGCGCAACCAAATTCTTTCAAAATGTCCATTTTGGCTTTTCTTTTTTTTAAGAGGAGCATATTGATCGATTCGACCGTTACTTGATGGAAGTTCATTTTATCTAACAATAAAAAACTAAAAACTTTTGATTTCGATACTTCCACAAAATTTATTATAAAACTATATGGCTACAGCTGTTTCGGCTGCCTTTCTCAAGATGTTGAGAGAGGCACTCCTTTATAATAAATTTTGTGGAAGTATCGAAATCAAAAGAAGCATATTATTTTTGCCTACAATTTGTTTATAAGTAGATACATGGGTTCGTTTTTAAATTTAGAATAATGAATTGTCTCAATAATTGTACATTATATTTATTGATGCAGATAATACGGTCTATACATATGATCAAATAAAATTAAGAATGTGATCTTGAAAAGTAATTGGAAATTCCCCCCGATTTTAAATACAAAGCTCATTCACCATAGTCATAGCTACTTCACGATCTCTGACTTGCCTACCAAACATCTCCTATACATTACTACCCATAACATTATTGAACTTGCTCCACAACTTAAACGACGGTTGAACGTGTACTCACAAGCATTCTGCTTCAAGTGGAATTTTTTTGTTTATTTATAGGGAATTATAATGATTTTAATGTATGTATTACCATTGTGTATTCTATCTTTTCTTTGAATAAACATTATATATATTACTCTGCAAATCCCTCTCCGGTCTTCATCCACACTCCTTCATGGCCATCGGGAGAATGTAAGCCAAATCGTCAACAAAAAGCATATATTATTCTACTACACAACGATCCAGATTAGATGTAAGTGTCAAATTACAATCTTGCTAATTGATCACGTGAAAGCAATTTGGGTCCAATGGCTGGTTTGCAAACTTTCAAAGAAAAAAAGTTAACCTCTGTCTCAAACTCATACCGACCAAACACTAAAATTTGTACCTACCTCGAACTTTGTTTAAGTTGATTTTTTGACTGTATTGACGTTAAATGACAACCTCGCAAAGAAATCTATCATAAATATTGTAATTTTACCATTTCTTCACCACTGCCAGTGGCAGCGTACTGTCAGTGTTTTTTGATCATAAAGTAAATTTTAGTTTAAAAAATAACCTCTTTAATTTTAATTTTAGCCAGCAATTGCGTCAGAGGGATGGCCAGATATACTTGACGCAACTAGTAATAAAAAGAAATGTTTTCAGCCCGGATCACCAGTTCCATTTGATACACTAATAGAAACTGAAGATTGTTTACTTGTGAATGTATATACACCTGTGGTAAGTTACATGTTGATAACATGCTCATACTTAAATGTTTTTTTAAACTTTTGCTCATTTTTCAAAAAAAAATGCTAATTAATCTACGAAAGGGTACCAGTCCGAAAGTTCTTCTTAGTGACTAACCTGATGCAAGTATTTTTAACAATAGGTATACATCTCAATAGAAATATTAATCAAAACAATGATAGCTAATATGGTAGCCTAAATGATATCAAAGCGTCGATATTGATCATGGAACTAGCAGAAGAAGAATTGGTTCTGTCGCTCTTTACCATTTTTAATATTATCATAATATTATATTTTTATCAGAATATATTATTATCTTTTCCGCTTACATTCCGGTTTTGTAAAGTTCCGTCACGTTAATAAAATATATTATTTATCAGTCTGTCCCAACGATTCTGGGGGAATGCCAGAAGAAAAATTCTTCGAAATGGAAAATGCAATCAAATAAATTAAATGGAACGTAATAGGAGTCTGCGAAACAAGACACTGAGGTGAAAACTTAAGACACCTCTTCTACAGCACTGGCTCCGAAACCGAAGTAGTTGGAGTAGTCGGTTTCTTCGTCCATAAAAAACATAAAAAGAACGTAGTTAATATAAAAAGTGTATCTACAAGAGTGGCCTATGTACCTCTAAAGCTCAACAATATGTATAAACTGAAAATTATTCAGGTATACGCTCCAACAACACAACATCCAGTCGAAGAAGTTGAAGACTTCTTTGATGATATAGATGTACCTCTAAAAGACACACCTACCCACTTTATAATTTTGTACGGGGATTATAAGGCAAAATTAGGTCTTAAAGAATACGAAGCAGAGACATCACTAGAAAATGTTGGATCTCTAGGTAGAAATGAGCGGGGACAAACACTCGTAGGATCCTTGCTACAAAATAACCTGTTCCAAATGAACAGTTTTTTTGTTAATAAACTACATAGAAGGTGGACGTGGGAAAGTCCTGATGGTAAAACAAGAAATGAAATAGATTACATTATCAGCGACAAAAAACAAATTATCACAGACGTGAGCGTCCTTAACAAATTTACTACAGGAAATGACCATCAAATGGTGAGGAGCCACAGTAAAAATAGACCTCAAAAAAGAACGAAATCGTTTGATAAAAAAATAAACGCTGCTTTGGAAACACATACAACTCCAGATGAAAGTATAAATAACTTAAATGGAAACATAATTAGATCTATTGAAGAAAGTCAACTAAAAAACTGTTCAAAAAAAAGAAGAGAGATGAAAAAATAAGCTCACAAACTAGAGAACTAATCAAAACTCCAAATAAAATAAAAGGAAGTGAAAACACTGAAAAACGTGCGTTAACATACATCAACAAGAAAGTGCCAAAAGAAATCAGTAAAGACCTATGGAAGTTTAAAACTCAAGGCATCAACAAAACCATAGAATGAAACGGAAGTTTGAAAGTTTTATGAAGGGAATTTAATAATGGAAAACGCGAAATACATACATTAAAAAATAAAAAGGGCGAAATAACATCAAACAGAGAATATTTACTTAAGAGGAAACAGTAGCGATCAACAGGTGGCGAAAACGCGTTCCAAAATTGCGGCTGTAATTTTGAATATTTTTTCGAGATATTTGGCACACGTATTCGTAATATAAATAAAGAATGGCGGTACAGAGCCCAATTTGAAAAATATATTAATATGTGGAAATTACTCTGTAATTAAATACAATATTAAAAAAACGAGCCTGTACCGCCATTAAGAAGAACAAAAAATACACTTTCTTCAAATAAACTTTTTTATCCGATACCTAGATTTTGTGTTATTTTGGAACCACTAATGAAATAAAAAATTTTAGTAGTTCCAAAATGACACAAAATCTAGGCATCGGATAAAAAATATATTTGAAAAAAGTGTATTTTTTTGTTCTTCTTAATGGCGGTACAGGCTCGTTTTTTAATATTGTTTTTAATTACAGAGTAATTTCTACATATTAATATATTTTTCAAATTGGGCTCTGTACCGCCATTCTTTATTATATTACGAATACGTGTGCCAAATATCTCGAAAAAATATTCAAAATTACAGCCGCAATCTTGGAACGCGTTTTTGCTACCTGTTGATCGCTACTGTTTCCTCTTAATATTGTGGAAGATATTTGGAACTATATGGAAGCCAAAGGCAAAATAAAACTGATCTGAAGGAAGCGGTTTCAAAGAAAATAATAAAGCAAAGCTCCGAAATACTACCAGAGATAACCACTAGCGAAATCCATCAAGTACTAAGAAAAACAAAAAATTGAAAAGCACCAGGTGAAGATGGAGTCGTAATAGATGCCATTAAAAACGGAGGCCACATTCTTGTAGGTAAAATAACAAACCTCTTCTAAAAAACTTATGCCTTTATCAAAAGTCATTACCTGAATGGAAAAACGCTGTAACAATAGTTTTGCATAAGAAGGGAGATAAAACAGACTAAGAACATTACAGACTTATCAGCCTGCTAAACCACTTATACAAACTCTTTACAAAAGTAGTAACATCAAGAGTAGAAAATAAGCTAGATTTTTACCAGCCAAAAGAACAAGCTGGATTTCGCACCAACTTTGGAAGAAACGACCATCTGCAGGCAGTAAAGTTACTAATTGAAAAGTCAATAGAATATAATAAGCCCTTTGTCCTACTATTCGTGGATATTTACAAGCCCTTTAACACGATGGAGCTGGGTAGCATTTTAGAAGCTCTAAATGAAACACTCGTCTATAATATCTATAGACACTGGTCTATAATATTTATAAAGAGGCAACAATGAGTGTTAAGATACATATGATAAAACCAAACAAATAAGCATAGAACGTGTCGTAAGACAAGGCGACACACTCTCGCCAAAATATTCTGAACTGTTCTTGAATATGCCTTTAAGATGCTCAACTCGGACAATAAAGGGATCACAATATGTAGATGTAGAACAGTTAAATCATCTTCGTTTTGTAGATGACATAATATAATCCTTATAACTGATGGCCTAGGAGAAGTAAAGGAAATGCTAAATGAGCTAGACACTATCTGCTGGAAAATAGGCCTGAAAATGAACTTTACTAAAACTAAATGTATGACTAATCTGATTCCTAATTCCTAGCGGCAGCTGATTATACGTGAAGAAGAAGTAGAACTATAGTGGAAAAGAACGTTTACTTAGGTCATGAAATTAGCATTGGTAGAGACAACCAAACATGCGAAATAAAAAAAAGATTAACTCTTGCTTGGGCAGCCTACGGAGCGCTGAGAGACATATTTAGGAGAGGTATACCGATTAGTTTAAAAAGACAAGTGTTTGATCAATGTGTGCTACCGGTAACGACATATGGAGCAGAGACACTGACTCTAACCAAGGCAACAGCGTCGAAAATGAGGGTTGCTCAAAGGCGTATGTAAAGATCCATGCTGGGCGTAACCCTATGAGATAAAATAAGAAATAAAAATCTCAGACAAAGAACCGATATCACAGATGGTACACAACGGATCACCAAGCTCAAATAGAACTGGGCAGGATACGTCGTCAGACTAAAGGAGTTAAGGTGGACACGAAAGCTAATAGAATTGAGACCAAGAGAAGATAAACGCAATAGAGGAAGGCCGCATATACGAAGCACATATGACATCAGGAGCATTAGTAAACATTGGCAACAATCAGCACAAAACCATAAAGTGTCGAAACAATTGAGGGAGACCTATATCCAGCAGTGGACGTAAATTGATTGGACGATGGACCAAGATTTTGCGCCTACCCCCTTAAATATAAAGTTTGTCAAATATTATATATAATATATTTTGTTTTAGAAACCTGGCACTCGCCCTTATTTGCCTGTTTATTTTTGGATTCATGGAGGAGGTTTTAATACAGGTAACGGAGCAATTGGCACATTGGATCCCAGAAATTTTATGGACTATGACGTAATAGTTGTAACAATTAATTACAGGTTGGGAGTGCTAGGTAAGATGTTAAACATATTTATTATTATCGCTGCTGGTCGATATACATTTATTTATAAATACGCGACTACTGGTCGTATTATGGATTATGGTCCTATACAGTGCGTCCATAAAGTAACGCATAAATTAGATATTTCGTAAACCGACGACTTTAAGAAAAAATCCCGAAATAGGACGATGTTTATTTTTAAATTACGATTTTTTGGAATATATATCATACTAGTGACGTCATCCGTCTACGCGTGATGACGTAATCGATAATTTTTTTAAATGAGAATAGGGGTCATGTGATAGCTTATTTGAAAGGGTATTGAATTCTCTATTCACTAATGTAAATATTAACATAATTATTTACATAGGGTGTTCAAAAAAATATTTTTTAATTAAAATAATTGAGACAAAAAGAAGAATGTATGTCATTTATTTAGTTCAAAATGTGTTTTACTACTGTCAGAAAACAGAAAAAAAATTTATTTGACAAATAAACATTGATTTTCGCTTAAACGAAATGTTCAAACTGGCAGGTGGGTGACAGCTTTAACATTGAATTTAAGCGAAAAACAATATTTATTTGTCAAATAAACATTTTTTCCTGTTTTCTGACAACATTAAAACGTATTTTGAATTAGATAAATTACATACATTCTTTTTTCTCAAATTATTTTAATTAAAAAAATGTTTTTTGAACACCTTGTACAAATAATTATGTTAATGTTTATATTATGGAATAGAGAATTGAATACTATGGCGTCACTAGTATGATATATATGCCAAAAAATCGGAAATTACAAATTAAAATCGACTGTTTCGGGATTTTTCATTAAAGTCGCCGGTTTACGAAATAATGAATTTATGCGTTACTTTATGGACGCACTGTATATTTGGATTTTTGTACCTCGTGAAACAAATTTTGACTTCATCAGATGTTGCATTGCTAAGGAAGATCTGTTTCCTGTCATTATTCGCGTTTTAACTTCTCGCTCTATTTTTTTGTCATTTGTGATTTTTGCTCCTAGGTATTTTAATTATTTAACCCCTTCGAGGAATATAAGAACAGAGACAACAACACAAGCAACAAAAGCAGCGAGACTCGTGGTTGCCTCCGAGAAACCATATGGAGAAACAAATATCTGACCACGGAAGCCAAAATAAAAGTATACAAGACAACAGTAAGGCCGTCCGCACATGGGTCGATCGAAGACACGTCTCGAAGTTCGCGCGTCTTGCTCGTCTTCTACGAACCCTGCGGCACAAGCGATTGTTCTCCGCACACTAGTCGATTCAGTTTGCTCACATCTTCCAATCAGGAACAACGCATTTTTTATATATCAACCAAAACGACTATTTCGATCTATGAAAACTACGATATTGTTACATTTTTAGTATAATTTGAATACAATGAGCATTATACTGAGGACATTTTTCTACTTCCCCAACGAATTTTATACTAAACACCTAGAAACAGAAGTTCAATGTTTTCAGAATTTTATATTACAAACAATATAGGTATTTCCACAAAGTTAGTAGGTAGTATGTACTACAACTGAACATAACCTTAATGAAGTAGAAGCATCAGAAGACGACCAAAATCTATTAAAGGTAGAAAATAAGTTGCTAAAACGACTGATTACCGAGATGGAAGATAAAAATGGTATTCTAAAAGAAAATAATAGATTATTGTTGCAAAGAATCAACTTTTTAGAAAAAAATGTATATGGAAAAACCACTGATCAAAAAACTGTAAACAGTAATTATCAACAAAGTGAGAAAAAAAGTGAAAGTGAACCATCAACAAGTGAGCCCATGATACCCAAAAATGTCCAACAAAAACCTGTTGTAGAAGCAGAAGCTACCAGTGAGAAAAAAAGTGAAAGTGAAGGTGAACTTGGTGAACCCAAACTGATGTCAACATCACAGAACATGCGGCATGCACAGACGGTAAATAAAACCTACAGTGAGATTGTAGCAAACAGTAGATCTTTTACACCAAAACAGTTGACAGCTGGCAACATCAACAACAAATCAAATAATACTGTTCCGATAAATAGAAAAAAACCAAATAGTTTAAACTATGACAAATACAAACCAAATTTTTGGAAATAAAGTAGTCAGTAATTTTACGACCGTCCCTAAAATGGGTCACGTTCATGTGTCGCGTGTGGGTGTAGAAATGGAAAGTGAGGACCTTTTAAATGTTCTAAAAGAGACTGCTCCAGATATTAATTTTAAATGTGTTCAATGGCATAAAAAGGAAACGGCATCATCCTTTAAAGTTTCTTTCCCCTTAGAAAAACTTAATGAAATAAATAATCCGTCATTATGGCCCCAAGGGGCAATTGTTCGAATATTTAAATTTAATCGAAATTTTCAAAACAGTGCAGCCGTATTGGAAAAGGACTAGTCAACACAAATGGAAAAAATATTGATGTTAAGATTAATGTTTAGCAAATAAAATAGAAATGATTGATTTATTTTTGTTGGAATTTAACTTTGACGTTGTCTGCTTCTCAGAGCACTGGCAGAGTGAAGCAAATCTCAGATACATAAATATCGATAGGTATTTACTTGGTAGCAGTTTCTGTAGGAAGAATAAAAAGAACGGTGGTACTGTAATCTATGTTAAAAACACTTTAAAATTTGAAGCTATAAACTGCGATAGTTTGAATATTTTTTTTTTAATTAATGGCTTTGACATAGCCAATTAGCCAGATAGTTTTAATATTGAACAAACATCTGAATTTTGTGGAATTTTTCTTCAAGATACTAACACTGTTGTATTGGTAGTGTATAGTTCTATTAAATGTAACGATTTTAAGTCTTTTTTCAAAAATTTTGAAAATCTATTGGATCACATTATGAGGCCAAATTTGAATGTAGTGATTTTGGGAGATTTTAATATCAATTTTAAAGGAAAAACGCCAAACATTAGTGAATTGACTTCTATAACATCATCTTTTGGTATAAAACAATTTATGACTATACTCGAGTTACTGCTACATCTGCCACTTGTATAGACAATATTATGACAAATTTTGAAGAAAATCAGGTTCAGACAAATGTCCTTGAACCTTGTTTTTCAGACCATCGCGGACAGTATATTAATTTAATCAAATCATCAAATAAATTAAAATCAAGTGTTTGCACTAGAGCCTTTACACAGGAAGGTATTTTAAAAATGAGAAAGTTTTTATCAGAGTTGGACTGGAACATTTTTGATAGTGATTTTGATGTAGATTGCTTAGCAACGTTTTTAATAGATAATTATAATTATGCAGTATCTCATTATTTTCCACTAAAAACATTGTTTATTAAAAATAAAAAATGTCCTGTAAATTGGTTTAATGACAACTTAAAAAATATGAGAAATTATCTGCATTCTTATAAAATACGTGCTGATTCTAGTAAAAATCCAATACATTACAACGAATATAAAAAATACAAAAATCATTATATGTAATTCCGAGTTGAAAAACGCGAAAAAGATGGCTTATGAGAAATTAATATTAACATCAAAGAATAGATCCAAGACGTGTTGGAAGATAATTAACTATGAGCGTAACAAAACCAATAGTTCACATAATATAACAACCAATTTATCTTGTGATACTTTCAATAACTTTTTTGTTGAAATTGCTGAGAACATTATAAAAACCCTTCCTAATACATCAGACGACATAATCTTGAACTATCAAAACTTCCCAGCTCCATCGAGTTCATTCTTTCTATCTCCAACTACTCAACAAGAAGTATCGGAGGTTATAAATTCACTAAAAAATTCAAATTGTTTGGATACAAATGAGCTAAACACTTCTTTTATAAAAAATACTTGTGAAATAATTACTGATCCTTTAACACATCTCATTAATAACATTTTTTCAATCGGGATATTTCCAACTGGATTTAAATACTCCAAAATTGTTCCTGTATTTAAGAAGGGCGATCGTGATCTTGTAGACAATTATAGACCAATTTCTATCGTTTCCATATTCAGTAAAATAATAGAAAAAATTCTGAAGCAACGCATAATATCGTACTTTGAAACCAATAACTTTCTTACCAGTTCACAATATAGTGTAGGAAACAGAGGTGGAATTTTGCAAAATGGACACAAGTCCGGTTTTATTTTTTTCTGTTATATCAAGGGGTGCTTATTATAAGACTAACTTTTTCTGAAAAAACTTCGCCCCGGAATCCCCTTTTCACTCCTTTAAAGGGGGTAATTTGTGGTTTTTGCGGAACGTAGCCCTTCCTGTACCTTTTACAAAAAATTTTTTTTACAGAAACATGAAGAGGACTATATTTTCTACGATATATTTCCGATAGCATATGTCTATCATCCACCGTTTAGCGAGGGTGGCGCCCCAAAGTTGACAAGTTTTTAAAAAAGATGTTTTAAATAAATATATATTTTTCCCCAACTGTAACGGAAATTAAGAAGGAATCCTGCGGCAATTATTCACAAATAAGTAACTGATTTTTTGGTATAGGTTTCACTTAAGGGTAATTGCCCTATTTTTAATTACAGGGTGGTACATTTTAAAAAACCCCTTTCTATACCATCTGAACCGTTTATGCTAGAGTAAAAAGACTTTCAGCGATTACCCATGTACTGGTTTTATTTACAAATTTGTATAATGCACCCCCATTTTTCCCCGGAACCACCCAAAAAAAAAAGAAGAATTATAAATAAAGTGATTTTCTTGGAATATTTCACACACAATGCCTTTTATTAATATGCTTCATATATCATTTTGTGAATGTTATTATTACCCATGCATGGACACCAAAAGCAATTTCCTAGTGCAACCTCTGTAGCCAAAAAAAAAAAAAAAAATAAAAGGGGGGGTTTTTTTTTTGTTTTTTGCTTTTTGATCCATATGGGCATATGCTTCATCAATAGTGCTTTTCAAAAATATATATATGGTGATTGCAACATCCCTGCGGAAACCACCAGTATCCTTGAAAATATATTGCAGAAACTACCCCTATCCCTTGGCGAGGATGTTTTTACGATTTTCTCATTACCTATGCATTCTTTTTAAACAAAACTTATACAAGGTTAAAGACCACTATTTACTCTAAAAATTAGGTCCTATTCATTTTTTTCGTATAAGCAACCGTTACAGCACAGTGGCGCTTATATATGCTTTGGCGGGCTCCAGTTTTTGTTTTTTTTTCGTCATCTGTTCGTTTTATTGATAAAGTACTTATGTAAAATAAAACAACACAGTGTAACCTACAAATTATGACCTATGCACATTTTACATTCTTTGCTCCCCAAAGCCACAGTGGTGGCCCAAAATTTTTGCATATTTTCGCCACCTACACGCATTTTATTGCATTAATGCTACCTTAATAGCACAATATTCACCCCTAAGTGGTCGCTAAGCAGTGGCGGATCCAGGGAGGGGTGATGGGGGCGATAACCCCACCCCTCTCAAACAAAGTGAATTTAAAGATTATAAAAATATTCATTTATTTTTATAAGAAATACTTATATTATATTAATATAATTTTTATAAGAATGACTTTTTATGCTTTAGTGACAGTGGCGGATCCAGCATCGTTAAGAGGGGGTGCCAATTGGCTAAATTTCTATAAAAATAAATGAATATTTTTATAATCCTTGAATATAATATCACTTGGTTTGAGAGGGGGGAGGTGATCACCCCCATCACCCCTCCCTGAATCCGCCACTGCTTAGCGACCACCTAAGGGTAAATATTGTGCTATTAAGGTAGCATTAATGCAATAAAATGCGTGTAGGTGGCGAAAATATGCAAAAACTGATTTTGGGCCACCACTGTGGCTTTGGGGCGCAAAGATTGTAAAATGTGCATAAGTCATAATTTGTAGGTTACACTGTGTTGTTTTATTTTACATAAGTACTTTATCAATAAAACGAACAGATGACGAAAAAAAAAACAAAAACTGGAGCCCGCCAAAGCATATGAGGTTTACGGCGCCACTGTGCCGTAACGGTTGCTTATACGAAAAAAATGAATACGACCTAATTTTTAGAGTAAGTAGTGGCCTTTAACTTTGTATAAGTTTTGTTTAAAAAGAATGCGTAGGTAATGAGAAAATCGTAAAAACATGCTCGCCAAGGGATAGGGGTAGTTTCTGCAGTATATTTTCAAGGAAAGGGGTGGTTTCCGCAGGGAAGTTGCAATAACCATATATATTTTTGAAAAGCAATATTGATGAAGCATATTCCCATATGGATCAAAAAGCAAAAAACAAAAAAACTTTTCAACCCCCCATTTTTTTATTTTTTTTTTGGCTACAAGGGTTGCACTATAAAATCGCTTTTGGTGTCCGTGCATGGGTAATAATAACGTGCACAAAATGATATATAAAGCATATTAATAAAGGGCATTGTGTGTGAAGGATTTCAAGAAAATCACTTTATTTATTAATTCTTGTTTTTTTTTGGGTGGTTCCGGGGAAAAATGGGGGTGCATTATACAAATTTGTAAATAGCACCAGTACATGGGTAATCGCTAAAAGTCTTTTTGCTCTAGCATAAACGGTTCAGATGGTATAGAAAGGGGTTTTTAAAATGTAACACCCTGTAATTAAAAAAGGGCAATTACCCTTAAGTGAAACCTATACCAAAAAATCAATCAATTATTTGTGAATAATTGCCGCAGGATTTTTTCTTAATTTCCGTTACAGTTAGGGAAAAATATATTTTTTTTTAAAACATCTTTTTTAAAAACTTGTCAACTTTGGGGCGCCACCCCCGCTAAACAGATGATAGACAGATGCTGTCGGGAAATAAATCGTAGAAAATACAGTCCTCTTCATATTTCTATAAAAGAAATTTTTTGTAAAAAGTACAGGAAGGGCTACGTTCCGCAAAAACAACAAATTACCCCATTTAAAGGGGTGAAAAGGGAGGTTCCGGGGCGAAATTTTTTCAGAAAAAGTTAGTCTTATAATAAGCACCCCTCGATATACCAGAAAAAAAGTAAAAATGGACTTGTGTCCATTTTGCAAGGTTCAACCTTTGTTTCCTACACTAATATGGGTTTAGAAAGGATCGTTCCACAACTCATGCACTCTTAGATGTGATGAGTGGCATAGTGGATGGCCTGGAGAAGCATAACCAAACTGCTGTAACGTTGTGTGATCTTTCAAAGGTCTTCGACTGTGTTTCTCATGAAATTTTACTAAAAAACTGCACTTTTACGGCATCAGAGGTACTCCTCTAGAACTAATTAAATCTTATCTAAGTGACAGATACCAAGCAGTCAGATACGGAAATTGTCTCTCTGAATTTAAGCATGTTAAGCATGGAGTTCCATAAGGTTCTGTTTTGGGCCCTCTATTATTTATTATGTATGTTAATGACTTGCCCAATTTTATGGCTCCATGTAAAACAGTACCATTTGCAGATGACACTACTTTTATTTTTTCTGACAGAAATCGTTCTCTTTTAGAAACCAATTCTAGGAACATAAATTCAAATGCTCAATCATGGTTCGCAGCAAATAAACTTAGACTAAATGACACCAAAACCCAAAATTTATTCATTTCAACTAATCCATTCGATGCTCATGTGAAAAAAAATACTGTAAAATTGCTGGGCATGACAATTGACAACACACTGACTTGGTATAACCATATTGACCATCTCAAAGGCAAACTTTCCAGTACTTTATTTTTACTTAGACAACTAAAACTTGTTACAAGTGTTGATACCTTAAGAACAATTTATTTTTCTCTCTTCCATTACTTTTTTGGCTATGGCGTTATTTTGTGGGGAAACTCTTGCAATGCACTAACAATATTTAAATTGCAAAAAAAAGCAATTAGAATAATTGCAAAAGTTGGTTATTTGGAATCTTGCAAACCATTATTTATTAAATATAAAATAATGCCCTTGCCAACACTATGGCTATACAATGTTCTCGTGGAAACACACAAAACTGCAGATACTTTAATTAAACAGTCTGACTTGCATAATTACAGCACAAGAGGTGCAAATAATATCAGAACAGTCAAATATCGTTTGAGTAAATCACAAAAAAACTCAATTGATTTTAACATATACACTCACCGGCAGAGAAAACGGGCACCCCAAAAAATGGGTCATTTTTAATGTCTTGTATTTCCTAAACCTGATGTCCGATTTAAGTAAATTTTTTAATATGTTATAGCCTTATTCTTTATCAATATCGCTGTAATAATATTGTTGCTAGACAGGTACATTGTCATTGTATACAGGGTGTACGAATCAAACTGTGTTTTTTTCTCAAACTTTGGAACACCCTGTGGAATGTTCTAGCTTTTATAAAATACTAAAATTAAAACATAACTATAACCACAGATTTTCTTAACATTCTGTTTTTTTATTCATTCGCATATGTTGGATAATAAAAAAGTTAGGCACTTTAACAACTACCCATGTTTTTCGTCAATACAGGGTGTTTTTCAATAAGTACGGCAAGCTTTAAGGGATAATTCTGCATGATAAAATAATGACAGTTTGCTTTATAAACTGATGCCCGCAAATACTTCGTTTCTGAGATAGGGGGTGTTGAAATTGTTCTTACAAACTGACGATTTATTTATTTCTCTAAAACGGTTTGTGATATGCAAATGAAATTTGGTAGATTTTAAGAGCTAGTTATTGCGCATTTTTTGGCATACAATTGTGAATTTTATATTCACCATTGGCGTGCATACGGGATATATTTAAAATATTTATACCCGTATGCACGCCAATGGTGAATATAAAATTCTTAATTGTATGCCAAAAAATGCGCAATAACTACCTCTTAAAATCTACCAAATTTAATTTGCATATCACAAACCGTTTTAGAGAAATAAATAAATCGTCAGTTTGTAAGAACAATTTCAACACCCCCTATCTCGGAAACGAAGCATTTGCGAGCATACGTTTATAAAGCAAACTGTCATTATTTTATCATGCAGAATTACCCCTTAAAGTTTGCCGTACTTATTTAAAAACACCCTGTATTAACGAAAAACAGGGGTAGTTCTTAAAGTGCTTAACTTTTTTATTATCCAACATAAGCAAATGAATCAAAAAACAGAATGTTAAGAAAACCTGAGGCTATAGTTTGGTTATAATTTCAGTATTTTATAAAAGCTAGAACATTCCACAGGGTGTTCCAAAATCTGAGAAAAAAACACAGTTTGATTCGTACACCCTGTATACAATGACAATGTACCTGTCTAGCAACAATATTATTACAGCGATATTGATAAAGAATAAGGCTATAACATTTTAAAAAAACTACTTAAATCGGACATCAGGTTTAGGAAATACAAGACATTAAAAATGACCCATTTTTTGGGGTGCCCGTTTTCTCTGCCGGTAAGTGTATAATGTCCTACCTATAGATTTTAAAAACCTTACAATCAATAAATTTAAAGTCATTCTAAAAAAATATCTACTGAGATTTGCTTTTTACTCTGTTAGTGAATATTTCGATCATTTTAAAGCAGTATCATGGACATGAATATTACTCACTATGTTTTCCGATGTCATATTTTGTAAATGTGCGTGAATGTATTTATATTTCTATATGTTATATTGTATATATTATGTACACATTATCTCATGTATTTTATATATATCAAATTGACTTGCTACAATTCAAAAAAATTTTTTTGTAAACGTAGTCAATAAATTATTGAATCTTTTGAATCTTTGAATCTACAATCAACGAACATAACATGCACCGATCTTTAAATAAAAGTAAATTTCATTCAGCGCAAAAAACAACAAAAAACGAAGGAAACAAATAAAATAAACTACCTATTATGACTGGAAACGTGCGTCTCACTCGAACTTTCTCGTCCACTACGGATCGCAAGCGACGAGAGTCGTACAAGACGAGGAGATTTGCAATCCTAAACGCTCCGTGTACGGAGCTCAATGCCACAACGAAGGAACTTAACTGGCGGGGAGAGACCTACGTGACTGGAATCGAGTCGAGTAGTTCGAGCGTCGCCCCATGTGCGGACGGCCTAAGACTTATCCTAACATATGCAGTGGAGACAATGAAAGTATTAAGATCAATAGCGCGCATATCAAATAAGCGATAGACAAGGCAACAGAAGTATACGAGAACGATGCAAAATTCAAAATATTAAAAGGTGGATAAAAACAAGAAAGAAAAACTATAACGAACATGTAAACCGAATGGAACCAGATATATTTAGCGAACATCTCCGTAAATGCAACAAGCCGTATAGCAGAAGACCCATTGGAAGGCCACCGAAAAAGTGGAAAGACAATCTATTGTCAACACCAACTGAAACAGAATAAGAGGCAGACAAACAGGAGTAATCCTAGTCGCACGAAGAAGAACAACCCCTTCAAAATAATAATCGTTTATAGTAATGTTTTACCTTATTAGCCGTCGTTCTTGTTTTGAGACGACTATGTATTTTGTTTTGTCTTCATTTATTTTTAGACCCATATTTATGCAGCTTTCTCAAAGCTCGAGAAAATATCCTTAATGGCTTGATTACACGTAACGAGTACAGTGGCGAGACAGCAAACTGTTACTAGGCCGAGACAGTGGTGAGAGCGAGAGATGGTTTATACGTACATATTTGGCAATTTTTGAATTTGGAGGCGAGTCAGTTCAGTTTCGATTCACAAAAACAAGGAGTAGTGTACTTATGGATCATAAAGCTAACATTAAAAATACATCAAACGATACAAGATTTGACGGATATATTATGAGAAGGAGATAAGCGTCTTTGGACTATAGACTATATACAATGGATTTTAAGAAGACCAAATCTCGCTGCTCCCGATTTCTTCGATTCATTGATTTTTTATTTCTTGTCTAGGTATATGTCGAATTAAAAAAAAAATTATTTGACTTCTTGAGTTTTAAAACCAGCAATATTTATTTTGTCTACAATCCATACATATGCTGCATCACGTTTTTGTTTATTTTTATACTCCAAAGATTTGAAATTTCATAAGCGCGGGTGTGACTTATACAACTGAACTAAACTTTATAGTCCTATCTGAGTTCCATTTGTTAGCTATTTGAGCTATTGAGAATCAAAAATACCATTGATTAACACAAGTCGCCTCCTCTGATGAAGTGGTAATGTGCACAGTTACACAGCGAGTGTTGTTTACACATACCGAGTGGATTGGCGAGTATACGATTGAGGGGTGGGAGGTGGAAGACTCGGCCTAGTAAATAGAACAAGATCCGAGTGACTGTCTCGCCATATGACTGGGTCGAGTGCTCGGCCAAGTACTCGTTAGTATGTTTATACCAAACGAGCACTCGGCCGAGAACACTGTCTCATTGCAATACTCGTTACGTGCAATCAAGGTTTAACTTCTAATGTTGATTGTGCCACTGCATCTACGTCATCGGCAAAGGCGAGTACGAATTTTGCTCCCCGGGCAATTATGTCTGGTTTGATTTTTGGATAAATTTTTCGCATGACATATTCTAAGGACAGGTTAAACAACAATGGGGACAACGGATCTCCCTGTCTCAGTCCAGAATTTACGCAAGAAGCATTTGATATTTTTCCCCCTATAACTTGTGTAAAGGAGTTACTTACAAACATTTGTGTTTAGTTTCTTGGGTACGCCGAGCTCGATTATTGTCTTCCATAATGTTGCACAATTAATTGAATTATAAGCCTGTTTGAAATCTACAAAGATCTGATTCACGTCCTGACTATACTTCCAATACTTTTCAAGCATTTTGTCTTATTGTAAATATGTGAACAATGGTCGATCTTCCACTGATATCAGTCACTCAAAAATTCTAATCCCTGCTGAATTTTCAGAGACATTAATTAGTATAGAGTACGGAAGGCGGAAGGAGAGTGTGATCAATTCTGCTGAAAAAGGGATACTCTCTATACTCTACACTCTATATATATGAGGAATGATATCATTGAAGTATGTTGATTATGATTAGAAAATACCTTATGGACATTTGTGCCAGAAGAAATAGACGAATACAAGCATGATTTCGACTATAGCAGCTGTCATGCCATCCATTGGAGGTTTCCTAGAGCAGTGGTTCTCAACCTTTTTGAGTCATGTGTCACAAAATAATTTTTATTATTTTTGGTACCACCTAACTGAAATACCTATCTAGGTAGGTAATCTAACTAACTATAATAGTGGTGCTGCTTTTGGCTGTTTTTGCGTTTTGTGTACCACCACAAATAATGATATGTACCACCAGTGGTACATGTACATGTACCACAGATTGAGAACCGCTGTTCTAGAGGTCTTTTTGTATTGGATTTACGTGTTTTTGCCATTTTAGATTTCTGGGTCAATTTTGTCGATATCTATCTCACCATATCCTTAACCCCAGTTTCTCTTAGTGTATTCTCATTCCTTATTCTATATTTGAAGAAATTCCTATTATGGTCTTAATACTTTCATTTCTGAAGTTCTTTTTAATCTTTTTGTAAGTTGGGCGTCGTTTCAACTCTTGTTAACGCTTAGTATGTTAGTAATGACACTTTAAATTCGTTAGCATTATACTGTGGTAATGCCTTTAGACGTGTTTTCTTGCCTAACCCTTATATATTTTTCTTATTTTTCTTCCTCTTTCTAAGCAATTCTGCTTATTCATTGGCGGATTGATACCTCGATGGAAGGTTGTCACTCCATTTTTGCGCGGTCGGCCGATATTTCCTCTACCGATTGGTGATTTATCTCTTGCTATTTTGACCACACGTGTCTCCCCATTCTGGTTATGTGGTTGTTCCATTCTTTTTTTCTATTTAGTGTCCATTGGTTTATACACTGTACGTTACATTGTCTTCTAATGTCTCCACTCCTCTTTCGATCTCTCAGCGTATTTCTTGTTATTCTTCTTATTACTCTTATCTCTGCCGTTTCCAGTAGTCTTTGTGTTGTGGTTGTATCGGGTCGTGACTGTTGGTCTTAGACTGGCTTTATAAATTCCTGAATTCATCTCAGTGTAAACATGTTGGTTTCGCAATATAGTGTTATTAAGGCATCCTGCCAGTCTATTTGCTTTTTCTACTTGATTTCTCACTTCTTTGTCCAGGTCTTCATAATGTTGACAGGTTGACAATGTAATTTCAAAGTATTTAGCTTCCATTACTTATTAAATACTGATACCATCAATTTCCATTTTACAGCTGATTAGTTCTTTTCTGATAACTATTGTTTTAATTTTCTGAGATGAGATGGTCATATTGAATTATTTTGCTCTTGTGTTGAATCTGCGGAGTATATTTGCAGACAATCTTCATCTTGGACTATCAAATTGCGTCGTCTGCGTAGCAGAGTATTTTTACTTCTTTGTGTCACGTTCTATATCCTCTTGCTTTGTTGACGTTTTTGATGATTTCATCCATGATTAGGTTGAAGAGCATAGGACTCAATGAGTCTCCCTGTCTTAATCCGCTGCCTATATCTATAGGTTCTGTACGTTTTCTATCTATTCTGACTTCCATTTTGTTGTTTTGGTAGATGTTTTCAATAGTTTTTATGAAGCCTAGGGGGACTTCTCTATTATACACAAGATGGATTACATTTTTGAGACTTATTCTGTCAAATGCTTTCTTCAAGTCAATCAGACATAGAAATGCTGGTCTGTTATAATCTGGTGATTTCTGAGTAATTTGCTTTATGGCCTTGTTGTTCATCTGCTAAATTTATCCTCTGTTTCATTAGGTATTGTAATATTTTAGTTGTATATTTTAGGGTAATATTTTACTAGTTTATATTTACCTCTGTAATTTTCTGGCTGCTTTTTATCTCCTTTTTTGAATAGTAGAATTAGTTCGCTCGTTCTCCATTTTTCCGGTATTTTATTGTGTTTTATGATTTTGTTAATTAATGTTGTTAATTGTTTGCTGCTTAACAATATTTCAGTAATTCGTTTGATATTCCATCCTTACCTGCCTAAGCTTTATATCTGGATGCCAAAATACCGTTAGAGTATGATATACTACTAAATTTGGACTTAAATCAGCATTTATGGAACTGGATCCTGCGTATCAAAAAAAAGTTGATTAATAGCAAGCTGAAAATTTGTTAATAGCTTAACGGTGTCTAGTCGGAAAAACGTTGATGTATAGGAACACTGGAACAGGGGAAGTTTTAATTGTGGAAGAGGTTAAAAATTTGGAACGTCAGACTACGAAAACGTTCCATGTATTTTGTCGAACAGAACTTCCAATTGATTTGTTGCCATTTCATTAAACTGTCATGCAAAAATTAGACCAAAAATTAGTGTTTATCACCAACTGAGCATTTTAATGAGTGGAACACGAAGAACATGTCAAATGACAGGAATTGTGTTGGTTACTAATAGCAGTCTGATTTTTGCATGAGAGTTTAATGAAAGGGTAACAAATCAATTGGATGTTCTGTCCGACAAAATACATGGGACGTTTTCGTAATCTGACGTTCCAAATTTTTAAACTGTGCCACATTTACAACTTCCCCTGTTTCAGTGTTCCCGTACATCAAAGTTTGTCCGACTAGACACCGTTAAGCTATTAACAAATTTTCAGCTTTCTATTAATCAACTTTTTTTGGTACGTGGGATCCAGGCCTATTATCGTTAAAATGTTTTTTCATCTCGACCATCCCATTTCATTTTAGTTTTATTGATGCATTTAGACTATGTCTAATCTGTTCAAAGAATTTTTTTTTGCAAGTGTTGACAAAATTCTTGTCTAAGATCTCACCCTTTTGACAACCAGAGACATATTTTTCTTTAATATTCTCCAGGCAAGCATTTCTTGACTGTACACATTGATGCTTAAAAACAAGGACGTAGGCTTTATTAACAGCAGTTAGACAAAAAACATAAGTTTGGGAGTGAGACGTACTGTTTCGCGCAGGTGGGCGGGCTGTTTCTACCAGTGGCGGAAGGAATTCTAAAATAATTTTTAATACGTATATTTAATTAAAAGTGAATAATTGCCAAACTGGCCGTTTCGATGGTAACACTAGTAAACAAGAACCACTGCGCATCGTCGAGTTATGAAGCATATTCCCAAACTTAAGTTTGTTGCAGACCTTTCTGAAGTAGCAGGTTCTTCTCAAATTCGGACATGGTTTTTCCATTTTTATAACTTAAAGTTTCATCTTATAGTAAATATAAAAATATAAATATATGGTAATTAATATATTACAAAATATGCAATATTAAGCCAATAAACATATTTTTGGAGACATCAGTCTTATAAATTTTTGGACGATGTGACAATAACAGCATAAACAAGTTGAAAATGCGAGCATTATCATAACGAAAACTTTGTTTATTTACGTATTTAAATTCATAATATGGAAAATTGCTATTATGAAAAGTTGTTTAAAATTAAAAACTGTTTTAATGTGCAATAATATCATTCTAATTTAAATATTGTGAACTATAAAGGTATTTTACTCTTAAGCTAAATTCATATTATTTTATGTTATCGGTAAAAATGAATAGTTATAATTCATTCTTAACGATAGAATCATTAGTTTTCGAGATATTTAAAGCTAAAAATTAATCGGCACAATATATTAGTCAAAATAAGTATGCCGTTATATGTGTGTAACTTCAAATATCTCGAAAACTAATGATTTTATCGTTAAAAATGAAGAGTATATTTATTATTTATCTAGAAACTACTGGAAAATCGAAAATTTGCGATAAAATGGCAATTCCGCCAGTGGCGTAGAATTAATACTTTGAGGTCTAGAATCTACAACTCAGATATTGGACATTCTTGATGAAGCAACCTGTACAAGAGGCTACTTTTACTATCAATTAAAAAAGATAAAATATTTTTGCTACTTGGTATATGAAGAAAATTACAGAAAAGTCTAGAGTTACCAGAGATATCAAAAATATGGACCCAATCCTCTCGATTTCCCAATCAATGAATCAATGATAGAATTTTAAGATTTCCATTGCAACGAATTTAGAATTTTTTAAAATATTGACTAATGAAAGTTTTTTAATTTCCCTTATTTTTTAGGTTTTCTATCAACCGATGACGAAAGTATTCCTGGAAATTTGGGGTTAAAAGATCAACAATTTGCTCTAAAATGGACTTACGATAATATAAAAGCTTTTGGTGGTGATCCGAAAAAAATCACTATAGGGGGTGAAAGTGCAGGAGCTTCATCAGTTAGCTATCATCTATTGCATACTGGAAATAAGGGTAACGGGATTAATTTCATAGAAGTACTACAAAGCTCATGTTAATTGTTACTAGAGGTACAAAAACGATTTAAGGAATTTAAATTTAATAGTAGTGGAGGAAAGTATGCTCAATGTGCAGTCACTCGAGCGTTATGGGGACTTATTGGGTTGTGAAGAGTAGGTCCTAAAACTAAAAAATCTTAAGTAAAGTTTTCCATTCTAGTGGGGACTTTCTATTTTTTTTTAATTTAATTTTCCATTTCCAACAATCGTTTTTTTTTTCGATTATAGAGCCGTCTATCCATAATTCGAAAAAATGTCTCGAATAAAAGTTATTTATTTTTGCGTAAGGAATCCAAAACTGCAATAAAAATGGGGCTCCCATTTAAGATTTTAAAGTAACCACCCCACCTTCTTGGGGGTCGTGTTTAGTGCCATTCGATAGCGTATCTTTAAGTTTTTCGATCTGATGTTCATTTCGCGAAATATCGCGGGATTCGTAGTTAAAATTTTAAATCTACCCCCACCTCTCTCCGTGGGGAGTCGTGTTTGGTATCCTTCCATAGATTTTTGCAAGTATAATATTAAAATATTATACTTTGCATATATAATATTTGCAAGTATATAAAAATATTAAGCTGTATTTTTTAGTTTTTCGATCTGTCCAATATATGGTAGAGGTACATTTACAGGGTATATACAAGGTTTCTCCCCATATGATAATCTGACGCGCACGAGTAACTGCAAAAATCCCCGCTTGGGCTCCCCTACCATAAAGCAAATAAAACTAAGATAACTATAAAGTAGTTGGGTCAAATTTAATATTAAATAATATACAGTATTATGTAAATGTAAGGAATAACTTCGTTATTTCGTACTTTATACTTTTTTAAGGAAAAATCTTGAAATAGATCGATTTTTATTTTTAAATTATGATTTTTTGACATATTATATAATATAATATAATATAATATAATATATATTATATAATATAGTACGATATTATCGTACTAGTTACTTCATCTATATAGGCGTGAAGACGTAAATGCATACTCCATTTTTTTTACTTTTATAATATAAGCTACATTTTGCTAAGAATATTTTTTTCAATAAATACTTACTGTTGAGTTTTTTGAGAAAACCGTCCAAAAACATGTTTTTTTTTGTTAAAAATGAGCTCACTTGCAAATAATTCGAAAAGTATTGACGAGTGAAAAAACTCTACACAACAAAAGTTGCTTAGAATTAGTCATTTTATCCAATTCCGGATTTATTTTTAATGTATTTTTTTTCAGCTCGAGAAGGGGATATTCCCTCAATTTTTGTAAAATTGATGGGATGTCGAATTGTTAACATTTTCTTATATAATAATAGACAATTTCAACTACCTATTCCTAAATTATCATCCTTCTTTTATTTTTTTTTTGGTCAGATTGTTCTTTGATCGGGCTAATAATAATTATTTAAATTTTCAGATTTGATTAAAGGCATTATACAAGAAAGCGGTTCCGCTCTTAACACATTTGCATACCAGATTAATTGTACAGAGAATGCCTTTACATATGCTAGGCTTCTTGACCAAACTTTTGCCTCAAATAGCTCTCAAGATTTGCTAGAACTTCTACAAAAAACTCCAGCAGAAACTTTAATAGAAACTCAGTCTAATGTAAGTATTTCTATTTGTACACAAACATACAATAAAATAACAAAACTAAAAAGGAAAAACAAAAATATTTTGTCTTATTGATTTGAAAAGAAGTAAAGAAAAATTTATATCTTTCTTCTTCTTAAAGTGCCCTCTCTTCAATGGAGGTTGGTACTACAATTGCCAACTCTTGTCTGTTTTTAGCTGTTTTTATTAGCTGTTCAAAATTTAGCCCTATCTCTTGTCGGATATTTCTTAGCCGCGATAGTCTTTTCCTGCTAGTCCCCTCTTTCCCTCGATCTTTCCTGTCACTATAAATTAGGCATATTGGTACTTATTATTTCTCAGTATGTGGCCTACATATGATGCTTTTATAACTTTCAAATTGTTGAGAGGTTCTCGTTCCTTGCTTATACTAATGCCGGATTTATCCTCACCCATTGCCACTGCTGCTGCCGATGCCGGAAATATTGCCCGAAATACGATATCGACGCGAGTGAGGTGTTCACATAAGTTCCTCGCCAATGTCCTCACAACTCATTTACCGAACGACTCTCAAGAATGAAATCTGACGACAGCCTCGTCTTGCTCACTTACTCACTTGCCGCTTTAGAGAGAGAGTAGTTGAATGTGAATACTCACTCGTGCTCGCGCTGCCAGTCCTTTGACTTCCATCCCGAAAACTGATTTTGGGAACGCCGTGCAATTGCAGTTAGCATGAGCAGCAGCAGCGCGAGTGAGCTATTTACACATTCACGCTGCCCACTTCCCTGCCCAATTCCCTGTCCAACAGGACTGAATGTAAATGCGGTATATGAAATTCTTCGTTTGACGTACGCTATATCCATGAAATTTTTAGGATTCTGCCGTAGATCCACATTTCAAAGGCTTCCAATTTATTTACGGTTGATGGTTTAAGGGTTCACATCTCAACCGCATAGAGAAGAGTCGACCAGACGCATTTGGATAAACGTAGTCGAATTTCAAGTTTTATTCGAGAATCACATAGTAGTCTATTGATTTTTCGAAAGATTTTCTGGCCTGTTGTATGTTTAATAAAAATAATCAAAATCAAAAGATGACGACAAAAATAGATTTAGTTTTTTTGTGTTGAAAAAATTCATATTATCTCTAAAGTAAAGAACATCTAAAAACATTGTTCTACTATCTATATAATATACAGGGTGTCCAGAAACTCTACCGACAAACGAAGACAGGAGGTTCTTCAGATAATTTTAAGATAATTTAACCCAATTCACTTAGTCCGAAAATGCTTCCTAAGGGAGCTAGAGCTCTTTGAAGATGGCGTCCTGTAATTAGTTTTTCTTAAATACCTCCAGAATGCTTCTATTTAGAAAAACAAAAATTGGTGCGCGTATTTATCTTCAAGATATAAATCTAATCCATCTATTGCAAATTTCTAGTACCGATCATAGGCGTCCGTTTTAGGTAGGGCAACGGTTATTTTATCGCATAACTTTTTTTATCTTTAACTTTTATGCATTTCTGACACTGGATTATTAAATTGTAAAGTATTCTAGTACTAAAAGGTACTCTTGTTTTAAATCGGTAGGGCACACCGTTTTCTAGAAAAATCGATTTGAAAATTTTTCGCTTTATGAATTAAAAAAAAATTTCAAAAAAAAACTGTTTAGAAAGACGAAAACTGGTACATTTATTTATATTCCAGAGATAAATCGATTTCATTAATTGCGAATTTCTAGTACTGGTCATAGGCGTCCGTTTTGGGTAGATCAACTGTTATTTTATAGCATACCTTTCTTGTCTTGAATTTTTGAGCATTTTTGACACTAGATTATTAAATTATGAGGTATTCGAGTACTAAAAGATACTCTTACTTTATGTTGGCAAAATACTTCGTTTTTTGTTGAAAAGTTCTTTCAATTTTTTTTCAAATTCCAAAAACGAAAAACTTTCAAATCGATTTTTCTAGAAAACGGTATGTCCTATCGACTTAAAACAAGAGTACCTTTAAGTAATAGAATACCTCACAATTTAATAATCCGGTGTCAGAAATGCATAAAAGTTAAGGACAAAAAAGTTATGCGATAAAATACCCGTTGCTCTACCCAAAACGGACGCCTATGATCGGTACTAGAAATTTGCAATGAATGTAATCAATTCATCTCTGAAAAGTAAATGTGCATACCAATTTTCGTTTTTCTAAATAAAAGCGTTCTAGAGGTATTTAAGAAAAACTAATTTCATGACGCCATCTTCAAAGAGCTCTAGCTTCACTTAAGAAGCATTTTCGGACTAGGTGAATTGGGCTGAATTATCTTAAAATTATCTAAGGGATCTCCTGTCTTCGTTTGTCGGTAGAGTTTCTGGACACCCTGTATATCCGTCGGGTAGTATTGACTGACACGTTATGTGTCTATAGTCTGTAGTCTATAGTCTATAGTCTATAGTCTATAGTCTATAGTCTATAGTCTATAGTCTATAGTCTATAGTCTATGAAACTATAGTTTTGTTTTGAGGTTTCAGTCCTTAATTTATAGGGAAGGATAACAGAATGTCTTTGTTAATATCGTACTTTTGCAAAATTTTATTGGCTTCATCAGGATATGCTCAAAAATTTTATAATTATATTATCAGTAAATACAATCAAATTAAGACGAAAGAACATTGTATAAAAGAAGCATAAAACTTACTACACGAGGTTTGTCTCTTCAATTTTTAACATCACAAAACATTAAAACTCAAATTTTTAATCTACCAGCAATTACAATGTTTTAACGTTATTTAACTTAAAGATAAAAGATACACTTGATTAAATAAGCAATTGGACTGCATACCTAAGTCCTAGGTTTTCACCCAAAGCGGCCAAAAGTAGAACCGGAAGTCGATATTTAAACTCTTCGTGTAACTTTGCGTCGACTGATATACGATTTGACTAATTTTGAGTAATTTTTACTAAATGTTCAGTCACAACTGTTTAACCCGAACTGACTTCAAAATCGGAACTAAAGATTCAAGATAGCCTTTTCAATACGCTTCCATTGATATGTCACATGTACTATTTCTACGACTATAAAGGCGCATTTAAATCAAAGCGAACACGAACGAACGAAGGAACGAATTCGTAGGTGTTCGCTTGGCTATTCGTTCGCTACAAAGTAGGGCCATTTACATTGAAGCGAACGTTCGCATTCGTTGATGATCGGGAGTGCATATTGCCCGCAGATGTTTTTAAGATGGGCCAGTGGCCAGTCACACATATTGTGTTTATTGTCGTGTTCTTGTTGGGTAAATTTTAATACAATATGTAATAGCTTATTGTAAGCTTATAAAACGCAATGTGTTCTGTAAGGAAAAAAATATGTCATATTCATAAATATAAGTATAAATTTTGATACGATTTTGTTCTGTCTCTATTCTATAATTATTTAATTTACAAAATTTGATTTTAATTATTAAATTGAAATAAAAATTATTTCCATACTCAAAAATAATTTATCCAGGCATTTTTTATTATTTTATTGAAAATTTTGATTAAATGTTTTATTTATTAATATTTTATTTAAATCTGGCATTATCAACTAAAGTTTGAGATAAATAAAACGTCCAAAAATGTCTAGCAATTATAAATTCATATTTCTTCTTCTTCTTAAGATGCCGTGCATTTCTGCGTAGGCGTCCACCGTACATTGCTTTGTTTATAAAACATTATTGTTTTTAGCAACATTGCAAAGCATTTTATAGCCGTGGATTCTTGGCCACTAGCGTTCCCCTCGTAATATGTGCCCCAAGTATGCAGTCTTCTTACTTTTAACATAATTAAAAAGTTACCTATCCTGCAAACCCGCTCTTCTTAATACTTAATAATTTCTGACTCTGTTCATGATATTCTAAGCATTCGACGAAGGCACCACATTTCAAACACTTCAAATTTGTTAATGGAACTGGCCTTTAACGTCCATGCTTCCATTCTGCACAAGAGCACAGGTCAAACGTAACTCTTTTTAGCATATAAATTACTGACAAAATATTTGTATTCATATTTCTAATAATGACAAAAGTAATGACAAAAAAAATTATCTTCTTAAAATAATTTTGAATTCAATATATTTAGGTAGGCACCTGTAATGTGCTTCAAACTAATGAAAGCAATCTGTATCAGCAGCCAGGTAGCAGGTATTATACGCTGTTTGAGGGAGCATAGAGAATAATATATTAAAGAACCAGCTTTCTTAAAATTCTTCCTCGAAAAAGTTGCTTGCTCTTGGTATTATGACTATATTATGTTTAAATAATAAATTTTAAAATTGGTGTATCAAAATAAATTTGCTTTTAATTAATTTTAGCAATTAATTTGATTTGCTTACCTCATTAGTCTTTCTGGATTGAAATTTATCCAATAAAAACATTAGGCTTTTAAAAGCAAACCACTTCGAACCCTCTTTTTGTCTTTCTCGTCTAAATGATACCAGAAGCTAATTCATTTTTTTTAGTTCAGAGACATCACAACCCATTCCTACAGAAATGTTAAAACAAGCATCAGTTTTTCTGTTTATTGTTTTATATAGCTTCGATTTCGGGTTTCATAGGCATTCTTCATTTCTATATAACTGATAATTGAAGTATCTTTTCATTGGTTCATTTCATATTGCAAAATTATGTTTTCCCGACTACACAATAAACCACCCTCTCAAACTAATGTTTGTAAATAAATTAAATCAGTACTTCTAAACGAATTCGTTCGCTACCTCTATCCACACACACACAAATATTGGAACTCTAAAACCGGAAGTCCAAAGTCAAATTTCGTATCTTCAATACCATCCTTGGGTTATGAGCTTTTATTTGAAACCTCAGTTGTTCTATCTGTATTAATAATGGAGATGTTATTATCGCGGACAGACGAACAGACAGTCATAAAACCGGAATATAGACACACCCAAACTTATATGGAATCATCTGATATTTCCAGGGGCGTCATTTGATAGGGGGCAGGGGGGGCATTTGCCCCCCCCCTGACCCTGAAAATTACTGAAATTTACAAAAAATAGATCAATTTTGTATTATGTTTGCATATAAATGTATTGTATATATAATGCTTGCCCCCCCTATCAAAATTTCAAATGACGCTACTGGATATTTCCTATTATTTCGTGCGAATTAAAAAAAAAACGAATACACGAAGTCAAACAATATTTATTTTAAAGCAACTTAATAACAAATACATAACAAATAAATAAAACAATAAAGTATTTAACAAACAAATTAAAACTAGTTGTTTTAAAGTGCATAGCATAAAAAATTAATTGATTGGTTGACTTACCTGTTAAGGAGGGACAATCATAATTGTCCTATCTTACATTTCGAACATTTGTACTTATGGTAGTGGTCTTTTCGGGCCGCTGATCACAGTTTAAAGAAGCAGAAGAAGAAAAAGAAGATTATTAAGCTTCTTGACAAGTGACGTCCGCGCATCACTGTTTTTTTTTTTTTTATTTTTATCGCACAAGACATGGGTGGGTTCAAAAGAATCAATGGGGGGGAGCGTACAAATGTTCGAAATGTAAGATAGGACAATTATGATTGTCCCTCCTTAACAGGTAAGTCAACCAATCAATTAATTGTCCTTCACATAACATTTCGAACATTTGTACTTATGGTAGGCTGTTGAAAGATTAAACAATATTGTGCGATAAATAAACAAAAGTACATTGCCATCCAAAAATGAATAGTACTTAGCAATTTTTTTTTTTTAGAAACTTTACACAAAATATATACATATGTATACCTAACTAATATATTAGAGCAATTATTAATTAAGATTCATGTTTATATTTTAATTATATGAGATGTGTACTTTCAACCAGGTACAAATAAACATAATAAGAAAATTAATGTTCTTACTAACATTAGTAACCTACACATGTGATATAATTAGAATTACATACAATTACATGGACTCACCAGACAATACGGTTTTGCAAAGAGTCCGTAATCTTTTGCTAGAGGTTTATTATAAAAAAATATTGAATACTTGAGAATTTTCTGTCCATCTCGCCGTCTCTCTAATATCTTCTATAATCCAGTTCTAACTCCCGCTGAGGTAGATGCATGTCTGACACTATACACTTTAAAAATATTAGTGTCTATATTTTTAATTTAAAAAAAATGTTATATCTATCTACTCAACGCCTGGGTAGATGTTGCTTTATACGTCTCTTTTTTTTTTTGTTTTTAGTTATAAACAAATTGTCTTCCGATTGAGGACGAATGTTTTAGAAATCTCTAAACACTCTCAACTGTGTTTTTTGTTTTAAATAGGTTGATATTTGTTTGTTTATTATTATTATTATTATTTTTTGGGGAAGTCTTTATCCTCTGTAATATCAAAATGTCAATTTTATCTTGATCCATGAAAATATTCTGAATTTTTATTAGGTACAGGGTTTGCAACCTCTGAACTGAAGTGAGTGCAATCAACATTACAAGTTTGTAAGTAAGATTTTTCAAGGAAAGGCTTGTGAGACGAAATAATGTTTCTAAATAAAGTAATACTGGTAGAGGGTCCCAAGTTAATTAATATTTGGGCAATTAAGGTTTGAGGTTATATATACATTTGTAAAAAAATTTAAAAATGTTTTTATAATATTCTAGGATATCTTCTATCAACGCCAATGCAGCACTGTGAATGTTAATACGAGCTATAATTATAATCCGGTTCTCCGATAGATTTAATAAAATTAAAATTTGATAATTCATAAGCAAAATGGTTATTATTTTATACTAAACCGTCACCATCTCTTGAAAACTGTATCATACAGATTTAGTGATTTGTTGTAATAGATGGGATGGAATCCTCAGGAATGCCTTTTCTTAAAAAGCTTGCCTGACAAGAATATGGAAACCCAAAGGATGTCCTGGATATAAAACCCCAAAAAAAAATTCTAGATTAAATTTTTATCAGGTCCATAATTATCTTTTTGGTTGTGTAAGGTATGGTGGTCAAAGGTTGTGTACCAAGGCTGAAAAACATAAAATTTAAATCCATGCCAATCTAGAGTTAAGGCATTGGCTTTCTCTGATCCGGGGTCAGGGTTCAAAATTACATACCTTGCACATTTTTTTTTTTTTTTTTAGGATATGTGGCAAACATATCGATTTCTGGAATAAGAAGCTGCTCAAAAATTATAGTAGCACAATTATCACTTAAAGAATACCTACTCTGTTTCTATTTTTCAAGATCTTGATTCCGAGTCAGGAAAAAGCATTTTTTTTACTGTTACAGATGCAAAAATAATTTTTAAATTCCTATTTTCACAGAATTATTAAACTTATCTGCAAATGTTGAGTACTGTACACTACCCATCTTGTTAATGCAAGACACAGCTGTTGCGTTATTTATCCCTAGCAAAATGTTACAATTCCTATATTCGTTGAAAAAGGATTTCAAGCCACTATATGCTGCTAGTAACTGAAGTACATTTATATGTAGTTGTTGTTAATGACTCAAAAAACCATGAGTTTTGTTATCAATGCAGCATACCCGCCATGCTAAAAGATATATGCATCGCAAAATATTTCAAGTACATAATTGGATTATTTTATATTTTGCTCACTAATTGGTATGTTATTTAACCACCAATTGTAATCATTTTTAAGTATTTAGGTATGGTCATTTTAGTGTTACAACTATTAGTTTAAGAAAGAGACTACTTTTATTTTGTATTTATTTATATATATATATTTTTTTTTTAGTATAATTTTCCATATTTAACTTCCATAAATGGACGAACTGTTACAAACTGACCGATTAAGGCTGCAAATGATCTTATTTTACATGTACTTTTATTTTTGATGTTCTGAATACTATTAGATTTTTTTTTTTGTCAGCAGGTGCAAAATATATCAGGTTCGAATCAAACGTAAAACCAAGAAAAGTTATATTTTGTGGGGGTGAAAGTATACTTTTCCTTTTTTTTTATTTATAGTAAATCCCAAGCAGAAAAAACATAGAAAATGTTTAAACAATATTTTCTTTACATTTTAAATATGATTTTGAAATTGGTAAATGGTCCTCTAAACAATTGACAAAAGTAAAGCCTCATGTTATTAGATTATTTAGGGCTGGTTTTAAAGTTTTTGTAAATATAAAAGCCGAGATATTATTCAAACCAAACGGTAAACAGTTTAATTAATATAAAAAAGTTCTGTACTTAAATTTTAAATATTTTTTAGAATTTTAATGAACAGGAATAGCAAAATAGACAACTTTTAAATCTATTTTCTTGAAAATGAGCTTGAGGACTGACCTATTATAGTCTTCCAGCTTAAAATATGTGGCTTCTATAAAGCAATTCAATTGTTTTAAATTCAAAACAAAATCTCTGATTTCCGTCTTTTTAGGCACAAAAAACTACGAAAAATAAATTGTCCTTTTGTATGTGAAGAAGGAGAAATAGTAATTTTTAATTACTTTTCAAGTAATTTTTTTTTTTTTTTTTTTTTGTCATACGACCAGTTTGGGTCTATGAGAACTTTTGGTGCTCTCTCTTCAGAGGGCGTCGTTTGAAATAAAATATTAAAACCTTAGACCAAACTTAAAAATTTCTTATCTGAAGTAATCCCTTTCCATATTTTAATACAGTTAGCCATATTACCCTATTAATTTTTATTGACATTTAGTATGACATCCTGGTTGTTCTCATTTGCTTTTGGTACTGCTGTCTGTTCGATTGTTTGCATCTCGATGCTAGTAGAGGGTGATTTGAGTACTGACTTTGTCCAATTCTTGGTCTGCTGAAGGTTGGATTGAAGTTTAAACGCTGCTGATTAAAGTTGCTAGATTCTGAAAGAACTCTTGATGGATGCTGAGTGGAAACAGCAGCTTGGCTTTGTGGTATAGTCTTTGGATAAACAGTGGTCTTTTGTGGCTTCGTAATGACTTCGAGATGACTTAGTAAAGCTGATTTTGTATCTTTGTTTAATATTTTTGACAAAACCAAACAAAAAATTATTGTAAGTACACTCACTAACTTTGTAATATTAAGGTAGACGATAAAAATCAATGCAGAATGTGCAAAAAGTAGTTAAATATATTTTATTCTATTCTAAACTTCTGGGCTACTATAAGTAACTCTGCGAAATAGGAGTAGCTCAAAATAAAGATTTTCTGGGCTACTAAAAAAAGTACCCTCTTCTAGTTTTATTGTTTGAGGACAAACCAAACAAACATTTAATGTAAGCAGTAAACTTACTACCCTCGTAATATGAAATCTAGGCAAAATGTGCACAAAGTAGTTGAATAAATACATTTTATTGTATTCTAAACTTCTGGGCTACATTAAAGTACCTCGGAGAAATAGAAGCAGATAAAATAATCATAAAGATTGTCTGGGCTGCTAAAAAGTACCCTCTGCTGTAATTTTATTGTTTGAAGACAAACCAAACAAAAAGCTTGGTATAATTAAACTTGCTTGTAATCTTAAATCGAAGTAGAATTTACAAAAGTAGTGAAATAAATATAATTCTATTGCATTCCAAACTGCTGGGCTACTGTAAAAATACCTCTGAGAAATAGAAGCAGATAATGATCATAAAGATTGTCTAGGCTACTAAAAAATACCTCTGCTCTAGTTTTACTGTTTGAACACAAAACCAAACAAATAATTTAGTGCAAGTAAACTTGCTTGTAACGTGAAATCGAAGTAAAATTTATAAAAGCAGTTAAACTAATATATTTTGTTCTATTCTAAACTTCTGGACTACTGTAGAGTACCTCTGAAAAATAGAGGCAGGTCAAATAATCATAAAGATTTTTTGGGCTGCTTAAAAGCACCCCTGTTCTAATTTTATTGGTAAACCCTTTATTTTATTCTATTTTAAACCTTTGGACTATAATTTTATTTTTAAACCCCTAATAATGTAGTCTGTATTACTTTGGGCTACCTTAAGGTATCCTTATTGACACAAACAATTTAAATTTTTGCACAATATCATGTCTGTCGGACATTTTGCTACAAAATAAACATTAATAGGAAAATCAGTGCAGTGTGGCAACATAGCGCCTGTTACATCTCTGTGTGTTTTGACAAATACTATTGACGTTTTGAGTATTTCGAATAGGGAAGAAGGCGAGATATAGTAACTATGACAACAGAGAAAATATATTGATAACAACAAAAAAGGACCCCAAGTTTGAATTTGGTTAAAATTGTCATTTCGTAAATATTAAATATTTATAGTTCGATCTATTCACACATAATTTAATTTATCTAACATAAAATGATTCAAAAATATCTTATAAATAACTTGGTCTTTTGGGATAAAACCCAAAAATATCATATAAATACCTTAACTCTACCAGTTTCTGTTGCAAATTTTCATATTTCCGCCTCTTTCGGGATACACAATTATTCTCTGATGACTTTTGTGGTATTTTAAACACTGTCTAATAATTTTTATAAAACTATTTGGAAAGCACTTGTGATCAGTACACGCACAGAAAAAAAAACAGTGATGCGCGGACGTCACTTGTCAAGAAGCTTAATAATCTTCTTTTTCTTCTTCTGCTTCTTTAAACTGTGATCAGCGGCCCGAAAAGACCACTACCATAAGTACAAATGTTCGAAATGTTATGTGAAGGACAATTTCAATGTAAAAAGAATCCTGTTTAAATTGTTTTTATTTTTACGTCCTAGTCCTTAAACGCTCCTAAATCAAATTATCAACATTTTGTTGAGGAAGGTTGCTCCATCCTTGAAGAGCAGCTTGTACTAGCCGTGCGGTGTTTTGTAGATTATCCCGGCGAGATCTAATTTTTCTTTTGAGCATATCCCACAAATGCTTTGTAGGGTTAAGCTCGGGTGAGCGAGCACGCCACTCCAAACAAGGGTTATCTTCTGCTTCAATGATGTCTCTAGTCAGTCTAATGATATGTGGAGGTACATTATCATGCAATAAAATTAAATGTTCTCCTGTTACACCTCTCCAGAGCCTAACTACAGGTTATCAACATACCTGTGAGCAATTTAAGTTCATTGGATAAAAATTAAAGGAGCTTTTTTACGGATCACAATTCGTCTCCAGAACATTACACTTCCCCTTGTATATTTGTGAACAGACCCGACAGTTGCCGTTCTTGCTTGTCTTCTTCGACCTCTAAGTATACGATTTTGTGGGTCATCTGATTTTACACAAATCCTGATTTTTCTGAAGATAGTCAAATATAGAAGATAGACAAATTTTGTCAATTCTCAATGCTCCAGTTTTGGTGGTGAAGACACCAATTTAGGCGATCAATCTTTTCCCATATCTATCTCCTGATGTATACTTCTTGGCACGAACTCTTCCTCTTATCGTTTCAACAGAAACAGTTACACCTGTAGCTTCTAAAAGCTGCCTTTGGAGCTGCAGGTGAGAAATGGTTAAATGTCTTTCAGCTGATTGGAAAATTAAACGATCGTTGAGAGCCATTATTACTTTTTGGCGAATTTTCCTTGCTTTATTTTTGAGGTTTCCTAGTTCCTGTTACCAAGCATAGATTTTGGACAGAACGCCCTGTGTTACGCCAGCTCTACAGCTACAAGATCTTCCTCCACAAGACCAATAATGTTTCCCCGTTGTTAAAGTTATATAAACCCACATGAGGCATATTTTCGTTTTTGGAAGCAAAAGTTAGTTTATTTATTTTCGTTCAATTCAAAAAGTTAAAAGAAGAGAACGAGGAACTCAGAAAAGAAAATGAAGATATAAAAGCAGAATTAACACAAATAAAAGAGAATATGAAATGGATCGATAAAGAAAAAGGAAAAATAATATATAATATTGTTCTAAGCGGCCTGAATATTGATACAAGAAATCAATCAGACCTCAAAATAGCCACGGAGAACTTTTTACAAACCAATCTACAGCTAGAAATAAACATCAGAACTGTAATAAAAATAGGAGAATCCCACTATATCATCCAACTGTATATTGGTGAAGACAAGCAAACAGTTATGGAAAACAAATATAAACTAAAAAACATAAGAAATCAAAAAATCTTCCTAAACAATGAAATGACGAAACGAGGGAGGAAAATACAAAAACAGCTCCGAGAACTACCTAAAGACGATAAAGAAAAGGGAAGAGAAGTAAAAATAGGTTACAATAAAGTGACAATAAATGGGGAGGAGTGGAAATGGAATAGAGTAAACGAAAAAATACAGAAATCTGTTCCAAAAAACTAAGGAAACAACAAACGAGGGATAGTAAAGATGATGACGACAACGCAAAGACAACGGAATGGAACTTGGATAAAGAAAAACATATAAAAGGAAAGGATAATCAACAATAAAATGAACAAAAGAAAAATAACATTGAAAAAACAGCTAGTACGATTGGCGTGGAAATGAAACAAGGACAAGACGCAAAAACGAGAACAAACGAAAATAACAACTTGAAAATTGGTACATGGAATTTAACATCACTTAGAGGAAAGGAATGCGAATTAGAGCAAGAAATGGAAGAATTTAAAATGCAAATAATAGGTATTAGCGAAACAAAGGAATGTGGAAGGGGAAAAGAAAAAATATCAGAAAAATACACAATGTATTACTCCGGGGTAGACAAAGAACTTAGAGCGAAAGAAGGAGTAGGCATAGTAGTCACAGAGACAATAAAAAAAAAGAGTATCAAATTTCAAACTTATATCGTCGAGAATAATGTATATAAAATTAGAAATGGAAGAGGAATGGTACATAGTGCAAATATATGCACCAACAGAAGGAACGGAAGAAGAAAAAATGGAAGATTTCTACAATGAACTACAGAATACCCCAGATGCGATAAGAGAAAAATGTGATAGAGTAGTGTTAATGGGAGATTGGAACGCAAGGATAGGGAAAGATGAAAACAAAGGACTTGAGTGCATGGAAAGGCATGGTGAAGAGATACTAAACAGAAATGGAAATAAAATGATCAGATTCTGCCAGACAAATGACCTATTAATAGGAAACTCGTTCACACAGCAAGTACTACAAGATAAATATACATTTGTAGCAGAAGGCAGAGATGCAAAAAGCATAATATATTACGTAGTCTACACGCAAGAAATGAAACAAAATATAAAACAAGTCTGGACAAAACAGAGAGCAGAGATCGGAACTCATCACAGACTGGTAATGGCAGAGATGACATGGCAAAAACCGGTACAACAAGAACAGATAGAATACAGCAGAATAGCCATAAAAAAGCTAAATGATGAACAAAAGAAAAGGAGCTATCAAGAAGAAACTGATAAGGAGTTCAAAATAAAGGAGAGAAAGAAAATAGAAATGGATATGGAGGAAAAATGGGAAAAATTTAAAGAAATAATAATGAAGAAAGCAGAAGAGATATGCGGAAATCTAACAGTGAGAAAATTAAACAAAAAGACGGAATGGTGGAATGCAGATATACAGGAAGAAGTGAGGAAAAAGAAAAAGGCATAGAAAAAATACAATATTACAAGAGAGGAACAAGATAAAAAAGAATACCAAAAACCAAGAAACATGGTGAAAGAACTAGTTAGAACAGGAAAGAAAGAGTTGGAAGAAGTTCGGCGAATCACCAAACCAAAATTACAGAGACAACAACAGTTGCTTCTGGAATAAAGTAAGGAGCCTAAGAGGAAAGAAAAGAAAAGAACTCATAGGAGTAAAAGACAAACACAACAAACTAAAGACAAATACAACAGAGATACTAGAGGTATGGAGAGAATATTATGAAGAGAAATATATGGGCGAAGTAGAGACAGAGGGAACCATAGAACAGACAGCAGCAGACGAATACCAAATGGAAGAAATAAGTACAGAAGAATTGGAAGAAGCGATAAGTAGAATAAAAATAGGAAAAGCGAGCGGAGCAGATAAAACTAGTGTTGCCAAAAATCGGTCTTGGTCTTGCAGTCTTGGTCTTGTTCTTGCGTTTTCGCAAGAAAAAATGCTTGTTCAATATTTTTCAAAAATCTATCGAATGACACAAAATACGACCCACCAAGGAGGTGGGGTGGAGGGTTACTTTGAAATCTTAAATAGGAATCCCCATTTCTTATTGCCGATTTGGATTCCTTACGCAAAAATAAGTACCTAGCTTTTATTCGAGACATTTTTTCGAATTAGGGATAGATGGTGCTATAATCGGAAATAACGATTTTTGGAAATTGAGAATTAAGTTAAAAAATGGAAAATTCCCACAAAAATGGAAAAGTTAACTTCTTTTGGTTTTTGGACTTAATCTTTACAACCCAATAGGTCCCCATGACGCTTTAGTAACTGCAAATTTAAATAAAAAAAATGGAAAAGTTAACTTCTTTTGGTTTTAGGACTTAATCTTTACAACCCAATAGGTCCCCATGACGCTTTAGTAAATGCAAATTTAGCATCCAAGTCCCCTACTTAAATACTATTTTTTATAATATTTTAAATATTTTTTTAGATGCATTCGGGAGAACTATTAGGTTTTATGAGTGGTGATTATTGGAAACCAATTATTGAAAGTGACAGTAACACTGATGCATACGTAACTGGACCCATGCAAGAAAATTTTATGCAGGGAAATTTTCTTAGGGTTCCCTCATTTGTCGGTTTTAACTCAGAGGAATCATTAACATTCTTAATGGGTAAGTTTTAAATTTTTTGTTAAGGGGGTAGGCTCAAAATCTTGGCCCAATGCTATTTAAATGCATTCATTTCTTATGAAGTAATACTTAGTATTTTTGAAAAATTTAAACGCAGAATAAAATTTTACATTATTACTGAGGAAGGCCAAAAGTCCCTGCCTGAAAACTTCTATAATATTTATTTGATTACGTTGCTTACAGCAGGAAAGAGAAAATTAAGTGTAATATTTAATTTCAAATATTTCATTGAAAAGAAACTTCTTGTTTATTCTAAGGGATTTGGCCCTCGGTAATGTAATCTTTTAAAAATATTTATTAGTTTTCTGAAGATTCGAAAAAAATGATGCATATAAATAGCACCGGACCAATATTTTGTGCCTACCTTCTTAATGCATAGAATATAAAGTCATAAATATAATTAAACAGTCGACAAATTCAATTTGGACTAGCTCAAAATGATGCGAACAGTAGTAATCTTCATACTCTTTGCTTTCCAGAAAAGAGATTTTTACGAGTAAATCTGCACTTTAGCCAATCGGTTCAAAGAGTATTTTTTGAAATTTCTATTCACATTTTTAACAACAAATCTTTAACTCTCTTGTAATTGATCGATTCCATTACTTTTCTTATCCTTTCTAGCGGTGATATTTTTTTGGTATTTTATTGATTTTCTCATCTTTTGGCTTGTTTTTATCAATATCTATAGACTCATCTTTAAGCTCTTTACTACATTCCTAATGTTGATCCATCTGATCAGCAACCCACGTGGTGTGGGGGAGTCGTGCGGATCGAAGGGCTATATCTTTATCAGTTTTATCTATCGTTTGGAATTTTAATTAACAATGTAAATTTAACACATTTTCATACCATTTAAAGGTTTATACCTAGGTATTTTTGATGGCTCAGCATGTGATTAACCTGTTCTAGTACCGATGATGATATTTTTATATCCAAAACGTTCTGTGATTTGATGTAGCCGTTGAATCGTTGAATCGTTCTTTTTCTTCTTCAGAAGCAAATCCACTAATGGATGTTAGCGATCACATTTTCCATTAACTTTCTGTTTCTTGCAATGTGTATTAGATATTGTATATCGTTAATCCATGTACATTGCCTTATGTTTCGGATCCAGGACATTTTCTTGCGTCCTATTCCTCTCTTGCCTTCAATTTTACCCTGAATTATAAGCTGAAGGAACTGGTATTTTTCGTTTCGCATGATGTGACCCAAATACGCCGTTTTTCTTTTCTTGATGTTTTCGAAAAGTTGGTGCCCTTGTTTGATTCTTTTAAGGACATCTACATTTATGACTTTCGTCGTCCATGGTATCTTTAGGATACGGCGATAAAGTCACATTTCGAAGGCTTCTAATCTTTTTATATCCCTCGTTTTGAGTGTCCAGCCCTCTATGCCATATAGCAGCACCGACCACACGTAGTAATTAGTTTAGTTGAATCGTTAAAGGGATTTTAATAAAATTTTGTACCTTTTATAAATGATTTTTTTAATAATCATAAATCATCATTAAGTTTAATAAGTTTAATAACATAGTTTCTTGACTTATCTCTTTATAGCAGCGACTGAGGATCAATATGAGAAAAGTGTGAAACAATTTGATGAGCACCCCGAACTTATGATATCGAATAAGTTAAATACTATTGGAAATGAAGTAAAAGATGTAGTTCACGATTGGAAGAAAATCTACACTGATGTACCATTTGCACAAAACAAGGCTGCATTTGTAAAAGTAAGTTAATCTAATACAAGGTGCTCCAAGGAATATGTGTATAGTAGTAAAGGAATTCTGTCAGAATGCGCAAAAACTGGCGATATCAATGTTTACGAAATTTGAAGATAAGAGCATGCCGATATTTATGTAACATCCTATTCATCATGTAAATCAGTCATTTTAGAAGTACAGTAGAAGTACACTAAACAACATGCATATTAGTACAAATAATTTATTAGACAATAAAATATTAAGTAAGAATAGTTAAACTTTTTTCTACTTTTAAGGACAAAAAAAGCAAATTCATTAGCTGATCCGAATTCAAAATAATTATTCTGCACATCATATTTTTGAGACGTTATTTGGTTAAAACGTCTCATTTTTCTTAGTAGAAACATGTATTAATTTGTTGACTAAATTACGGTTCTGTTGATATCCGAGAGGACTTGGTATTCACACAATGTTGTCAAACTGGATTTTATTATATTCGGTTTAAATTTTCTAGCCGATTTCCGAGCTGACTGTACCAGCCTAAAACTCGGCAACATATATGTTTTAACATCATGCAACTTTAATTCTGTGGTTGAAGATTGCAACCCCCTAATTTTTTAAATGGGGACACCCTTAATTTGTAAGTGGTTTTACCTATACAATCAATTTTTAAGTTTTTGCCGATAAAACGCGTTTTATATTTTCTTAAGTTTAAAAATTAAAAATTTATAAAAGAAAAGCGACGCCATAGGGCTTTTAGTTTTCTTAACTTTAGTAATATAAGGTGATTATTAGTGATGTTGATTATAGTTACTTTCGAGTATTCGTTACAAATCGTTACTTTTGTATAAAGTAATCATTTAAAGTATTCGTTACTTTGATTATTTTGATTACTTTTGTTACTTTTGTATTTGAGTACCGGTAATCATATCGAGAATCGCATTCCTCAATACATATTTTGTATTAGTATTAGTAGGATACTTTGATTATTATGATTACTATTGTATTTCAGTACCGGTAATCATATCGAGAATCGCATTTCTCAGTATTTCGTATAAGTATAAGATCCGATATAACGACTTTCACCGATCTATTTAATGTATAGAAATTAAATTTTATATGTAATTGTTCTGTCATTGCTGCTTCACAATATCAGTAATCTCGAGTAATCTGTTTGCATCAATTAAGTGCCAAAAACAAACCCAAAAAACTCTAGATGACGTACCTTAGCAGTAACCCTGGGCATCCAAGTGCTTCGGAGGTCGATTCTGATTGCAAAATCGTGTTCAGTGACCCTAAATGCCCCGATATAAGAAAATCTGGCCCTTAATATATTGATTTTAACATGTTTATGCATTTTTCGATGCGTTTTATACACTTTAAAATGTAATAATGATAATGCATTTCCACCCATTTTTTTATTGTAGACTTTTTACCAGACGTCATCCTAATCCTAAATACAATGTAAAAAGTTGCAAGTCTCTATGTACCTACTATATTTAAAAATAGATTTATTCCTGTGTTTTTAGTGTTAATGCCCTGGTCTAATAAAAACAATGCCATACCTACATGTAAAATTAAAGTTGATGATCATAGTCTAAAAATATTATCATTTCTACATATTTTAGTAGATACAATACTCAAAATCAAAATGGGTACTCGCTCTGATTGATACGTTTGGTACGAAGTAACGAAGTAATCAGAGTAATCAAAGTAACGATTTGCCTCTCTGTATAGTAATCGTTACTTTCGGTATTCGTAAGTAACGACTACTTTGTAACAAATAGTTACTTTTTCAACATCACTAGTGATTATTGGTCATGCTTGACCAGATGGGGAAAGTTTAAAACCTAATAAAAGCCCTAAAAATTTTAAAAGAACCGATATATTTCTGAAAATGACATCCAATAACTTTGTTTATGACACATAGAATAAGAGGTACTTACAAGCTTGAACATTGACAGCAGGCAAGGTTAGATAGGGCTGAATTATTTTTTTGTCTTCTATTTAACTTATACAATACATATATTTTCCACGATCGTAGGCGTGGGTTATCATCATTTTCAACCCGTACACATCCACTGCTGGACATAGGTCTCCCTCAGCTCTTTCTATCTTTCTCTGTTTTGTGCGGCTTGCATCCAGTTTCCGACAATACGCTTCAGATCGTCAGCCCATCTGGTTGGTGGTCGTCCTCTGCTCCGTAGTGCTTCTTCTCGTGGCCTCCACTCGACAATACGTTTTGTCCATCGGTCGTCTGACAATCTGGCGACGTGTCCTGCCCAATTCCACTTGCGCGACGCGATTCTTTCGACGGCGTCCGTTGTTTTTGTTCAACGACATATTTCTACGTTTGGGATTCGGTCCCTCAGGGAGACACCCAACATCTGGCGCTCTATAGGCCTCTGAGTTATGCGAGTCTTGTTCACTACCTTTTTTGTGAGTGTTAATGTTTCCGCTCCATAAGTGAGTACAGGCAATACACACTGGTCAAAGATTTTCCTTTTCAGGCATATGGGTAAATCCGATTTAAATACATAGCTCAGTTTACTAAACGCTGCCCAGGCTAATCCTATGCGATGTGGGAGCTCGCACGTCTGGTTATCTCTTCCCAACCGAATTTCATGTCCCAATTACTTATGAGATGCAGTCTGCTCAATATCCATTCCATCAACAACAATATTACGATTTAGCACCAGATTAGTCATTATTTACGTCTTGTTGATATTAATCTTTAGTTCGACCTCTAAGGAAGCGTGATATAACTTGTTCAACATTATTATTGCATCATCCATACGATCGGCTATAAGGACGATGTCATCTGCGAACCTCAAATGACTGAGCTTCTCTCCATTTATATTGATACCATATTCGTTCAGATCTGCCTTCTTAAAAGTGTGTTCTAAAAGGGTTGTGAACAGCTTTGGTGAGATGGTGTCTCCTTACCGTACTCCTCGCCGCACACAGAACCTATTAGTTTGTTGGCCAGAGAATCTTACATTATCAGTTGCATTGTGGTAGATATATTTTATCATGTTAGTGTAGCGATGGTCTATTCGGCATTCTGTCAATGCTTTTAACATTTTCTGCTGGTTTATGGTATCGAACGCTTTCTCGTAGTCCACGAATATAAGTGCCAATGGTTTGTTGTATTCCGCCGACTTCTCTATCAAGTTTTTTATTACCAGTAAGTGGTCGTTACAGCTATATCCGGATCTAAACCTTACTACTTACTTACTTACTTACTAGCCAACGCCCACCCTTGGCATGTTAGCCATTTGGCGGCGCGCTGACCAGTATAGACGAGCCGTTTCTCGTAGGCGATCTTCATCCTCCTCGGGTGGGTCTGTTATCAGGGCTGGGCACTCTGGGAGGTGAGCAGCATCCATTTGGGGCTGATTACATAGTGGACAGTTGTCATTTTCACGGACGCCGATGCGATGTAGATGGGAGGCCAGGTAGTCATGCCCCGTAGTTGTTCTGAACGCGGCTACACTGATGGGTCTCGGCAAGTTGTGAGGGATTGGTGACTCTATTAGGTGGGCCCAAGATTTTCCAGCGCCGGCTTGTATTTGCTGGTCTTTTATCCTCGCTTTGATTCCTCTTTTAATGGTGGAATTTGCTGATGTGTACGATTGGAAGCTAGGGGGCTGTGGAAGAGTAGTGCCTTCTTTTGCAAGTTCATCCGCCGCTTCATTCCCTTCAACACCGACATGACTAGGGATCCATTGTAAAGTAATCAGCCACCCTTTTTCCAGCAAGTTCGATAGTTGGACGCGGCAAGATATTGTTTGGGCACAGTCGGTATATCGATTTGTCGACAGGGCGAGGATTGCGGCTTGGCAGTCGATGAAGAAGGCAACTTTTTGGGGGTGTTGGAGATTCTCGAGACTTTTAGCGGCTTCGTGTATAGCAGCAATTTCGCCATCATAGTTGGTGAGAGGGGCACCCACAGCTATGGAGCCTTTGGAGAACGTTGAGACATATGCTGCTCCTGTTCTCCCCGAGTCCGGCATCGAGGAGCCATCGCAGTATATGTGGAGCCACTCATGCTCTGGGTAATTGGTGTGTATCGTCTCTAGGGCGGCTTTCCTTAGGACAATGTCTGACGATAAGTGCTTCGGGTCGTTATGGTTTTTAAGACGCAATTCTGTGTTTGGTAGACAGCTGGCGAGTGTAGTTTGCGCTGGGAAGGGGGAGGCGTTCGACAGGTCAATGTGGTATTTTTCCAAGATTTGATTTGCTACTGTAAGCGGAGTGGTTTGTGTTTTAAGACGTGAGGCTGCTTGTCTATATTCGTCCCATTTTTGTGGAAGTATTCGTCTTTGCCTTTCCCAGAAGGTTAACGCGTGTTGCTCTCTGCGGCTTTGTATTGGTCCAATACCGGTCTGGGCTTCCATTGATGTAATCGGTGTTTATTTTGGAGCACCGGTGATGACGCGAAGGGCAGTGTTCTGGGCGACTTCAAGCTTGGAGGTGGTGTTTGTACTCGCAGTTATTGTAGCTTCACTCCCATATTCTAGTATCGACCGGACATAGGTTTTGTATGTTGCTACCAAGACATCTTGCGTGGCGCCCCATTTGGTTGCTGTGAGACGTTTGAGCAGTCGACATCTCTTTGTGGCTTTCTCTGCAATGTCGTCGATTTGAGGTTTCCACGTCATTTTCTTATCTATGTACACCCCCAGGTATTTTGTTACATCCTCTCTTTCCAGGTCGACTCCTTTGTATGTCAGCTTGACAGCAGTCTGCTTTGTTGAAAGGGTAAGTACTTGATATACGGTTTTGGTTGTACTGACAGTTAGGCAGTTTTTATCCGCCCATTTTTCTAGATTTTTGAGAGCCTGTGTGACGTTCCGCCCCTTATAGAATCGATTATTGATGGGAAGATATTATTTAACTATCCAAAATATTATTTAATTATTTTCAGAATTATTTTCTTTCAATGTTTATTCAAATAGAACTTAAACCCATCTCAGAATTTTTAAATGCTTGATGACGTCACATTTAAAACGTGGCAACATTGGTTTCCCCACTTTGACAGCCAATGCTTAGTAGAGGGGTACGAAGGATTCAGCTGTGAACGTGAGCCTTGGATTGCGATTGTTTCTCGAGTGTTCGGTCTGAATCGTAGTGTGCGGGGTCATTAGACTCAATTATTCACCTCTAATTCTCAGTTCCAAATTGATTAAATATTACAATAAAAGTATAGTGAAGTTATCCAGCAGCAGTGGATTTGAAGAATTTTAGAGCATACTATATCCAATGAGTTCTACCCCGCACCTACCATGAAATCTTAAAGCCACCCTACAACAACACCAAGGCCAGACCACACAGAGAGAAACAATCAATAGGCGACCAGCCTGGATTATTTCCACATTTTCTTTTTTTGAGTACCTCCAGCTGCTTTCCAACAGTTTTGAGTACCTTCAGCTGCTTTCTACCAGTCTTCCTCTCCTGTACCTCCAGCAGGACAGCTGCTAGCGAGAGTTAGCACCCTTGGGTGCTCATTACATCAACTTCAAGATTAGGAAAGAGTGGTTTGTTTGGGAACATTTACTGTGCTCTTATTAAAGACAGACTGGTTTTGTGATATTTAGTACATTTTTTTTTATAGTTCAATTGCACACACATTTTTCCTGCTTTATATTTTTTATAGGTTTTTTTTTCTTTACAACATAATATTTAATTGATAGCGTTCCCCAACACTCTGCAATCTATAAAGGTATAAATTTCTGAGCTCAGATATTTTCCCTGATAATAGTAGTCGGTACTCTTATCTTGATTATTTTTAGGCTGTGTTCCACTTTTGTATAATTATTTAAACTCATTCCATTATTTTAGTATATGTTTAATTAAATTTTTAAAAATTAACTTCACATATTAGTCAAAATTGTAATTATTAACTTTATTTAACTTGAACTTATTAACTTTACTTAACTTTAACTTATTAACTTTATTTAACTTTAACTTTAATTTATTAAATTCATATGAACTTCTGGATTCTAATCCCTCAGATTAGTTTTTGGTTTCACTTGTTATTATTACTATTATAAACCACGAGTTAGGAAAAGGATCTGTGTATCCACTCGTAGGTTTATTTATTCAATAAGGCTTGTGCCTGTCCCACTCACAGTGAGGTATTTATATGTTATATATAGTATCAGGTAGTATTTAATTAAGGTGTACGTATTATAAACGTACAATTATTATTTGGTGAGGGTTCTACTAACCTAGTTGTAAGTTGTACTTCCTGTATTAGAGGTACCCGTAGTCAGTTTTTCTAACCTTATAAAGAGTATTCTTAGATCATAGTTGTATGATGATTTTGTAATTGACTTTCACTAGTATCACTTTTTCCTGTCATGTTAGAGTTACACACTAGTTACTTGTCCTAACTCAGAGATTGTTAAAAAGATCTAGTAGTTACATTCAATAAATATACATTTATTGTGATTTTTTTTTCTTATTACTCCTTTATTTTTAGTAGTATATTTTATAATTTAATAATCTTTAATAACTTTTCACATACTTGTACTACAAACTTAACATACTCTATAGCAGCGTAGAATACCTGGAAGAGCGTTAACCTAGTTATCCTTCTTCTGGCGCCCAAAAATTCATTCTATTTTCAGTATATTATTATATTTACTCTATCTATTTTCTGAACATTATCTTCATATCTTCTTTTCGAGCCATCATTGTCACTTCCTTTAATCTATTGTCTGGCCAAAAATAGCCGTGCAAATTGGCCGAATCCTTCCTTGAGTGTCAAGTGGCCCTTCTCATACATTTAGCTAGCCATTCAAGTTATATCTATCTGTTAATGATTTCTCATCTCTAGTCCTGTATCAATTCGATATTCTTTGTCTTGGCATCCTTCCATACAAATACTACTACAAAGTTGTATTTTAGTTACTCCAGCTTCTTCAACGGAGAAGCCACACATTTTTGTCCTTTGGCTACATTAAGTAGATCTTCTTCTTTACTACTTCTGTTGGAGTTTACCACTCCCTTTTCATTCACTCCAACAAAAAATCATCAGCTAGTTGTTACATCGGCTTTCCAACGTGGTGGCTTTATTTTTGGTCTGAGACAGTATTCATTTAGGTCAATTCTTCTCTTTTATCTGAAATCTCTTTGTTATTTCCGTTTGGTATCCTATACACATATTGTTACTTATTTATTTTATTTTTAATTTCTGATACATATCAGGTATTCTTAAACGCTGTTTTGATTTTTGTTTATATTTTGGGACCTCATTATAGTATATGTTTGTGCAGCTTACATTCTGGGTTAGATTTTGAATTTTTATTGGGAACTTATATTTAATATTGCTATTAATAATATAATTCATATAACAATTTTATTTCTTCAGTCAATAGTGGTATAGTTGGAGGTACAACTAAGTGTTGATTATTATTATTATTATTATAGATATATATTTTTTCTAGAGTGGTGGTAAGTTACATATAAATAAAAAAATTTACTTCCAGTATTTAGGTAGTAGGTTTACTTGAGTATACAATATTTATTGGATTATTTATCCATTTATTTGATCTTATATATTTATTTGATCTTATTTATTAGATTATATACTGCATTATATATATATGTTTTTTTTTTGCTGGCTATTTTGATTTTGTTGGTGTGTTGCTGATATTTTCTCGGTTTATATTATATATATTTTGCGTGCAAACTTTCATATTTTCATATTTTTCATATTTCTGTTCTTTGGACTATTTGTCAATAACTTTGCTCTCATCATGTGTGCTTTTAAAGCTGAACATCTTCTGGTGGATGAATTGGATTATGAATTAAAGATTCGGGACATAATGCCAGAGGAGTCGACAACTGTCGATAAAAAACGCAATCTTTTGAGAGGTGCTTTGAAACAAGAAGCTGGCAATAGAAGTTTTCTCCAAATTTCAGCTGTATCCCTTCCTTTTGAGGAACAACAAAAAGGAATCACTGAAACATTGGACAGCTTGTCTAAAAAAATCGAAAAGTTTAGGGGAACTGTAAAGGATACAGAGTATGCGCGATTAACATCTCGTCTAGGCCATATTTCTGCCCGTGTACACTTGCTACACTGTCCTTCTGAAGAACAGGAACCGTTCAAGAGGTCTGTTTCTCTTAAAATATTAACACTAGAGGGTGAACTTGATTCTAGAGTTAACCCCATTGCTACCTCTACTCCTAATGCTTCAGTCAATGTACCTAGCTTTACGTACTCCAAACCTGTTCAAGTACACAAATGGGGTATTTCATTTTCAGGTGAAAAACAGCACACTGATGTGATGTCATTTTTAGAAAGGGTTGAATGTCTTCGAATATCTAGAGGTGTTTCGGAAGAGGATTTGTTTGCTGCTTCTGCTGAGTTGTTCACCGGGACCGCTTTTACATGGTTTATGAATAACAGGGGTAATTTTTCTTGTTGGTCTGATCTGATTAAAAAGTTGAAGTCGGATTTTCTTCCGTATTCATTCCAGGATGATTTATTAGATCAAATTAAGAATCATAAGCAGAAACCTGGGGAATCTGTTACTATGTTTATTAATACTATATTAGGTATGTGTAGTCGTTTAGACACTCCTTTGTCAGATTTAGCTAAAATTAAAATCATCCTTAAATGTCTATTGCCCTTTTATCATCAACAATTAGCTCTTATGGACATTCAGAACATTGATGACCTTACTATAAAATGCAAACGTTTGGAGGAAACGTTATCCTGGTCTTCTCAACCTCCATCCACATCTCGATCCTCTTCTAACTCTTCTTCTCAGCCAACTTCCTTTAGGCAACGTTCTTGGCTAAATAAGGGTCATGAACATAATGTTTCGGTTGTTAGTTCTCTTGTCTGCTGGAATTGTGATCAGCCTGGTCACCCATTTTACAATTGTGGGATTCCTCAAAATCGTATTTTCTGCCATGGTTGTGGCCGAGAGAACACCCTTAAAAGAAACTGTTCTAAGTGTTCGGGAAACGACACGTCGGAGGTCCGTCCCCTGAACGTTTCTCCGTCCAACATCCAATCAGGGAATCAAACCCCATCGTCAAACGAAACTGCTGGACCAAGCACATCCAGCAACCCAAACCCATCTTCACGAAAAGGGAAAGGGGTGTCGTTCAAGAAAGCAGCACACACCACAAAACAAAATTAAACCAGAAATTTATTTCTATAGATAATACGTTAGATTCGCTTGATTCAAATGATCACAGATGGTCATTTACAAACGCTTCTTTGATTGGTAGTGTTCAACGTAACAATAATAATTGTGATAGTAATGTGGTTCCATTATCTATATTAGATTCTAGTTTTGTTAATGATGATGATACGTCTGGGTTAGTTCCATATAACGGTTGTAGACAACCAAATACTTTAGATCTAGATATTAATTCGTTATTAGTTAGGAAACAAAATGATAATAGGCCATATCTTCCTATTCAAATTTTAGGACAATCGTGTTTAGCTTTGTTAGATAGTGGCTCTAATATTTCATTGATAGGGGCACATTCGTTAAATTTATTGAAAAATTCTAGTATTCCCATTATGCCCATTTCATCTTTGCAAGTATCTACTGCAGATGGTACAGTTCAGTCCATTACGGGCAAACTCCAAATTAAAATCACAGTGGCAGATTTATGTAGGGAAATTACATTTTATGTTATTCCTTCCGTGCAGAATTCTATAATTTTAGGTATGGACTTTTTCAATGCTTTCAATAGTACCTTAAGTTGTTCTGATTTTTCTTTTTCCATATCTGAATTTAATTTATCTACCCTTAGTGCTATTCACGATTTTGCTAGTTTATCAAGCTCTGAACAAAGGCAATTAGAGAGTATGATCTCTAAATTTACTACTCTTTCTTCAAAAGACAAACTAGGTCGTACGTCGTTAATCTCTCACACTATCGAAGTGGGAAATCCCACTCCTTTCAGATTATATCAGTACCCCATACCTCAAGCCTGGCAGGCAGATTTAGAAAAGGAAGTAGATTCGATGCTTGCTTTAAATATCATAGAACCTTCAACATCGTCCTACTGTTCTCCGCTCTGGTTAACGAAGAAGAAGGATGGATCCTTCAGGATCTGCTTTGACGGTCGAAAACTAAACAGTATCACAACTAACAGGGATGCTTATCCTATCCCCAGAATAGATGTGATTTTGAGCAAACTTCAGAATGCCAAATACATCTCTTCTATTGATTTGTCTAAGGCCTTCCTACAGATCCCACTGAGTGAAGAGAGCAAGAAGTATACTGCTTTTGCTGTCAGTGGTAAAGGATTATTCCAGTTTGTCACCATGCCTTTCGGTCTTGTTTCTGCTCCTCAGACAATGTGTCGTCTGATGGATTTAGTCATTGGTCCACCGTTAGAGCCCTATGTTTTCTATTATTTAGACGATATTTTGGTTGTCACTCCTGATTTTTCCCTTCATATGGAAATTTTAGATAAGTTATTTTTACGTCTTAAGGAAGCTAATCTAACGGTCAATCTGGATAAATGTCAGTTTTGTCGCCCTAGTCTTAAGTTCTTGGGTTATGTTGTGGATAACCAGGGGCTGAGGACTGATCCTGAGAAAATAGTTGCTATCAAAAATTTTCCTATACCAAAGACCACCACCCAAGTCCGTAGGATATTGGGAATGTGTGGCTATTATCGGCGATTTGTACCGTCCTACTCTACTTTGTTGTCACCTCTTACTGATCTTTTGAAGAACAGGAAAAAGGGACAGACCATTACTTGGACTCCTGAGGCTGACGAAGCTTTTAGGCGCGTTAAAGATGCTTTAACGAGCGCTCCGGTTATGATGTCACCTAATTTTGATGAGCATTTTTATCTAATGACAGATTGCTCTAATACAGCTTCTGGAGGCGTATTATTTCAGTTGAAAGATGGCTCCGAACACCCCATAGCGTACACTAGTAAGAAGTTGAACAAGGCCCAGAAAAACTATTCAACTACGGAGAAAGAACTCTTAGCTATCATCCATGGGTTAGAAGCTTTTCGTTATTATCTGGAAGGTCGTAATTTCACTATAATTACTGATCATAGTTCCTTAGTATGGCTTCATAGTATGAAAAACCCTTCACAGAGGCTTTCTCGATGGATATGCAAACTGGCTGCCTATTCATATAAGATTGTCCATAGAAAGGCAAACGGGGTAGTGGTCGCAGATGCTCTTTCACGTGTCCATGATATTAATGTCCTAGATCTGTCCTCTTTAAGTCCTGATATGTGGTATCAGAATATGATTGATAGGGTCACTCAAGACCCACAAAAATATCCTGATTTTAAGGTAGAGAATAATATTCTGTACAAACACATCTTAAGTCCGATAGAGTCCTTATCCAATATGTCGGAGTGGAAAATAGTTGTACCTACGCCAAATAGGGAAAATATTCTGCATATGTTTCATGATGAAGTTACGGCGGGTCATTTTGGTTTTTATAAGACTTATCACCGTATTGCCGAATTATATTATTGGCCTGGTATGCGGAAGTCTATAAAAAGGTACATTTCTAAATGCATGGTTTGTGCTACTTGTAAACCAAGTAACCTACCACAGGCTGGACTTATGGGTTCCTTCAGGAACATAAATTTTCCTTGGCAGATGATCTCAATGGATCTCATTGGACCTTATCCTCGGAGTTACAAGGGTAATACCTATTGCCTGGTAGTTGTGGATTATTTCACTAAATTTCCTTTAGTTTGTCCCCTTCGCCAGGCCACAACTCCAGCAATTTTAAAATATTTGGAGGAACAAGTCTTTTTGGTGTATGGTGTTCCTCAAATTGTGTCATGTGACAACGGTCCTCAGTTTGTATCGAAGGCCTTTAAAGATCTTCTAGCTAAATATAAGGTTCAAAAGACCTTTTATAATGCTGCCTACCATCCACAAGCAAATCATACTGAGAGAGTAAATCGCAGTATTGTCACAGCTCTAAGGTCCTATACTTACCCTGATCACAGAGCTTGGGATCAATATATTCATTCCATAGCTCAAGCCATAAGGACTTCTGTCCATGAAGTTACCCAGTGCTCTCCAGCATATTTGAATTTTGGTAGGAATGTGGCTTTATCAGGTGATTATTTTGGTGTAATTTCAGACAATTCCGAAAATCTTCCTCAAATATCTGAGAAACTTCATCGCTTAGATGATCTCCAGACGTTACCTCATATTTTCGCAGACATTAGGAAGAAGTTAAAAACTTCTTACCTAAGGAACCAGCAGCACTATAATTTGAGGAAACGAGATCTGCGATTCTTTGTTGGTGATCGAGTCTTAAAGCGCAATTTTGTCAAATCCAATAAGGGTGATGCCATTTCTGCAAAGTTTTGCCAGAAATATGTCCCATGTACTGTCTCAAGGGTAATATCTCCTTTGATTTATGAATTAAAGGACAATTCGACTAATAAGCGAATTGGTCAATTTCATGTAAAGGATTTACTGCCTGACAACACCATGGACGATGTGGATTCTTCAACTTCATCGGAAGAAGATTAGCTTAACAGGGTTGTTTAAGCTAATATCTTCCTGTGTTTGCCTTTAATTAGTTTTATTATGGTATAGTATTTTAGTTTAAATTGTTAATCACCAGATAATGCCTGACCATAGCAATTTTTATCCTTCGGCATGGCTTGATGATTTCTCACGTATTAGTTATTAGGTACCGAATTCTTGTGTAATACCGCTTGTATGAGTTTATTATTATTTTTTTTGTATTATAGATTGCATTTGAGTCATTATCGACAAATATTCTCAAATACTAATCCAGCCAGTAGTATTACCAAGTTAATAACCTCCACTTGTACTCTTAGTTTTGTACTCAACCTCTCAGAATAAAAGGGCTGTTGATTATTATATATTAAGATATTTGGATGTGTGGGCTCATACAAGTATTCTTGCTTAATATAGATGGAGCTATGTTACACTACCATATCTTAGATTATGTGTTATATCTTGGATATTTGATTACATACCTATTATTTTTTTTTTTATTGTTTTTATATCATGTCATTGGATTTGCCATATTGGAAAGAAGTTGTGGTTGTTAATTTGTTATTGGGTTACTTTATTGATATTTGTCACAGGTACCTTAAATACTTTATATTAATTCGGATTCTTACTTCCTCCACAGGATGATTCTGGAATGAATTTGGAATTTTGATTTATAAATGAATTCTTGAGTCCTTCATATTTCTTCTTATGAACTAGTCTGTTAATGCTCAAAGTTGGTGAATACGTGGGTTCGAAGTTCAGCAACTGATCACTGCTATCCGATTTCGTAATCCATGTCTTTCTTGTCAGAGTAGGCAGATGTTTATCCATGATAATATTTCTGGTTGGGAAATGGTGTACAACACTTCCTAACCATTCTTGTGCAATTGTTCCAAATATTCCAGGCACATTTTCACACGATAATAGGGAAGTCTAGTTTGCTTATTTTATGTCTCTTAGTTCATAGTATATTGATGCTTGACTTTCCATAGACGTAGAGTCGTAATGTTAGTGATTAACCCACTGGGACAAATTATTGATTTTCTTTTTAGTAGATTCCCTCTTCTTTCCTTAGGCATTAATTGTTGCTTAGATTCAGGAATATCTCCTGGATAATCCTATGTATGTTCACATGAATATACAGTCTTATGAAAGATTGGGAGCTCGTTCCCGTCATATTTTGTATTTACCATGGAGTCATAGAACTTATAAGTTCATCCTTTATTTTTACTATTTAGTTTCGATAGGCTCATATTACCGGATGAGGGTAGATCTAGAGCTAATTTAGTTAGTTATTTAGTATTAGTGAGAATTGGTCCATAAATCTTCCTGATCGTTCTTCTTTGGATATGCTCCTATAAATCTGGTGTCCATTGCTAGTCCGATTTTGGATTAAGTGTCCGATTCTTCACTTATTTTGTTTATTTGGTTGTATAGGTTCGTATTACCGGATGTGGGTGTACGTAGACCTAATTTATTTATATGATTTAGTATGGATGTGAATTGGTCCATAAATCTTCCTGGTCGTTCTTCATTGGATATGCTTTTGTGAATCTGTTGTCCATTGATAGTCTGACTTTGGATTGAGTGTCTGATTCCACATTTATTTTGGTTAATGTGTTTGCATTCCTTTGGTATGTTCACTATTTATATTAGTTGGTATTGGTGAAAATTATTCTATAAATATTCCTAGTTGTTCTTCTCTGGATATGCTATTACGAATCTGGTGTCCATTGCTAGTCCAATTTAGGATTGAGTGTTTGATTCTTCACTTATTATAGTTATTGATTTCATTGGTGACTTTAGTATATGTACTTGCGTTATGGTATGAATTGGCTCTCACCTTTGCCTGGTTGTTCGTCCTTGGATATACTCCTTATAAATCTGATGTCCATGGATAGTTCAACTTTGGATTTACTGCCAATTCGACACTTATTTGTCATTATAAATTATGTCTCATCTTTAGCACTTTTACTAGGACTTCGGGTCATATTTTGCAATTTCCGTTATTTGCTGCAGTGACCATCCTACTTTCCCTTGATTATTAGTGGTGATTATTTGTAATCTTGCGAATCAACGGGGAATGATACACTAAGCACTACTACTCTAGTTTAATATTTTGAAAAAAAAAAAAAAAAAAATTTTTTTTTAAATAAAATTTTTTTTCTGGTGGTTGAAAGGGAATGTGACGTTCCGCCCCTTATAGAATCGATTATTGATGGGAAGATATTATTTAACTATCCAAAATATTATTTAATTATTTTCAGAATTATTTTCTTTCAATGTTTATTCAAATAGAACTTAAACCCATCTCAGAATTTTTAAATGCTTGATGACGTCACATTTAAAACGTGGCAACATTGGTTTCCCCACTTTGACAGCCAATGCTTAGTAGAGGGGTACGAAGGATTCAGCTGTGAACGTGAGCCTTGGATTGCGATTGTTTCTCGAGTGTTCGGTCTGAATCGTAGTGTGCGGGGTCATTAGACTCAATTATTCACCTCTAATTCTCAGTTCCAAATTGATTAAATATTACAATAAAAGTATAGTGAAGTTATCCAGCAGCAGTGGATTTGAAGAATTTTAGAGCATACTATATCCAATGAGTTCTACCCCGCACCTACCATGAAATCTTAAAGCCACCCTACAACAACACCAAGGCCAGACCACACAGAGAGAAACAATCAATAGGCGACCAGCCTGGATTATTTCCACATTTTCTTTTTTTGAGTACCTCCAGCTGCTTTCCAACAGTTTTGAGTACCTTCAGCTGCTTTCTACCAGTCTTCCTCTCCTGTACCTCCAGCAGGACAGCTGCTAGCGAGAGTTAGCACCCTTGGGTGCTCATTACATCAACTTCAAGATTAGGAAAGAGTGGTTTGTTTGGGAACATTTACTGTGCTCTTATTAAAGACAGACTGGTTTTGTGATATTTAGTACATTTTTTTTTATAGTTCAATTGCACACACATTTTTCCTGCTTTATATTTTTTATAGGTTTTTTTTTCTTTACAACATAATATTTAATTGATAGCGTTCCCCAACACTCTGCAATCTATAAAGGTATAAATTTCTGAGCTCAGATATTTTCCCTGATAATAGTAGTCGGTACTCTTATCTTGATTATTTTTAGGCTGTGTTCCACTTTTGTATAATTATTTAAACTCATTCCATTATTTTAGTATATGTTTAATTAAATTTTTAAAAATTAACTTCACATATTAGTCAAAATTGTAATTATTAACTTTATTTAACTTGAACTTATTAACTTTACTTAACTTTAACTTATTAACTTTATTTAACTTTAACTTTAATTTATTAAATTCATATGAACTTCTGGATTCTAATCCCTCAGATTAGTTTTTGGTTTCACTTGTTATTATTACTATTATAAACCACGAGTTAGGAAAAGGATCTGTGTATCCACTCGTAGGTTTATTTATTCAATAAGGCTTGTGCCTGTCCCACTCACAGTGAGGTATTTATATGTTATATATAGTATCAGGTAGTATTTAATTAAGGTGTACGTATTATAAACGTACAATTATTATTTGGTGAGGGTTCTACTAACCTAGTTGTAAGTTGTACTTCCTGTATTAGAGGTACCCGTAGTCAGTTTTTCTAACCTTATAAAGAGTATTCTTAGATCATAGTTGTATGATGATTTTGTAATTGACTTTCACTAGTATCACTTTTTCCTGTCATGTTAGAGTTACACACTAGTTACTTGTCCTAACTCAGAGATTGTTAAAAAGATCTAGTAGTTACATTCAATAAATATACATTTATTGTGATTTTTTTTTCTTATTACTCCTTTATTTTTAGTAGTATATTTTATAATTTAATAATCTTTAATAACTTTTCACATACTTGTACTACAAACTTAACATACTCTATAGCAGCGTAGAATACCTGGAAGAGCGTTAACCTAGTTATCCTTCTTCTGGCGCCCAAAAATTCATTCTATTTTCAGTATATTATTATATTTACTCTATCTATTTTCTGAACATTATCTTCATATCTTCTTTTCGAGCCATCATTGTCACTTCCTTTAATCTATTGTCTGGCCAAAAATAGCCGTGCAAATTGGCCGAATCCTTCCTTGAGTGTCAAGTGGCCCTTCTCATACATTTAGCTAGCCATTCAAGTTATATCTATCTGTTAATGATTTCTCATCTCTAGTCCTGTATCAATTCGATATTCTTTGTCTTGGCATCCTTCCATACAAATACTACTACAAAGTTGTATTTTAGTTACTCCAGCTTCTTCAACGGAGAAGCCACACATTTTTGTCCTTTGGCTACATTAAGTAGATCTTCTTCTTTACTACTTCTGTTGGAGTTTACCACTCCCTTTTCATTCACTCCAACAAAAAATCATCAGCTAGTTGTTACACCTGGTTCATTACTCCCTCGAGCGCTTTCAGACTGCTACTTGATGCCCATATTAGGAGGTCATCGGCATAGAGGAGGGCATCAACACCAGGTGTCTTTCTAATCATTGTGAGCACATCGTTTATCATTAGGTTGAACAATTGACAGCTGATGACAGCTCCTTGTGGCAGCCCTTGTCTTTGTAGTCTGAATTTGGAACAATGGTTGTGAAATTTAACTCTCTGATACCTTTCACCGAGAAAAGATTTTATCCAATTGAACAGTTTACCGTCAATTCCAGACTTTGCTATCTTGTGTAACAGCAAACCTCTCCATACTGTGTCGTATGCAGCTTTGAGGTCTACTAGCACTGCAACTGTTGATATCTTACGGTGGAAAGCATCCTTGACTTTTTGAGCAAACTCGACTACATGGTCCATGGTGTTCCTGTGTTTCCTGAAGCCAGCGTGTGCGTCGTCAATCAGTTCAAGATGGGTTATGGCTCGGTTCAGTCTGTCCAGGACCATTTTTTCGGCTACTTTGCATAAGGAGCTTGTGAGGGATATTGGCCGGTAGCTATCAGTCAGGCTCGGGTCTTTTTGTTTCTTTAGGGTGGGTATGACCTCGCTCTTCCTCCATTGACTTGGGACTCTTGAATTCCATGTTAGGTTAATCAAGTTCAGAATAGTGTTTTTGGCTGCGGCTCCCAGATATTTAAGCATTTCCGGGTACAACTCATCAATCCCTGCTGCCTTTTTCGTTTTTGTGTCAGAGAGAGCCGCTTCCAGCTCTGATATCGAGAAATCTTCTGTACAGATGTCCTTTATACTTTTGCTCATCCGCCGGGGAGGAGGATAGCGCAACAGTCTTGCTCTCTCCCTCTTATTTATCTTAATATTACTCACTTTTGTGTAGTGTTTACAGAGTTCGTTTGCTATATCGGCATGTGTAGTGAGTTCTCTAGCCATGCCTCTCATTGGCATTTGCTGTTGCTTGTTTCCATCATTGTTTAGCGTAGTAACGAACCTGTGCGCTTTGACGCCGTCTTTTCGGAAGTCGAGCTTAGCAAGGAAGGATTTGAAAGCTTCTCTTTTCCCTGACTTAATGGCTTGAGTTAGGATCGCTTTTCTCTTTCGAAGCTCTACACAATCGTTCATTTGCCTGGATTTTTCAGCTTTGCCCCTGGCTTTATTTCTGGCAGCTTTCAATTTGGATAGCGTTGGGGACCAGAAAGTCTTATACCCCTTAATTTGACCTAGCGGTATGCACCCTTTTGCACATTTAAGTATGGCCTCGGTTACTTTCTTTGCTGCTTCTTCTGGTTATTGTAGTGTTAGTTGAGTAAGGACTTCATCTGTGCATTCCCTGTACTTTTTCCAATCCGCCTTCTTAAAATTTTAGCGCGGGGCGCGAGTTTGGGCTTTTTTGTCCTTTACCAGTTTGCATGTCACTAGCAGAGCGCGGTGACCACAGCCTGCTGCGTCGTCCAGGAGGGTTACACTGGTCTTCCCTGTAATGTTTGGGTGTGTTACGACAAGATCGGGCCTTGATTGACTTCCTATAAACGATAAGAACGTAGGTGGGGTGTTCACTACATCAAGATAGTTGTTATCCAAAAAGTCCTCGAGGTGTTTCCCAACGTTGGTGGTTCTAGAGTAGCCCCATCTCGTGGATGGACTATTGAAATCTCCAATTATGATGGTACTTGGCTGGATTTGTTGCTTTACCAATTCCAATGCAGGTATATTATCTGGCGGATTGTATAGTAAGAAAAGGGTGACATGTTTCGAGTTTTTCCAGACTTCGACCTGGAACATTTCCAGTTTATATCTATCCTGCATTTCGTGGATTATGTTAGTCTTGCATACTAGAGGGGTTTTGATTCCGATGATAATTCCTGACGCTACTTGTCGACTCCTCTTCAGCACATGGGTTGAATAGCCAACTGTAGAGTAGAGGTGAGGTGTGTCTGTAGCGGCTCCTGCCTCTACAATGACATATATATCAACGTTCTTTTCGAGAACGCTTCGTTTGAGTTCTAAAAACTTGCTGTTGCTTAGACCTCCAGCGTTCCAGAAGATGACTTTGAGGTCTGCGTCGCTGCCCTGAGAAAGGCCGTTTCGAGTAGGGATTCGTACACTCATGGATCAGCGCGCGTAACGACGAATCGCTGCTGCTCATTTAGCGTTACCCAGGGGACACGTGTGATCGTACCTTACGATAGACCACGGACGCGAGCAACTCTGTCCCCCTTGATCTAAACCCAGCTTGTTCTCTAGGCTGATAGAAGTCTAACTTAGCCTCCAGTCTTTTTTTGATAATTTTTGTGAAAAGTTTATACAATGTGTGATAGCAGACTGATAGGGCGGTAGTTTTTTAGATCTGTTATGTCACCTTTGTTGTGCAATAAAACAATGACTGCATTGTTCCATTGAGAAGGGGTTTTTCCTTGGTAAATGCATTCGGTGAAAAGTTTGGTAGGCGTAGTTAGCGAGTAACTATTACTATAGAGTGTAGAGGTTTTGAAAGTTTTGTGGTAACCTGGATGATTTGAAAACAGTGTTGTAGAGATATTATACAATTCCTGTCAAACCTGTGGATTGATAATAAATTCTATTAAAACAAAACTTATGGTTATTTTAGAGACAAAAAAGTACCGCGTAATTTTGTTATAAACAAGTCTTATGGATCAGAAACTTGGACACTCAGGAGAACTGAAATGAATAAGCTTGCGGCCTCTGAAAAATCTTAAATACCTAGTGTAATGTGTAGTGTGTGTGCTGAGTAAATGTCTTGTTACTTTGCAAAGTCATCGTTGTCTTTACAAAGAGATGCTAATTAATTGTATCCCAACGTCTGCGGTTCACCAGTGAGTACCGATCCCATAAGGATAGAAACAATTTTCATTTATTCCTTCTTAATAATGGAAAATTTCCTATTCAGCTGAGATTCGAGCTCACGACCCCTGAATTCCTGAATTCAAAGGTGGGTCTACTACCACTAAGTATGGGGGACAAATTAAATTAAATTTGATCTGTTTGGTGTATTTAAACTATTGGGTCAACCTCTAACAATAATTTTATTAGTAATTTTACCAGTCATTCAAAATAAAATCTCATTCGTTAAAGCTTTTAATTGTTTAATGAAAATCCATTTAAAAAACATAATAATATGTGCTTTATTAAATCTGTATTTTATTGTATTTTTAGTATAGTAGTGATGCTGGTTATATTCATCCCTTAACACGGCAAGCAGAGCTGACCTCACAATTCGCTCCCGTTTATATGTACCAATTTGCGTATGGAGAGCCATTCTTGAATGTATCAGGTAAAATATATGAAAGCTTATTGTTCAGTTATAAAGCGCCACTTTAGATACTGTAGTTCTAGAATTATTGTCCAGAGAAATAAGGTATTCCTGTGGGCTCGACCCCCTCCAGATATCTAACAACAGACAATTTTATGGACTTCAATAATACAGACCTCTATATTTCCTACAGTGGATTCGGTGGACTTTTAAGTTATCAACAGTTTAAGGCCAATAGAGTAAGAGCTGGTATAGGTGAAATTTGCTAATAATTTTAGGCACGATAAAACCCTATAACATAAATAGTAGAACCTAAAAGAAAACGTATGAACACTGTGTCGTCAGTTTTTAGCGGCACATGCGTCGACAGTGGCGCATTAAACTTTCCACTTAAAGACGGGATAAATAAATTAAAAGGCACCCTCCTTCACTCCCAGAATTCAATTTTTTTCGTTTTTTTAAGTTCCATATGAGTAAAAAATAAGACAGCGTAGTGAGTTCTATGTGAGTAAAAAATAAGACAGCGTAATTTTAACCCACCAGTCCCTTCCCCCCTCCCCTGCCATCAAAAACTTCATTTTTCGTGTTTATTTTAGTGTGATGCAATTAATTTTAAAATTTCAAAGGACTCATAGGCATAGTTGAGGCTTTTGCAAAACACGTCTATTTTTTATACATAGATCCGTAGGTTAAGTGTACATAACATCAAAAAAAATTTTTTTTGGAAAAAAGCGTATACCATTTTTTTGAAGATGACTGGAGAATAAATTTTTTTTATTTTGTGTATTTTATCAGACATTGTGTTTTTAATTTTTTCCAGATTTTTCCGTAAGGTTCGCCACCTTCAAAAATTCAAAAAACTCTTTTGGAGGGTGTTTGGGGATTTTCTCTAGTTTATAGACTTCAAAATAGATCAAAGTAATGTTTTTTTATAGGTTATATATTATGAATTGAAGTAAATGAGACCTTTAGAACATTTAAAAATGGAAGAAACACGTGCGAACCCCCAAAATCCTACAAAAACCAGTTTTTTTAGATTTTTGAAGGTGGTGAAACTTACGGAAAAATCTGAAAAAAATTTAAAACATAGTGTTTGATAAAATATACAAAATAGAAAAGAAATTAGACCTCCAGCCGTCTCAAAAAAATTTTTTTTTGAGACTATATACTTAAACTACGGATCTATAAATAATAGACACATTTTGTAAAAGCCTCAACTATGCCAATGCATTTTGTGAAATTTTAAAATTGATTTCATCCCTCCTAAAAAAAAGTAAAAAACGTAAAATGAAGATTTTGATGGTGGGGGAAGGGGTAAGTGGGTGGTGGGTTAAAATTACGCTGAGTCTTATTTTTTAATCACATAGAACTTTAAATAAAAAAAAATTGAATTTTGGGAGTGAGGGAGGGTACCTTTTAATTTATTTATCCCGTCTATAAGTGGAAAGTTTGATGCACCACTGTCGACGCATCTGCCACTAAAAAGTGACGGCACAGTGTTCATACGTTTCCTTTTAGCTTCTACTATTTAAGTTATAGTTTCTTATCGTGCCTAAAATGATTAGCAAATTTCATCTATACCGGTTCCTAGTCTACAAAAATGCACCATTTTGACCCTTTCGGTCCCAGTAGTGCACAGTGTACAGTGTACTGTACAATATTTTTAAGGCATCTCAACCAAAATTTTAGTTAAATTTTACCGTTAAGTCACAGTGTACATGTGAGTGTACAAATACACAATAGATTTGTCGCAAGCAGATGCTCTGCTCCAGCGTCAAACAAATGAAATAAAATAAAATATTACAAAAAACATGGATCAAAAATTGTTAAACTTAGATTTTTGGAGAAAACGTCAAAAAATTACCAAAAAAATAATAATATAATGTGACAAAAACCCAGAGCCAGATTTAAGGGGAGGCAGACTGGGCAGCTGCCCGGTGCCCCCACATTACGGGGGCCCTACAAAGCACCAAACTTTAAAAAAATTAGAACGATATTCAGATACATTAATTCTGTTCAATCAATTAACTGTGATATTTGGTTTCACGGAAGGTTTCATTTATGTTGAAAGTTTTTTCATATTTTTGCTAAATCACGGTCATAAAGCAGAAGATATATTTAATTCTCTAGTGACATTCTTATAAGAAGATGATGTTGACTTGAATAACTGCTGGAGGCAGTCCTAGAAAACTACCCGGACTTAAAGCTATACGTTTTACTACGTTTATTTTTAATATTTTACTGTAACAAGATCTGGATTCTGCGTACTAAAAAAAAGTTGATTAATAGCAAGCTGAAAATTTGTTAATAGATTAACGGTGTCTAGTCGGACAAACTATGATGTATGGGAACACTGGAACAGGGGAAGTTTTAATTGTGGAACAGGTTACAGGTTTCGAACGTCATGCTACGAAAACGACCCATGTATTTTATCGGACAGAACTTCCATTTGATTTGTTACCCTTTCATTAAACTCTCGTGTAAAAATCAGACTGGTATTTATCACCAATTATACATTTTAATAAGTCCGACACGTAGATCATGTCAAATAACAGGAATTATGACAGGTGAAAAATAGCAGTCTGATTTTTGCATGAGAGTTTAATGAAAGAGTAGCAAATCAAATGGAAGTTCTGTCCGACAAAACACATGGGACGTTTTAGTGGTCTGACGTTCCAAATTTTTAACCTGTTCCACAATTAAAACTTCCCCTGTTCCAGTCTTCCCGTACTTCAAAGTTTTTTCAACTAGACACCGTTATGCTTTTAACAAAATTTTCAGCTTGCTATTAATCACCTTTTTTTGGTACGATCCAGTCCTAGTACAGCTCTTGTATCTTTTATTATTTAAAAATACACTAATCACAAAAAGGACCACATAATTTTTGAAACAATTTGAAGAAAAATGTTTAAAAACAATTTTTTATTTCTATCACAATGTCATAATACTCGTCTATAGTGTCCTTTAGGTTTAGATATGTAGAAAGGAACCCATAACATTTCAAGTTAAAGCATGTTTTTACCAAAAAACAAACAGTAAACACAACGTTGTTAAAGGAGAATATTTATTTTGGACATTTGTGTTCGGGAATTTGATCTGTGTACCATGTCTGCGCGTTTTTAATGAGAAGGTGCGTTCTTAAAAAATTGAGTAATAAAACTTCAGAACAAGCAGCCCAAATTGTAGGTTTAATTGGAGATGGCCGATCGCAGCAATATCTTGCTGATGTTATGAGAATCCACCAATTCAGCGTTTTAAGAGCTTTAAGAAGGTATAGAGAAAGTGCAGGATACACAAGAAGACCAGTTTCGGGACGTCCCAAGTGCACGAAACCCGCAGATGATTGTTAGTTACATCTACAGACTTTACGTAGATATCATGTTACAGCTAGACTACTGCGAAATTATATTTCCACAGCCCGTAATGTTTAAATAAGTGCCAATTCTTTAGAAAAAAATTAAGGGGAATTTGGAATCAGAGTCAGAATACCTGCTACTGCTTCACCATTAGCGAGGACATATCGTATGGCACGTTTAAATTTTGCACCAGGACATGTCGATTGAGATAATAACGACTGGGATAATATTCTCTTTATTGATGAGTGAAGACTTGCACTTTGTGGATACGACAGTGCAAAGTGTCTGTCGGATCCACAGATTGCAAATCTTGACTTATCAGTAAAAACAATATTGGTCCAGTCGTTAATATAGCTGTAACATGATGTGTACGCAAAGTCTGAGAATGTAAACATTTATCCGCGGGGTTCGTGCACTTGGGAAGTCCTGGAACTGGTCTTCTTCTGTATCCTCCACTTTCTCTATAACTGCTTAAAGCACTTGAAAGGCTGGATTGGTGGATTCCCATAACATCAGCAAGACATTACTGCGATCGTCATCTCCAATTAAACCTACAATTTGGACTGCTTGTTGCTGACGTTATATTTCATTTTTGTAAGAACGCACCTCCTCATTGAAAACAGACATAGTGCACAGATCAAATTCTCGAACACAAACGTCAAAAATAAAATATTCTGTTTTAACAACGTTTTCGTCTTCTTCTTCTTCTTCTTCTTCTTCTTCTTTTAATAGGTAATATCCTGTTTCTTTAGTTACAGTCTGGAGCTCCAGCTCTCGTACCATCGCTTTTTAGGTTTTGTTTTGCAAAAACGATAAACAAAACAAAACTTTTATTTACTGTTTGTTTTTCTGCAAAACCACGCTTCAATTTGAAATGTTATGGGTTTGTAGATACCTGGCTGTACATCATTGGCTGTATATCATAGTTATAACAACAATTTTCTTAATGGTAGGAAGTAGGGCCTCACACCAATTCTGTATATAACTGCCTTGAATCCGACTCTGCTGAAAGACCAGTTCCTTTTTTACCTTATTGCTCTGGATTAGTATTGACATTTTTGCTGATGTTGTTCCAGTGCAGCAAGCAACATAATGATAATTATGGCCATATCGTCCTTTATTGTAATAAATTCATTATTAATAATGTTCGTGATATTGAGGAAAAGAGTATTTTCGAATAATGTATATCCCGGATATTTTTTACTATTATTTATTATTTTAGATTTTTTTTTCAAAACACTTACTGTTAACTTGTTTAAGGTACGGAGCACGTTGGACACGCAGAGGAGTTAATGTACTTATGGAATTTGCCATTTCTTCCTGTTGGGATTGATGAACAATTTCGTACCATTCTTATAAAGTTTTGGACAAACTTCATTACATACCAGTAAGTTTAAGTTTACCTTTATTAAAAGCAGGTTTACCTATATAATTGGTTTTAGATACAGTATGAAAAAAGTAAGAACTAAAAAAGGATACCAAATGGGAGAAAAACAACTTAAAATAATCTGCTATGCGGACGATGCAATAGTAATCTCTCAAAGTGAAGATGATTTATAACGTATGCTGCATCAATTCAACATAATCGCCAGAAAATTTGACATGTTAATTTCCTCACAAAAGACAAAATGCATGGTTATAACAGCAGATCCAATAAGATGTAAATTGGAGCTGGAAGGTCAGATAATAGAACAAATGATGGAGTTTAAATATCTAGGCATCACACTATCTAGCTACGGAAGGCTCGGAACAGAAGTGGAAGATCAAGTGAATACAGCAAACAGAGCCGCAGGTTGCCTGAATGAGACAATATGGACAAATAAAAATATCGGAAAACAAATGAAAGGCAGAATTTACAAAGCAGTCATCAGACCAATAATGACATAAGCGGCAGGAACACGACCCGACACAGAGAGGACAAAAAGATCGCTCGCAACAGCGGAGATGAAAACCCTTCGAAAAATCCATGCTAAGAATCTATAGGACAGAGCTATAAGTACAGATATACGACGGAGGTGTAAGGTGTATAACATTAATAACTGGGTAAGAAACAGAAGAGTAGAATGGAATGACCACATAAGCCGAATGACAACAAATGGGATAGTCAGGATAGCGAGAGAAGGTTCCCCAATAGGAAGACGATCAGTGGGAAGACCACGAAAACGATGGAACGACAACTTACTAGAGGCATATTGAAAAAACAGACAGAGTCATGTCTATACAAAAAGAAGATGAAGAAGAAGAAGAGGATAAAGTATGAAAACAGTAGATGCTAATTTTACTTTTAGACGAGGTTTCATTGTTACGAAACCTTTTGTATTCGATTCGAGACATCTTAAGGAAAAAAGTTGACCTATTGGGATGAGGGACAAATGAAAATTGCATCGTTGTAGGCGGAATACGCATTTTGCATAGTCCATCTCGGAAGTGTTCAAAAAATAAAAATTCACAACTTGGAAGCTAAGCATTGAAATTAGTTTAATTTTTATTCCAGGGGAGTTTTTGAAGTCGCTGAACACGAATTCTGGTTGGCGAAACTGTATTAGCTACCTGGTGCCCGGTATTCCGGTATTCACGTCGTCTTCTGGACTTTTATCAAAATTCAATATGAAAATCGTTGAAACGTGTTATCCCGACATTTTTGAGGTCGCTGAACACGAATATTGCTGCGGCGATGCTGTACGAGATACCTGGTGCCCGGCATGTACGTCATCTCCCGGAGTTTTATGAAAATTTGTTATGAAAATAGTTCAAATTTAATATCTAGGGGTTTTTGAGGTCGCTGAACACGAATATTGGATTGGTGAAACTGTAATAAACCGGGAGATATTAACAGAAGTTCAACCACTATTTTCTAAGTCCTGCCCTTTGCAATACTGGAAGGTTAGAGAAGGTACTTACAATTTGTGGAAAAATCCACGGGTTTCCTGTGACATGTTCCTGTGAAAATTAGATTTTCCATAAAAAAAAAATTGGAAGTTGCGATGAATTTTTAAGTCCTGCCATATCCATAGAATAACAGGATACTATCTATTCTATGAAGAACATTTTTTGGGTAGGACGGTTGCAAAAGGACTAAGGGAGTATACAGATATACAAACATGTAATGAAAATAATGAAATTTTCATAATTTTCTAAGTCCTGCCAACTTAATAAATTAATCATATTTATTTCAAAATGACCAAAAAAAAAATGTTGGCATGACGTCACCTAATGTTTAACTGCACTTCTTTCTTGGAAAATTCTGTATAAAATTTTCACTCTGGTTTCGTGATTTTCTAAGTCATAAAATAAATTTTGTTATAAAATAAATAATTTCAGTAGACATTATTCAAAATGGCAGGATGTTTAGTTACACTTTTTTACTATATATAGTTAAAAAATGTGTAAGAAAATTCGTGGAAAATTACACGATTTTCAGTAGTAATTGCACAAGAGCTCTGAAATTATTGAATTTTTCCCGAGTGACACTTTGACAGTTTTAATTTCACGAGCCGACGGCGAGTGAAATTATGTCAAAGTGTCACGAGAGCAAAAATTCTATATTAATTTCAGAGGTCGAGTGCAATTTGTTGCGATTATTTCATGAATAAAACTGTTTAAAACCAATATTTTATTGTAATTTATTTATGTAAGTACCATTAAACACACAGTTTTTATAAATATTTGACGATTGAAAGTCATCACTTTTATAATTTTTAAAACATTAATTGTCATTAATGTCACTGAATGTATTTTTTCGTAGCAACGAAGGGCATCTGACGTAATATACTTAACGACGGGAGATTATCAAAAATTATCGATTTAATTCAGATTTCTGTAGCTTTATATTGGTCAGAATCTCCTATGAATGAAATAATCTAAGTAATGCCATTTCGCACATATCTCAAGAAAGTTAATATAAATCTATTTTCAAAAAGGCAGGATGGTTGTATAGTTATTTCGTATAAAAAAATTAAATTGTGTGTCTGTAAAATTATTTCAGGGTGTTATACAAATTTATTCATATCACCACAATTTTCTGAGTCATACCATGTCAAGTATGCTTAAAAAACACTAATCTAAAACCGTTTACAACTTGCAGGATAACCGCAAAGATGAATAATATAAAAAATTAATTTGTATATCATTAAAACAATCGTATCCTATTAAATATTATTTTCCTGAATAATGTCTCGGAATTTTTACACACTTTTCAAATCTAATAGCAAACTGTAGCATCTTTATTTTAAGTGATTAGATCATATTTTTATCTAAGTAAACGCAATAAAATAAATAAACAATTTTTACAATTTATTGGTTATAGTAGGGAATTTACCTACCCATTATATTATACAGGGTGTCCAGAAGCTCTCATAACAAACGAAAACCGGACATTCCTCAGATAATTTTAAGAAAATTTAACTCAATTCACCTAGTTCAAAACTGCTTCCGTGGAAAGCTAGAGCTCTTTAAAGATGGCGTCTTGTAATTCATCATCGTCATAATTCAACCCGGATCTATCCAATGCTGGATATAGGTCTCCCTCAGTCTTCTCCATGCATTTCTGTCCTGTGCTGTCTGCATCAAGTTTCTGTCGATCCGTTTGATGTCATCAGACCATCTGGTTGGCAGACGACCTCTACTTCGATATGCTTCGTCTAGAAGAATCATATCGAAGTCTTGTAATTAGTTTCTTTAAAATAGCTGCAGAACGCTTTTATTTGGAAAAACGGAAAACTGGTACACTTATTTATCTTCCAGAGGTCAATTGTCAAATATCAATTATCAATTGTCAATTTTTAGTACCGGTCATAGGGGTCTGTTTTGGGTACGGAAACGGATATTTTATCGAATAACTTTTCTGTCTAACTTTTAAGCATTTCTGACACTGGATTATTAAATTCTGGGATACTTTTGTACTAAAAGGTGCTTTTGCTTTAACTCAGAAGAATACGCAGTGTTCTAGAAAAATCGATTTGAAAAATTTTTCGTTTTTTGGTTTTTTTAGTTTAAAAGAATTTAGAAAAATTCTATTTAGGAAAATGAAAACTGCTACGTTTATTTATCTTCCAGAGATGAATCGATTTTATCAATTGTGAATTTCTAGTACTGATCATAGGCATCCGTCTTGGGTAGATCAACGGATATTTTATCTCATAACTTATTCGTCTTTAAATTTTTAGACATTTTTGAGAGTAGAGTATTAAATTATGAGGTAGTCTAGTACTAAAAGTTACTCTTGCTTTAAGTCGTCAAATACACCGTCTTTTTTTTATTTTTTTTTAATTTTTTTCAAATTCAACAAACAAAAAATTTTAAAATGGATTTTTCCAGAAAACCGTGCATCCTACTGACAAAGCGGGAGTACCTTTTAGTACTAGAATACCTCACAATTTAATAATCTAGTGTCAAAAATACCTAAAAGGGAAAGACAAAAAAGATTCCTATGACCGGTACTAGAGATTCGCAATTGATGGAATCGATTTATCTCTGGAAGAAAAAAAGGCGGACCAGTTTTTGTCTTTGGAATTGGAAGCGTTCTGGAGATAAAAAACTAATTACAACGCGCCATCTGTAAAGAGCTTTAGCTCCCTTAGGCAAGCCGCACATCAAAGAAACATGAAACGTAAAACATGAAACATGAAACGTAAAACACGTTTCAATAAAATAAAACACAGGTAAACAAATCTTGAAGTCCGCCTACCAATGAAACGAGTGTGATTCATGCTCATAAAACATTTTTATTTTCGGAAAGTTTCATAAATGGCCGGACGTCTGTTTGTTTAGCAGTGTTTTATTTCCATGAAACTTAAATCACGTTTCATGGAAATACAACACTGCTAAACAAATAGACGTCGGGCCATTTATGCGACTCTCCGAAAATAAAAATGTTTTATGAGCATGAATCACACTCGTTTCATTGGTAGGCAGACTTTAAGATTTGTTTAGCCGTTTTTTATTTTCATGAAACGTATTTTACGTTTCATGTTTAATGTTTTACGTTTCATGTATCGTTGGTGTGCGGCTCGCCTTAGGGAAGCCGCACACCAAAGAAAGATGAAACGTAAATATGAAACATGAAACGTAAAACACGTTTCATGAAAATAAAACCCTGCTAAATAAATAGTAGAAGTCAGCCCACCAATGAAACGAGTGTGATTCATGTGCTTGAAACATTTTTATCTTCGAGAGGCCCCACACGAAAGAAACATGAAACATAAAACATGAAACGTAAAACACGTTTCATGAAAATAAAACATAGCTTAACAAATAGAAGTCCGCACACACAAGAAGCGAGTGTGATTCATGAACATAAAACATTTTTATCTTGGTGAAATCTGTTTCAGGAAATAGATCGTATACAGGAAATAGAAATACCAAAAACTACCTGAGTAATCTGTCTGTATCAATTTACTGTCGAAATTAATATAAAAATATGGTATAGAAAATGCTTAACAAATAAAAAGGTACCATAAAATATAATTTTATTATAATACTAAAATACAGGGTGTCCCATTTAAGAAATCTCAGAAAATATTCATTCCGAGTTTCAACCAACCCCGTATACTAAAATTAAACATTTTGGTATACTATTAATAACTGACAATACTAGACTATATTAAAAATCGTTTAAACATAAATTAATAGAAGTTTGGATATCAAATCACTAACAATATGTATAGGGTGTTAATGTTCCTACAAAATTAACAAAAGACGTAATTATATTTTAAACTACCTCGTATAATATTTCAAAACACTGTATTTTATTAAAGAGAACATCGAGTAGAATCCAAAAAAACAAAAATTTGTGTCACCCTGTGAAAACGGGTAGCCCTGTACATTAGAAAATACTGTTAAATCATAGTCCTATCTGTGGCCCATGTTTTACCTAAATAACTTTTTTCGTATATCTTACGACAAACGAATAATTGGACTTGGTCACACTAATGCCCCACCCTGTATACAAAATAACCATAAAACCATCCTGCCTCTTTGTAAATAGACATATTAAGATTCTTGAAACATGTGCAAAATGGCATGACTCAGAAAATCGTTGACTTGTTCACGAATTTTCTTACAAATCTAGGACTCCTGCCGTCTTACAAGAACCGTTTAACCTTCCTGCCGAGTACCGAAAAGGTATTGATTGTAGTTGAGTATTATAACTTTTTTAAAAGGCAGGACTAAGAAAATCACGGAATCAGGGTGAAAATTTTCCGCAGAATTTTCCAAGTGACAAGTATATATGACAAGTATAGTCATTCTGATAGATGGCGCTAAACGAGTAAGTCGTGTTTATGTCGAGATCCGAGAATTTTTGATTTATTTGTAATTAATTGCATTCTGTTAGTGGTTTTAAGTATTAATCCCTGTACAAACGTGTGTGTGAGTAATAATATGCCGACCACAAGGAACAATCCTGAAATGGACAGCAAATCAATCGCTACACGTGTCGCGAAGCTTGAGGAATTCCTTCAAAAGGGCATAATGGATTTAAAATCGCAGATAACCAGCAGTAATCCAGGTACGCATTTTACCCAGATCAATGAATTCGAGAAAAATGCTTTGGAATTGATAGATTCTATTAAAGAGGAGCTAAATAAAGTTCAAAAAATGGTGCTACAGAACCAATCCGATATAGAGTACTTAAAACAAGACAAACGAAATAAATCTCTTGTTATAATGGGCGTTAGTGAAAAAGAGAAAGAAGACCTTCCTGACGTTGTGGCGAACTTAATTGGCAATAAATTAAAAATAAATATTTCACCAACCAGTTTTGATTGTTGTTATCGACTAGGAAAAAAGCGGAGCAATGATAGGAGACCAAGACCAATTGCTGTGGTATTTATAAACAAGTGGTTAAAAGAACATGTGTTCAATCAAAAGAAGAATCTTAAAGGCTGTGGTGTGGTGTTTAGTGAGATGTTATCACCCAGTGGTCAGGAATTACTTAAAAAAGTTCGATCAACTTTTGGGGTAAAGAATTGCTGGACATTTCAAGGTAAAATCTATGCTTTTCAAAATGGTTCTAGGAAACTCATATCATCTGAAAATGACCTTTCGACATAATAATTTATAAATGCAATTAATTAAACATTAAATTTACATGGGACAATTGCTCGGAGCTTGACAAATCTCAATCTGATTTGTTTATCTATTTATCTATTTGTTTATGTATTTTTGTATCTATGCTGTATTTAAAATAGTATTTTTCTAATTTAATTGATACATTGGGCATTAGTTGCTAATTTTTAAGTAGGTATTGTTACTGGCAGTTAAAGTTTGCTTTTTGTTTTATTTAGGTTCGTATACTTGTTTACATTTCAGAGATTTATTATTTACTACAATTAGTACAGGTAATTTGGGGAGATTTTTTGTTAATTATAATTTATAAGCAGCCACTGATACTATTTGTAAGAAATGTTATTTAAATATATAATATATGCATCCGATTTAAGCAAATCATGAATAATCTAAAATGTGCTCACATTAATTCTAGATCTTTAGTTGCTCATTTCAATGATGTAAAAAGGCTTGTTCTGGATAATGATTTGGACGTATTAGGTGTAAGTGAGACCTGGTTAAGTAGAGGTGTTTCTAATCATATTATTGATATTCCTGGTTATCAGTTTGTAAGAGTTGATAGAAATAGAAATACTACGGGTGGAGGTGTAGGAGTTTATTTAAAGAGTAATATAAATTATAACATTATACAATCAACAAATGAAATAGAACAGATATGGTTAAAACTTTCGTTTAAAAATGAAACATTAGCAATCGGTGTGTGCTATAATCCCAATGAAATATTTTATAAAACTTTTTTCGACTCTTTTGAAACAGTTGTATCTTCAATATTGCCCTTAGTAGATCATATACTGTGCTTGGGTGACTTTAATGTTGATCTATTAAACTTTAGCAATTGTTCTACACAATTCGTTATTGATTTATTAAATGGTCTTGGGTTAAAACAGCTGGTAAATCAAGCAACAAGAATAACAAAATCTACATCCACCCTACTGGATTATGTGATCACATCAAGTGAGGATAAAATAATTTCAGTTGAAATAAAACATATTCCTGAAATAAGTGATCATGAAATGATAATGTTAAAGGTAAGTTGTGAGGTTAAAACCAATAAAACAAAATTTATTACTGGTCGTAACTTTAAAAACTTAAATTATAATCAATTTAAATCTGATCTGGAGTCCATACCATGGAGAAATATTTATGACCTCACAGATGTAGATAGTAAAGTAACTTTTTTGTCTGAAAATATTGTTACATTGCTTGATATTCATGTCCCAATTAGGACTTACAGGATTACAAAGAAATATGCTCCATGGCTGACTGATACGATTAGAGCTTTAATGCTGGATAGGGACAAAGCATTTTTAAGTTACAAAATTTCTAAAAATATTGCACATTGGAATAACTACAAAAAATTACGTAATTTAGTATCAGCAGTCACTATAAAAGAAAAAAAATCATTTTTTAAAAATATTCATGTTAGATCTGCCAAAGATATGTGGAGCAATTTAAAATATTTGAGAAATGACGACAAGCATGAGAAAAGTTTTGATGTAAGTAGCAAATGGAATATAAATGACATTAATAAACACTTTATTGAAGTTATACCAAAAATGAAAGAGGACTTAGATACAAAAATGTTTTATCAAAACAATGTTAAAACTTATTTTAACAAATTGCTTAATTTTAAACCAGTCTCTGAAACTGATATTTTATATATAATAAATAAGATAAAGAGTAAAGCTGTTGGACATGATGGTATTAACATATTAACATTACAGTTGTGTATTCCCTATCTTCTTCCGTATATCACGCATATTATCAACTTTTGTTTAAAACATTCTGTTTTTCCTAATAACTGGAAACGTGCGCATGTTATTCCATTACCTAAAACTAAAATTCCTAATAGTTTAAATGATCTTAGACCTGTAAGTGTTCTGCCAACATTATCCAAAATTCTAGAAAAGGTAATTGAAAATCAGTTAAGTACTCACTTAAATAAGAATAAAATTATTCCTTCTATACAGTCCGGTTTCAGGTCTGGGCATAGTTGTCTGTCTGCTTTAGTAAACATTACTGATGACATCTTCAAAGCTTATGATCAAAATAAAATATCAATTCTAATTCTTTTGGATTACTCGAAAGCCTTTGATACAATTAACCATGATTTATTATCCTATATTCTACAGTTCTCTGGGTTAGATGAAGGAGCAGTCGAGTTAATGAAATCTTATCTATCAAATAGATATCAAGCTGTAAAACTTCATCAAGAAATTTCTTCTTTTTTAGAACTTAACAATGGTGTTCCTCAAGAATCGATACTAGGTCCCATTTTATTCTCTGTGTATACATCAAATTTTCCTTCTGCTTTTTTGTCTTGCACTCAACACTACTATGCTGATGATACACAACTTTATATGTCATTTAATTTAGACGAGTGTGAACAAGCAGTTCATGCAATAAATTATGATTTATTAAATATGCAGATTTTTTCTCAAAATCATTGCCTAAAACTGAATGCGTCCAAAACTCAGGCTATTGTTTTTGGTAGATCCTCTCATCGAAAAATATTTTTAGAAACTTACTCAAATAAACTGCTTTTAGAAAATGGTAACTTAATTTTTAGCAAAAAGGTAAAAAACCTGGGGGTTTGGTTGGATGAAGACTTAAGATTTACACACCATGTTAGTCTTTGTTTACAAAGAGCATACGGGGTACTTAAGCTTCTATACCAAAGTCGTAATATATTAAACAGTGCTACCAAATCCTTGTTGTGTGAATCTTTAATTTTATCAAAATTAAATTATTGCGATGTGCTTTATAACTCATGCCTTACTGAGACTGATTCTAGGAGAATACAGAAATTACAAAACTCCTGTTTGCGATTAATTTTTGGAATTAGAAAGTATCAAAGTATTAGCCACACTTTTACTTTAAATAAGTGGTTAAACATGAAAGACCGCAGAAAACTTCATGCTTTATGTTTCTACCATAAGATTCTTCGGGAAGGGGTACCTCCTTACCTATACAATAGAATAACTTATAGAACTGATGTCCATAACCTTAATCTAAGACATAGGAACACTCTCTCTTTACCACGTCACGTAACGCATTTTTTCAAACGCTCATTTTCTTTTTCAATTGCGAGTCATTTGAATAATTTTGATTATGATATTCGTACATTATCCGGACATAGTTTTAAGGAAAAAATGTTTAAATATTTGTTATCTGAGCAGTAATGCCAAGCCTACGATTTTTAGAGTACCTAATTTGCATACTATCTAGTAGTATCAGTATATGTAAGTATATTTATATACAAAATATAGTTTTTCGCCCTTCCATTAGGAAATGGGGGTTAGGTGGAAGAGCAGCTGTACATTGCTGTCCTTCAATGATGTACAAGCTGAACCTCGCCCTACAGACCAATTAATATTTTTGTTTTGTTGTATAATTTTTGGAATACTAATAAAGACATTTATTATTATCCAGATTTAGCCATACGGCTCACACTCCCTCTGAGGGGAAAATTGACTCATCCCAGATACCTACGGTATCAAAAGGATTAAGCTCTGGTGGGACTCTTTCCGTGTTATCGAGCCCTAGGTGACTTGGAATGCAGGTGTATCTCCCAAAAATTTTCTTACACTTCTGGCCGTCGCAAGTAGTACAGCTTTCTGCATGGTCTTATAAATATGTTCATTGAGACCCAGCTTTTTTATGCTTTCGAAGAGGGCCTTCGGAATGACTCCAGTAGTAGACATAACAATAGGTATCGTCTGGGTACTTTGCATTCTCCATTGTCTCCGTATTTGAATTTCCAGATCTCTATACTTGGCGATCTTTTCAGTAAATTTACTACGTAGATTATTGTTGTTAGGTATCGCCACATCAATTAGTGTTGTTTGTCTTGTTAATTTATTAACTAGTACGAGATCTGGTCTATTATGTGCCACTGTTTGGTCTGTGAGCACACTGCGGTCCCAGTATAGCTTGTAGTTGCCATCCTCAAGCATACTCTCAGGAACGTATTGATAATATGGGAGATAGTCCGTTTGGAGAAGTCCCAGCTTGTTAGCTATCTCTTGATGAAGGATTTTTCCCACTGCGTCATGCCGTTCCTTGTATTCAGTTGCAGCAAATGCCTGGCAGCCCCCTGTAATATGTTGGATGGTTTCTTGGGCTTGACATCCATATCGGCATCTGTCGTTTTGAACCTGAGGGTCTTTGACGATATATTTCAGGTAATTTCTGGTTGGTATAACCTGATCCTGGATGGCCAGTAATGAACCCTCCGTTTCAGGGAACATCTTTCCTGATGTCAACCAATAGTTCGACGCTGTATTGTCGACATAGTCTTGGCTAACCTCATTGGGATGTCGCCCGTGCAGAGGTTTACCCATCCAGGTGCGCAGTTTTTCGTCCTTAGTAAGGTGGTTTATGCGCATTTCTGGTTCCCTCAGTTTGATCGGTGTTGTGTCATCTACTGCGCAGATTGCGCGGTGTAGAGTAGATGTCTCAGCCTGCATCTGAAAATAAGTTCTTAAATTAGCAATTTGTTTATCTAATTGCTCACCTATATCCATAAGTCCTCTTCCTCCTAAATACCGGGGTAATGTCGTTCGTTCTACTGCACTTTTAGGGTGGTGTTTTTGTGCCTTTGTGAGGTGTGTTCGTACTTTTCGCTGAAGATTTTCTATATCCGTTTTTGTCCACTTAACAATACCAAATGAATAGCTAAGCGCGGAACAAGCGTAGGTGTTCAGTGCCTTAAACAAATTTTTACTGTTAAGCTGTGAACGAAGCAGTTGTTTTACCCTTCTTATAAACTCAGTTGTTATCTCAGTTTTCATTTGCTTATGGTCAATTTTCCGCGCCTGCTTTACTCCAAGATATTTGTACATATCGTTATCGCCCATGGCCTCGATGTTCTGGCCATTTTGCATATCGAATCCACCGGGCTGTACCTTTCCTCTGACTATATTCAAAACACGGCACTTGTCTAGACCGAACTGCATACTAATATCATTAGAGAATGTTTCTACAGTTTTTAGCATCTCTTCTAGGTGTTCTCGAGTGGAAGCCATTAATTTCAAATCATCCATATACAACAGATGATTGAGCTTCGCTACTACAGTATTATTGCTTTTAATGCTAAAACCTGAGTCAGTGGAGTTTAATAGTTGGGAAAGGGGGTTCAAAGCTAAACAGAACCACAGTGGACTCAACGAGTCTCCTTGAAACAGGCCCCGGCTGATTGCGATATTTTCGGTTTCGATATTGTTTTCACCAGGTATTTGGAGGTGAATTTTAGTCTTCCAATCTCTCATTATATGCCTTAAAAAGGTCACTATGTTATCATCGACTTTGTATATTTTCAATATATCTATTAGCCATTCATGCGGTACTGAATCAAAGGCCTTTTTATAGTCAATAAAAGCAGTAAAAAGGTTCCTTTTTTTAGTGAATGCCTGGTTAGAAATGACTGAGTCGATGATAAGCTGTTCTTTGCAACCCATGGAACCCTTAGCGCATCCTTTCTGTTGAGGCTCTATGATATTGTTTAGAGCACAGTGTTGGTAGATACGCCGGGTTACACAGGATGTGATCAATTTATACAAAGTTGGAAGACAAGTAATTGGGCGGTACTTGGATGGATCTTGGGTGTTATTTTGATCCTTGGGTATTAAATAAGTAGTTCCCTGAGTTAGAAATGATGGTAATTCCTGCGGATTAGAAATAACATGATTAAATAATGTTGATAAGCACTCATGAATACTCCAAAACTTTTTAAGCCAAAAGTTCTGAACTCCGTCTGGTCCAGGAGATTTCCAGTTATGAAGCTCTTTGATGACATTTGAGACTTCTTCAGTCGTGAATGGTTCGTAGTTAGCAGTGACGTAGTGGTGACAGTTGTGCGTCGTATCTTCTATCCAGCCAGCATTGTTGTTAAGAGCAGCTGGTGTGGAAAGTTGATTTCCCCAAAACTCATGAATTTCTTCTTGACTTGGGTAAGACTTGTCGACACTTTCTACGGTTGAATTGAGTTTTCGGTAAAACGCCTTCTCAGAGTTCTCAAAAAATGCATTGTCACATTTTCGGTTGTTACTAACTTTATACCTTCTTAATCGTCCTGAATAGACGGAGAGTTTTTGTTTTAATGTATCCAAACACTGTTGAGCTGTGTTATTTTCTGGATCGTATCTCGAGTGTCTTGCAGTGCTCCGCATTATTTCTTCAGCTCTCTTAATGACTTTTCTACTTGTTACACCTCTTATATATTCTGTGACTTGACCAATATCCCTACGCAGTAATTCAATTTTTCCGAGAAGTCTTTTTTCCCAGGGTGCAATTCTGTTACCAGTCCTTCCGTTATTAGTACCCCGTCGTGTTCTGATCTTAACGCCCATTACATTGGCAATTGCTGTTGCTGCACAGTAGATTAGCATATGCAGATATTCCAATGTGTGGGCTTCTACGACATAATTGGGTAGGACTTCAGTATTCACAATTTGTAACAGCGCACCTAGTTTCTTACAAGAGTTTATTCGTGGTAGCGGTGGTCTGCTAAGTGGATTTGTTCCATTAAACTCTTGTACGGCACGAGCCATTTCGCTTTCTAGACTATCGCGCAACTCGTTGTTTTCCTGCTGTGTATTATCAGGTTGAGTTTCTGGTATGGGAATCTCAGGAATCTGCTCATCAAGGATTTCATTAGGGACTTGATCTAAAACTAGCTCTTGGTTATTAATCTCCCGTTCGACTTCGCTTTTGATCGTATTGCGTCTAGTCTCTGGGATAAGGTTGTTTCTTATGATTACCCGGTATTGATCTGATACTCTTTGCTCCGATACTTGAATATCTGGGTACTCCCTGCAAAATTCGGCATACAGCTGTTGTCTGTAGCCGATCGTTTCTTGACCGAGGTTGGTCACCTTATAATAGAAGCGCAAAATGCTTTCGTTGATGGACACAGTCCATTTCATGCGCTGCCTCGGTCGTCCCGCTTGAGTGAGCGCCGGCTGATGTTCCAGCGCAGCACCTTCAGCGAGTGGAGCTCTTGCTGTTGTTTGGCTCGCTTGTGGTTGTTGTTCTTGTTGTTGGGCTGTAGCTGTTTGTGTGACAGGGGCCCGCCTCCTCAACACCCTGCCACCGACGTCCCGCATGCTGTCACGTCCAGCGCCGGCTCCAGACGTGCCCTGGCGATCCCCAGGCAGCGATCCTAAACATAAACCATAATTCTCCATATCAATGGGTGTGCATTTTATACCTACTGCCAGGTGTCAGTTTTTGTTCCACGGCAAGTATCCCTGCTACTCTCTGGGTACTGGCGCTACGAATACCCAGAAAGTATCCCCCATTCGCAGGGGGCCGCGCCTGATAGAAGAACTGACAAAAAACTCCCACAGGACATTTATTATTATTTTTACATTTATTATTATTATTATCCCAGATTTAGCCATACGGCTCACACTCCCTGTAAGGGGAAAATTGACTCATCCCAGATACCTACGGTATCAAAAGGATTGAGCTCTGGTGGGACTCTTTCCGTGTTATCGAGCCCTAGGTGACTTGGTATGCTGGAGTATCTCCCAGAAATTTTCGTACACATCTGGCCGTCGCGAGTAGTACAGCTTTCTGCATGGTCTTATAAAGGTGTTCATTTAGACCCAGCTTTTTTATGTTTTCGAGGAGGTTCTTCGGAATGACTCCAGTAGTAGACATAATAATAGGTATCGTCTGGGTACTTTGCATTCTCCATTGTCTTCGTATTTGAATTTCCAGATCTCTGTACTTGGCGATCTTTTCAGTAAATTTACTACGTAGATTATTGTTGTTAGGTATCGCCACATCAATCAATGTTGTTTGTCTTGTTAATTTATTAACTAGTACGAGATCTGGTCTATTATGTGCCACTGTTTGGTCTGTGAGCACAGTACGGTCCCAGTATAGCTTGTAGTTGCCATCCTCAAGCATATTCTCAGGGACGTATTGATAATATGGGAGATGGTCCGTTTGGAGAAGTCCCAGCTTGATAGCTATCTCTTGATGAAGGATTTTTCCCACTGCGTCATGCCGTTCCTTGTATTCAGTTGCAGCAAATGCCTGACAGCCCCCTGTAAGATGTTGGATGGTTTCTTGGGTTCGGCATCCATATCGGCATTTGTCGTTCTGGATCTGAGGGTCTTTGACGATGTGTTTCAGGTAATTTTTAGTTGGTATAACCTGATCCTGAATGGCTAGTATTGAACCTTCTGTTTCAGGGAACATCTTACCCGATGTCAACCAATAGTTCGACGCTGTATTGTCGACATAGTCTTGGCTGACCTCATTGGGATGTCGCCCGTGCAGAGGTTTGCCCATCCAGGTGCGCAGTTTTTCGTCCTTAGTAAGGTGGTTTATGCGCATTTCTGGTTCCCTCAGCTTGATCGGTGTTGTGTCATCTACTGCGCAAATGGCGCGGTGTAGATTAGATGTCTCAGCCTGCATCTGAAAATAAGTTCTTAAATTAGCAATCTGTTTATCTAATTGCTCACCTATATCCATAAGTCCTCTTCCTCCTAAATACCGGGGTAATGTCGTTCGTTCTACTGCACTTTTAGGGTGGTGTTTTTGTGCCTTTGTGAGGTGTGTTCGTACTTTTCGCTGAAGATGTTCTATATCCGTTTTTGTCCACTTAACAATACCAAATGAATAGCTAAGCGCGGAACAAGCGTAGGTGTTTAGTGCCTTAAACAAATTTTTACTGTTAAGCTGTGAACGAAGCAGCTGTTTTACCCTTCGTATAAACTCAGTAGTTATCTCAGTTTTCATTTGCTTATGGTCAATTTTCCGCGCCTGCTTTACACCAAGATATTTGTACATATCGTTTTCGCCCATGGCCTCGATGTTCTGGCCATTTTGCATATCGAATCCACCGGGCTGTACCTTTCCTCTGACTATATTCAAAACACGGCACTTGTCTAGTCCGAAGTGCATGCTAATATCATTAGAGAATGTTTCTACAGTTTTTAGCATCTGTTCTAGGTGTTCTCGAGTGGAAGCCATTAATTTCAAATCATCCATATACAACAGATGATTGAGCTTCGCTACCACAGTATTATTGTTTCTAATGCTAAAACCTGAGTCAGTGGAGTTTAATAGCTGGGAAAGGGGGTTCAAAGCTAAGCAGAACCACAATGGACTCAACGAGTCTCCTTGAAACAGGCCACGGTTGATTGCGATATTTTCGGTTTCGATATTGTTTTCACCGGGTATTTGGAGGTGAATTTTAGTCTTCCAATCTCTCATTATATGCCTTAAAAAGGTCACTATGTTATCATCGACCTTGTATATTTTTAATATATCTATAAGCCATTCATGCGGTACTGAATCAAAGGCCTTCTTATAGTCAATAAAAGCAGTAAAAGGGTTCCTTTTTTTTGTGAATGCCTGGTTAGAAATGACTGAGTCGATGATAAGTTGTTCTTTGCAACCCATGGAACCCTTAGCGCATCCTTTCTGTTGAGGCTCTATGATATTGTTTAGAGCACAGTGTTGGTAGATACGCTGGGTTACACAGGATGTGACCAATTTATACAAAGTTGGAAGACAAGTAATTGGGCGGTACTTGGATGGATCTTGGGTGTTATTTTGATCCTTTGGTATTAAATAAGTAGTTCCCTGAGTTAGAAATGATGGTATTTCCTGCGGATTAGAGATAACATGATTAATTAATGTTGATAAACAATCATGAATACACCAAAACTTTTTAAGCCAGAAGTTCTGAACTCCGTCTGGTCCAGGGGATTTCCAGTTATGAAGCTCTTTGATGACATTTGAGACCTCTTCAGTCGTGAATGGTTCGTAGTTAGCAGTAACGTAGTGGTGACAGTTGTGCGTCGTATCTTCTATCCATCCAGCATTGTTGTTAAAAGCAGCTGGTGTGGAAAGTTGATTTCCCCAAAACTCATGAATTTCTTCTTGGCTTGGGTAAGTCTTGTCGGCACTTTCTACGGTGGAATTGAGTTTTCGGTAGAACGCCTTCTCGGAATTTTCAAAAAGTGCATTGCCGCTTTTTCGGTTGTTACTAACTTTGTACCTCCTTAGTCGCCCTGAATAGACGGAGAGTTTTTGTTTTAATGTATCCAGACACTGTTGGGCTGTGTTATTGTCTGGATCGTATCTCGAGTGTCTTGCAGTGTTGCGCATTATTTCTTCAGCTCTCCTAATGACTTTTCTACTTGGTACTCCTCGTAAATATTCTGTGACTTGGCCAATATCCCTACGCAGTAATTCAATCTTCCCTTGCAGTCTTTTTTCCCAGGGTGCAATTCTGTTACCAGTTCTTCCGTTATTAGTACCCCGTCGTGTTCTGATCTTAATGCCCATTACATTAGCAATTGCTGTTGCTGCACAGTAGATGAGCATATGCAAATATTCTAATGTGTGAGCTTCTACGACGTAATTGGGTAGGACTTCAGTGTTCACAATTTGTAACAGCGCACCTAGTTTCTTACAAGAGTTAATTCTTGGTAGCGGTGGTCTGCTAAGTGGGTTTGTTCCATTAAACTCTTGTACGGCGCGAGCCATTTCGTTTACTAGGCTATCACGTAACTCGTTGTTTTCCTGCGGTGTATTATCAGGTTGAGTTTCTGGTATGGGAAGCTCAGGAATCTGCTCATCAGGGATTTCATTAGGGACTTGATCTAAAATTAGCCCTTGATTGTTAATCTCCCGTTCGACTTCGCTTTTGATGGTATCGCGTCTAGCCTCTGGGATAAGATTATTTCTGATGATTACCCGGTATTGATCTGATATTCTTTGCTCCGATACTTGAATATCTGGGTACTCTCTGCAAAATTCGGCATACAGCTGTTGTCTGAAGCCGATCGTTTCTTGACCGAGGTTTGTCACCTTGTAGTAGAAGCGCAAAATGTTTTCATTAATGGACGCAGTCCATTTCATGCGCTGCCTCGGTCGTCCCGCTTGAGTGAGCGCCGGCTGAGGTTCCAGCGCAGCACCTTCGGCGGGTGGAGCTCTTGCTGTTGTTTGGCTCACTTGTGGTTGTTGTTGTTGTTGGGCTGTAGCTGTTTGCATGACAGGGGCCCGCCTCCTCAACACCCTGCCACCGACGTCCCGCATGCTGTCACGTCCAGCGCCGGCTCCAGACGTGCCCTGGCGATCCCCAGGCAGCGATCCTAAACATAAATCATAATTCTCCATATTAATGGGTTTGCATTTTATACCTACTGCCAGGTGTCAGTTTTTGTTCCACGGCAAATATCCCTGCTACTCTCTGGGTACTGGCGCTACGAATACCCAGAAAGCATCCCCCATTCGCAGGGGGCCGCGCGTGATAGAAGAACTGACAAAAAACTTCCACAGGCTTATTATTATTATTCCAGATTTAGCCATACGGCTCACACTCCCTCTAAGGGGAAAATTGACTCATCCCAGATACCTACGGTATCAAAAGGATTGAGCTCTGGTGGGACTCTTTCCGTGTTATCGAGCCCTAGGTGACTTGGTATGCAGGTGTATCTCCCAAAAATTTTCGTACACATCTGGCTGTTGCGAGTAGTACAGCTTTCTGCATGGTCTTGTAAAGATGTTCATTTAGACCCAGCCTTTTTATGCTTTCGAGGAGGTTCTTCGGAATGACTCCAGTAGTAGATATAACAATAGGTATCGTCTGGGTACTTTGCATTCTCCATTGCCTTCGTATTTGAATTTCTAGATCTCTGTACTTGGCGATCTTTTCAGTGAATTTACTACGTAGATTATTGTTGTTAGGTATCGCCACATCAATTAGTGTTGTTTGTCTTGTTAATTTATTAACTAGTACGAGATCTGGTCTATTATGTGCCACTGTTTGATCTGTGAGCACAGTGCGGTCCCAGTATAGCTTGTAGTTGCCATCCTCAAGCATACTCTCAGGGACGTATTGATAATACGGAATATGGTCCGTTTGGAGAAGTCCCAGCTTGATAGCTATCTTTTGATGAAGGATTTTTCCCACTGCGTCATGCCGTTCCTTGTATTCAGTTGCAGCAAATGCCTGGCAGCCCCCTGTAAGATGTTGGATGGTTTCTTGGGCTTGACATCCATATCGGCATCTGTCGTTTTGAACCTGAGGGTCTTTGATGATATATTTCAGGTAGTTTCTGGTTGGTATAACCTGATCCTGAATGGCCAGTAATGAACCCTCCGTTTCAGGGAACATCTTTCCTGATGTCAACCAGTAGTTCGACGCTATATTGTCGACATAATCTTGGCTGACCTCATTGGGATGTCGCCCGTGCGAAGGTTTACCCATCCAGGCGCGCACTTTTTCGTCCTTAGTAAGGTGGTTTATGCGCAGTTCTGCTTCCCTCAGTTTGATCGGTGTTGTGTCATCTACTGCGCAGATAGCGCGATGTAGATTAGATGTCTCAGCCTGCATCTGAAAATAAGTTCTTAAATTAGCAATTTGTTTATCTAATTGCTCACCTATATCCATAAGTCCTCTTCCTCCTAAATACCGGGGTAATGTCGTTCGTTCTACTGCACTTTTAGGGTGGTGTTTTTGTGCCTTTGTGAGGTGTGTTCGTACTTTTCGCTGAAGATTTTCTATATCCGTTTTTGTCCACTTAACAATACCAAATGAATAGCTAAGCGCGGAACAAGCGTAGGTGTTTAGTGCCTTAAACAAATTTTTACTGTTAAGCTGTGAACGAAGCAGCTGTTTTACCCTTCTTATAAACTCAGTAGTTATCTCAGTTTTCATTTGCTTATGGTCAATTTTCCGCGCCTGCTTTACTCCAAGATATTTGTACATATCGTTGTCGCCCATGGCCTCGATGTTCTGGTCATTTTGCATATCGAATCCACCGGGCTGTACCTTTCCTCTGACTATATTCAAAACACGGCACTTGTCTAGACCGAACTGCATACTAATATCATTAGAAAATGTTTCTACAGTTTTTAGCATCTCTTCTAGGTGTTCTCGAGTGGAAGCCATTAATTTCAAATCATCCATATACAACAGATGATTGAGCTTCGCTACCACAGTATTATTGCTTTTAATGCTAAAACCTGAGTCAGTGGAGTTTAATAGCTGGGAAAGGGGGTTCAAAGCTAAACAGAACCACAATGGACTCAACGAGTCTCCTTGAAATAGGCCCCGGTTGATTGCGATATTTTCGGTTTCGATATTGTTTTCACCAGGTATTTGGAGGTGAATTTTAGTCTTCCAATCTCTCATTATATGCCTTAAAAAGGTCACTATGTTATCATCTACTTTGTATATTTTCAATATATCTATTAGCCATTCATGCGGTACTGAATCAAAGGCCTTTTTATAGTCAATAAATGCAGTAAAAAGGTTCCTTTTTTTGGTGAATGCCTGGTTAGAAATGACTGAGTCGATGATAAGCTGTTCTTTGCAACCCATGGAACCCTTAGCGCATCCTTTCTGTTGAGGCTCTATGATATTGTTTAGAGCACAGTGTTGGTAGATACGCCGGGTTACACAGGATGTGACCAATTTATACAAAGTTGGAAGACAAGTAATTGGGCGGTACTTGGATGGATCTTGGGTGTTATTTTGATCCTTGGGTATTAAATAAGTAGTTCCCTGAGTTAGAAATGATGGTAATTCCTGCGGATTAGAAATAACATGATTAATTAATGTTGATAAGCACTCATGAATACTCCAAAACTTTTTAAGCCAGAAGTTCTGAACTCCGTCTGGTCCAGGCGATTTCCAGTTATGAAGCTCTTTGATGACATTTGAGACTTCTTCAGTCGTGAATGGTTCGTAGTTAGCAGTGACGTGGTGACAGTTGCGCGTCGTATCTTCTATCCAGCCAGCATTGTTGTTAAAAGCAGCTGGTGTGGAAAGTTGATTTCCCCAAAACTCATGAATTTCTTCTTGGTTTTCTTGGTTATTATTATTATTATTATTATCCAGATTTAGCCATACGGCTCACACTCCCTCTGAGGGGAAAATTGACTCATCCCAGATACCTACGGTATCAAAAGGATTGAGCTCTGGTGGGACTCTTTCCGTGTTATCGAGCCCTAGGTGACTTGGAATGCAGGTGTATCTCCCAAAAATTTTCTTACACTTCTGGCCGTCGCAAGTAGTACAGCTTTCTGCATGGTCTTATAAATATGTTCATTGAGACCCAGCTTTTTTATGCTTTCGAGGAGGGTCTTCGGAATGACTCCAGTAGTAGACATAACAATAGGTATCGTCTGCGTACTTTGCATTCTCCATTGTCTCCGTATTTGAATTTCCAGATCTCTATACTTGGCGATCTTTTCAGTAAATTTACTACGTAAATTATTGTTGTTAGGTATCGCCACATCAATTAGTGTTGTTTGTCTTGTTAATTTATTAACTAGTACGAGATCTGGTCTATTATGTGCCACTGTTTGGTCTGTGAGCACACTGCGGTCCCAGTATAGCTTGTAGTTGCCATCCTCAAGCATACTCTCAGGAACGTATTGATAATATGGGAGATGGTCCGTTTGGAGAAGTCCCAGCTTGTTAGCTATCTCTTGATGAAGGATTTTTCCCACTGCGTCATGCCGTTCCTTGTATTCAGTTGCAGCAAATGCCTGGCAGCCCCCTGTAAGATGTTGGATGGTTTCTTGGGCTTGACATCCATATCGGCATCTGTCGTTTTGAACCTGAGGGTCTTTGACGATATATTTCAGGTAATTTCTGGTTGGTATAACCTGATCCTGAATGGCCAGTAATGAACCCTCCGTTTCAGGGAACATCTTTCCTGATGTCAACCAATAGTTCGACGCTATATTGTCGACATAGTCTTGGCTAACTTCATTGGGATGTCGCCCGTGCAGAGGTTTACCCATCCAGGTGCGCAGTTTTTCGTCCTTAGTAAGGTGGTTTATGCGCATTTCTGGTTCCCTCAATTTGACCGGTGTTGTGTCATCTACTGCGCAAAGTGCGCGGTGTAGAGTAGATGTCTCAGCCTGCATCTGAAAATAAGTTCTTAAATTAGCAATCTGTTTATCTAATTGCTCACCTATATCCATAAGTCCTCTTCCTCCTAAATACCGGGGTAATGTCGTTCGTTCTACTGCACTTTTAGGGTGGTGTTTTTGTGCCTTTGTGAGGTGTGTTCGTACTTTTCGCTGAAGATTTTCTATATCCGTTTTTGTCCACTTAACAATACCAAATGAATAGCTAAGCGCGGAACAAGCGTAGGTGTTCAGTGCCTTAAACAAATTTTTACTGTTAAGCTGTGAACGAAGTAGCTGTTTTACCCTTCTTATAAACTCAGTAGTTATCTCAGTTTTCATTTGCTTATGGTCAATTTTCCGCGCCTGCTTTACTCCAAGATATTTGTACATATCGTTATCGCCCATGGCCTGGATGTTCTGGCCATTTTGCATATCGAATCCACCGGGCTGTACCTTTCCTCTGACTATATTCAAAACACGGCACTTGTCTAGACCGAACTGCATACTAATATCATTAGAGAATGTTTCTACAGTTTTTAGCATCTCTTCTAGGTGTTCTCGAGTGGAAGCCATTACTTTCAAATCATCCATATACAACAGATGATTGAGCTTCGCTACTACAGTATTATTGCTTTTAATGCTAAAACCTAAGTCAGTGGAGTTTAATAGCTGGGAAAGGGGGTTCAAAGCTAAACAGAACCACAGTGGACTCAACGAGTCTCCTTGAAACAGGCCCCGGTTGATTGCGATATTTTCGGTTTCAATATTTTTTTCACCAGGTATTTGGAGGTGAATTTTTGTCTTCCAATCTCTCATTATATGCCTTAAAAAGGTCACTATGTTATCATCGACTTTGTATATTTTCAAAATATCTATTAGCCATTCATGCGGTACTGAATCAAAGGCCTTTTTATAGTCAATAAAAGCAGTAAAAAGGTTCCTTTTTTTAGTGAATGCCTGGTTAGAAATGACTGAATCGATGATAAGCTGTTCTTTGCAACCCATGGAACCCTTAGCGCATCCTTTCTGTTGAGGCTCTATGATATCGTTTAGAGCACAGTGTTGGTTATTATTATTATCCAGATTTAGCCATACGGCTCACACTCCCTCTAAGGGGAAAATTGACTCATCCCAGATACCTACGGTATCAAAAGGATTGAGCTCTGGTGGGACTCTTTCCGTGTTATCGAGCCCTAGGTGACTTGGTATGCAGGTGTATCTCCCAAAAATTTTCGTACACATCTGGCCGTTGCGAGTAGTACAGCTTTCTGCATGGTCTTGTAAAGATGTTCATTTAGACCCAGCCTTTTTATGCTTTCGAGGAGGTTCTTCGGAATGACTCCAGTAGTAGATATAACAATAGGTATCGTCTGGGTACTTTGCATTCTCCATTGCCTTCGTATTTGAATTTCTAGATCTCTGTACTTGGCGATCTTTTCAGTGAATTTACTACGTAGATTATTGTTGTTAGGTATCGCCACATCAATTAGTGTTGTTTGTCTTGTTAATTTATTAACTAGTACGAGATCTGGTCTATTATGTGCCACTGTTTGGTCTGTGAGCACAGTGCGGTCCCAGTATAGCTTGTAGTTGCCATCCTCAAGCATACTCTCAGGGACGTATTGATAATACGGGAGATGGTCCGTTTGGAGAAGTCCCAGCTTGATAGCTATCTCTTGATGAAGGATTTTTCCCACTGCGTCATGCCGTTCCTTGTATTCAGTTGCAGCAAATGCCTGGCAGCCCCCTGTAAGATGTTGGATGGTTTCTTGGGCTTGACATCCATATCGGCATCTGTCGTTTTGAACCTGAGGGTCTTTTATGATATATTTCAGGTAGTTTCTGGTTGGTATAACCTGATCCTGAATGGCCAGTAATGAACCCTCCGTTTCAGGGAACATCTTTCCTGATGTCAACCAGTAGTTCGACGCTATATTGTCGACATAATCTTGGCTGACCTCATTGGGATGTCGCCCGTGCAAAGGTTTACCCATCCAGGCGCGCACTTTTTCGTCCTTAGTAAGGTGGTTTATGCGCAGTTCTGCTTCCCTCAGTTTGATCGGTGTTGTGTCATCTACTGCGCAGATAGCGCGATGTAGAGTAGATGTCTGAGCCTGCATCTGAAAATAAGTTCTTAAATTAGCAATTTGTTTATCTAATTGCTCACCTATATCCATAAGTCCTCTTCCTCCTAAATACCGGGGTAATGTCGTTCGTTCTACTGCACTTTTAGGGTGGTGTTTTTGTGCCTTTGTGAGGTGTGTTCGTACTTTTCGCTGAAGATTTTCTATATCCGTTTTTGTCCACTTAACAATACCAAATGAATAGCTAAGCGCGGAACAAGCGTAGGTGTTTAGTGCCTTAAACAAATTTTTACTGTTAAGCTGTGAACGAAGCAGCTGTTTTACCCTTCTTATAAACTCAGTAGTTATCTCAGTTTTCATTTGCTTATGGTCAATTTTCCGCGCCTGCTTTACTCCAAGATATTTGTACATATCGTTGTCGCCCATGGCCTCGATGTTCTGGCCATTTTGCATATCGAATCCACCGGGCTGTACCTTTCCTCTGACTATATTCAAAACACGGCACTTGTCTAGACCGAACTGCATACTAATATCATTAGAAAATGTTTCTACAGTTTTTAGCATCTCTTCTAGGTGTTCTCGAGTGGAAGCCATTAATTTCAAATCATCCATATACAACAGATGATTGAGCTTCGCTACCACAGTATTATTGCTTTTAATGCTAAAACCTGAGTCAGTGGAGTTTAATAGTTGGGAAAGGGGGTTCAAAGCTAAACAGAACCACAATGGACTCAACGAGTCTCCTTGAAATAGGCCCCGGTTGATTGCGATATTTTCGGTTTCGATATTGTTTTCACCAGGTATTTGGAGGTGAATTTTAGTCTTCCAATCTCTCATTATATGCCTTAAAAAGGTCACTATGTTATCATCTACTTTGTAAATTTTCAATATATCTATTAGCCATTCATGCGGTACTGAATCAAAGGCCTTTTTATAGTCAATAAAAGCAGTAAAAAGGTTCCTTTTTTTAGTGAATGCCTGGTTAGAAATGACTGAGTCGATGATAAGCTGTTCTTTGCAACCCATGGAACCCTTAGCGCATCCTTTCTGTTGAGGCTCTATGATATTGTTTAGAGCACAGTGTTGGTAGATACGCCGGGTTACACATGATGTGACCAATTTATACAAAGTTGGAAGACAAGTAATTGGGCGGTACTTGGATGGATCTTGGGTGTTATTTTGATCCTTGGGTATTAAATAAGTAGTTCCCTGAGTTAGAAATGATGGTAATTCCTGCGGATTAGAAATAACATGATTAATTAATGTTGATAAGCACTCATGAATACTCCAAAACTTTTTAAGCCAGAAGTTCTGAACTCCGTCTGGTCCAGGAGATTTCCAGTTATGAAGCTCTTTGATGACATTTGAGACTTCTTCAGTCGTGAATGGTTCGTAGTTAGCAGTGACGTAGTGGTGACAGTTGTGCGTCGTATCTTCTATCCAGCCAGCATTGTTGTTAAAAGCAGCTGGTGTGGAAAGTTGATTTCCCCAAAACTCATGAATTTCTTCTTGGCTTGGGTAAGACTTGTCGACACTTTCTACGGTGGAATTGAGTTTTCGGTAGAACGCCTTCTCAGAGTTCTCAAAAAGTGCATTGTCACATTTTCGGCTGTTACTAACTTTATACCTTCTTAATCGTCCTGAATAGACGGAGAGTTTTTGTTTTAATGTATCCAGACACTGTTGGGCTGTGTTATTTTCTGGATCGTATCTCGAGTGTCTTGCAGTGCTCCGCATTATTTCTTCAGCTCTTTTAATGACTTTTCTACTTGTAACACCTCTTATATATTCTGTGACTTGACCAATATCCCTACGCAGTAATTCAATTTTTCCGAGAAGTCTTTTTTCCCAGGGTGCAATTCTGTTACCAGTCCTTCCGTTATTAGTACCCCGTCGTGTTCTGATCTTAACGCCCATTACATTGGCAATTGCTGTAGCTGCACAGTAGATTAGCATATGCAGATATTCCAATGTGTGGGCTTCTACGACATAATTGGGTAGGACTTCAGTATTCACAATTTGTAACAGTGCACCTAGTTTCTTACAAGAGTTTATTCGTGGTAGCGGTGGTCTGCTAAGTGGATTTGTTCCATTAAACTCTTGTACGGCACGAGCCATTTCGTTCTCTAGACTATCGCGCAACTCGTTGTTTTCCTGCTGTGTATTGTCAGGTTGAGTTTCTGGTATGGGAATCTCAGGAATCTGCTCATCAAGGATTTCATTAGGGACTTGATCTAAAACTAGCTCTTGGTTATTAATCTCCCGTTCGACTTCGCTTTTGATCGTATTGCGTCTAGTCTCTGGGATAAGGTTGTTTCTTACGATTACCCGGTATTGATCTGATACTCTTTGCTCCGATACTTGAATATCTGGGTACTCCCTGCAAAATTCGGCATACAGCTGTTGTCTGTAGCCGATCGTTTCTTGACCGAGGTTTGTCACCTTATAATAGAAGCGCAAAATGCTTTCGTTAATGGACACAGTCCATTTCATGCGCTGCCTCGGTCGTCCCGCTTGAGTGAGCGCCGGCTGATGTTCCGGCGCAGCACCTTCAGCGAGTGGAGCTCTTGCTGTTGTTTGGCTCGCTTGTGGTTGTTGTTCTTGTTGTTGGGCTGTAGCTGTTTGTGTGACAGGGGCCCGCCTCCTCAACACCCTGCCACCGACGTCCCGCATGCTGTCACGTCCAGCGTCGGCTCCAGACGTGCCCTGGCGATCCCCAGGCAGCGGCCCTAAACATAAACTATTAGTCTCCATTCTCATGGGTGTGCATTTTATACCTACTGCCAGGTGTCAGTTTTTGTTCCACGGCAAGTATTCCTGCTACTCTCTGGGTATTGGCGCTACGAATACCCAGAAAGCATCCCCCATTCGCAGGGGGCCGCGCCTGATAGAAGAACTGACATAAAACTCCCACAGGTTATTATTATTATTATTATTATTATTATTATTATTATTATTATTATTATTATTATACTTAAACATTAGGAGACGTCATGCCAATATTTTTTTTGATCATTTTGAAATAAATATGTTTAGTTTATTTAGTTGGCAGGACCTATAAAATCATGAAAATTTCATTATTTTCCTTACATGTTTGTATACATATATACTCCGTTACCCCGTTTGCAACCCTCCTGCCCAAAAAATTTTCTTCATAAAATCGATAGTATCCTGTCTATCTACGGATATGGCAGGACTTAGAAATTCATCGCAAAACCCTATTTTTATTTTTTGGGAAAATCTAATTTTTACAGGAAAATGTCACAGGAAATTTATGGATATTTCCACAAATTGTAAGTACCTCGTCTACCCTTCCACTATTGCAAAGGGCAGGACTTAGAAAATCGTGGCTGAACTTCTGTATAATATCTCCCGGTCTATAAGGGGTATCTGGTGGTTGTCATGTACGTCACCTTCTAAAGTTTTAAGGAAATTTATTATGAAAATCATTGAAACCTGTTATCTCGAGAGTTTTAGGTCTCTGAAAAAAAATATTGCTTCGACGATGCTGTACCAGATAACTGGTGTCCTGTATCTACGTGGTCTTCGGAAATTTTATGGAAATTTGACGATTTATGGAGACGACGTAGGTACCGGGCACCAGGTACCTCGTTCAACATCTTCTATATTCTATGCAATATTCGTGTGCAGTGATCTCAAAAACCCCAAGATAATATATTTCGACTATTTTCATAACGAATATCTATAAATCTCCATGCAACCATGTAGATACCGGGCACCAGGTACCTAGTACAGCATCTTCTATGCAATATTCGTGTTCAGCGAAATCAAAAACTCAGAGATAATAAATTTCAACTATTTTCATAACGAATTTCCATAATACTCCAGGAGACGACGTGGATACCGGTCACCATGTACATCTTACAGCTTCGACAACCCGATATTCGTGTTTAGCGACCTTAAAAACCTCGGGATAACAAGTTGGAACGATTTTCATAACAAATGTTCATAAAACTTCAGGAGATGACCTAGATAATGTGCACCAGGTACCTCGTACAGCACCTTCGATGCAATATTTGTGTCCAACGACCTTAAAATCCCCGATATGATGAACAACTATTTTCATAACGAATTTCCATAAAACTTCAGGAGACTACGTAAATACCAGGCACCAGCCTCGCGGACACGATATTCCTGTTCAGCGACCTCAAATCCCCCGAAATTAAACTTATTTCCATGCTATATTCCGAGTTGTGAATTTTTATTTTTTAAATACTTTGATGCGCACTTTGAAAAATGCATTTTTTGCCTAAAACAATGCAATTTTCATTTGTCCCTCATGCCATAGGACAACTTTTTTCCTGAAGATCTTTCGAATCGAATGTAAAATGTTTCATAACGATCCGTCTTACTTTAAAAAAGTTAGAAGTGTAATGCTTTATTTTCTTGCTTATTTATAAACCCATGTTGAGAAATTCCAAAAACAATAAGTTTGATATATTTATTTTTCATTGACCATAATAAGTAAGAAATTATAAGATTAGTTTTCTCTTCTTTCTAGTGTGTCTGATCCTTTAAGGACATTGGCGATCATAATGTCCACTTTACGCTGTCTACAGCAGTTTCTAAAGTGTTCTACATATTGTGGTTTTTCCACTCCACTACCTTTAGTGCGGCAGATTCGTGCAAATATTATAAGAATTGTGCATTTAATGATAGAAGCACATAATTTGGACCACATAATATACTACACATTTAAAGGTTCAAAATTAGATAGGAGGCCATCTCAGATTTTGTCTTTTACAAAAATGGCGGGGATTCAAAATGGCGACTATACATATGTGATTAATAGAACGATAATGTTTGAACAAGATTTCAGATTTCAACCAAATTTGGTATATATGTTCTTTTTTTGATGTATAAGATCGATGTCTTGAAGCGGAAGAATCGGTTTACTAGAAGTTGTGTTTTTCCTGGTTTATATGTAAAAATATGTTGTTTTTTTTTCAATTAATTCACCCTGTATGTATTAATTTTTTAAATAGTTAATACGGCCATTAAAAAGAGCGTAAAAATATTTTTTAGGGTATATTTTTAGCTTTTTAGTTATGTTAATTATTATTTATTAAGTGCAAAACGTATCTTCACATGTACCTATAGTCCAGAAAGCCACTGCGCATCCGCTAGGAAAAATATTCTAATTCGGATTTTTTGCACAATCTTACTCAAAAAGGACTCCTTTTAACAAATTTGCATGTTGCCAGGACCAAAAGGTGGTCAAAAATTTTTTAAACGTTTTTTTTTTGTTTTGTTCCTAAAATTATTTTTTTCGCATGTAAAAAAGTTTTTTTAGGTTTTTTGGATCATTCCAAACAGAAAAGGTCTTTAGTGACTTTTCTCTAAAAATGATAGTTTTTGACATATAAGCGATTAAAAATTGAAAAATTGCGAAATCGGCCATTTTTAACCCTCAAAAACTATGTGAAAGACTGAAAATTTGAATGTTGCCAAGGCAGGTAGATATTCTTTAAACATCGATTGATAAAATCCCGAAGAGGTTTTTCCAATACAATATTCAAAACTCCTTTGTTTTTTAATTGCTATTCAAGCGTGCGCGACACTATTTTCCACCGACAGTATGGTGCAAATGAAAGGAATAAATTCGTTATTTCGTAAACCGGCAAGATTAAGGAAAAATCCCGAAACAGGTCGATTTTTATTTTTAAGGTATGATATTGTGGCATATATGGTATACTAGTGACGTCATCCGTCTGGGCGTGATGACGTAATCGATGATTTTTTTAAATGAGAATAGGGGTCGTGTGGTAGCTCATTTGAAAGGCTCTTCAATTCTCTATTCAGTAATGTAAACATTTATATAATTATTTATACAGTGTGTCCTTCTACTTATGTTTTTGTCAAATAATTTAATTTAATAAAAATTTTTTGGACACCCTGTATAAATAATGATATAAATGTTTATATTACTGAATAGTGAATTAAAGAACCTTTGAAATGAGCTAGCACACGACCCCTATTCTCATTTAAAAAAATCATCGATTACGTCATCACGTCCAGATGGATGACGTCACTAGTATACGATATATGCCACAATATCATAACTCAAAAATAAAAATCGACCTGTTTCGGGATTTTTCCTTAAAGTCGCCAGTTTATGAAATAACGAATTTTTTCCTTTCATTTCCACCATACTGTCGGTGGAAAATAGTGCCGCGTACGCTTGATTAGCAATTAAAAAACAAAGGAGTTTTGAATATTGTATTGCAAAAACCTCTTCGGGATTTCATCAATCGATGTTTAAAGAATATCTACCTACCTTGGCAACATTCAAATTTTCAGTTTTTCACATAGTTTTTGAGGGTTAAAATGGCCGATTTCGCAATTTTTCAATTTTTAATCGCTTATATGTCAAAAACTATCATTTTTAGAGAAAAGTCACTAAAGACCTTTTCTGTTTGGAATGATCCAAAAAACCTAAGAAAACTTTTTTCCATGCAAAAAAAATAATTTTAGAAAAAAAAACAAAAAAAAAACGTTTAAAAAATTTTTGACCACCTTTTGGTCCTGGCAACATGCAAATTTGTTAAAAGGAGTCCTTTTTGAGTAAGACTGTGCAAAAAATCCGAATTAGAATATTTTTCCTAGCGGATGCGCAGTGGCTTTCTGGACTACTATATGCGGCAGATTCGTGAAAATATTATAAGAATTTGTGCATTTAATGGTAGAAGCATATAATTTGGATCACATATACTACACATATAGAGGTTCAAATTTAGATGCGAGGCCATCTCAGTTTTCTTCTTTTTTCAGAAATGGAGGGCTTTCAAAATGGCGACTATACATATGTGACTAATAGCACGATAACTTTTGGACGAGATGTTAGATTTCAACCAAATTTGGTATATATGTTCTTTTTTTGATGAATAATATTAAGATCTTGAACCAGAAGAATCGGTTTACCAGAATTTATGTTTTTACTGTTTTTTTTTTGTAAAAATATGTTGTTTCTTTTTCAAGGTGATACCAGCGTTGAAAATAGCGTAAAAATATTTTTTAGGAAATATTTTGAACTCTTTAGTTATATTAGTTACCATTTAATACATGCATAACGTATCTTCACATGTAGGTACCTATGTGCGGCAGATTCGTGCAAATAATAATATAATAATTATTGTGCATTTAATGGTAGAAGCATATAATTTGGACGACACATACTACACATACAAAGATTCAAATTTAGATATGAGGCCATCTCAGATCTAGTCTTTTACAAAAATGGCGGGCATTCAAAATGAATCTGCCGTCCATAGGTACATGTGAACATACGTTATGCATTTATTAAATGGTAATTAACACAACTGAAAAGTTCAAAATATTTCCTAAAAAATATATATTTACGCTCTTTTCAATGGCGTTATTACCTTTTTGAAAATATTATATCTACAGGGTGAAAGAATTGAAAAAAAACAACATATTATTACATAAAAAAAAACAGTAAAACACAAATTCTGGTAAACCCATTTTTCCGGTTCAAGACCTTGATATTACTCTTCAAAAAAAAAACCTATATACCAAATTTGGTTGAAATTTGACGTTTCGTTCAAAAGTTATCGTGCTATTAGTCACATATATATAGTAGCCATTTTGAATGCCAGCCATTTTTGTAAAAGGAACCAAAACTGAAATAGCCTTGTATCTAAATCTGAACTTTTATATGTGCAGTATATGTGGTCCAAATTATATACTTCTATAATTAAATGCACAATTGTTTCACATATCGGCTGCACTACTTACATTTTTCAACCAGGACGAGCTAATCTCCCTAGTCTAGTCTTATTTTTTCTTCCACATTTCCTTTTGCAACCAATCTAATTAACTCATATTTTTCATATCTTATCATTTCACCCAAGAGCTCGTTTTTCTTGCTTTTATAGTGTTGAATATTTCTTTTTTTTTTCATACTTCTTAAGGTTCCGTATTTGGTATATGTATCCATAATATTTTCCACATTCGTCAACAACACCAAATCTCACAACTAGCAGGCCATTTTTCAGTTGCATTCGTAATTGCCCAGATTCAAACTTCATTCGTCGGTCTAATGAGCAAATTGCCTACATCACAAATTGAAAATTTTACAGCAGAGACAAAAAACTTTTGAACAAAAGTAAAAAAAGAGAAAATTGCCTAACTCCATGCAATACATAATTAGTTAAACAAAATATTTAAACAAACTTTCTACTTTTATACTATATCCATATTAAAATAATGGTAAAAATATATTTATTTACTTACATTTTCTAACGTTTTCTATCAAAACAACTTCAGAAACGCTGACATAGGCAATCTTCGTCTGAATGGGAAAGAACGTATGGACTTCAGCAAAATTCGTTTAGCAAAATTGGCACGAAATAAAAAAATAATGGCGGTTGTGGGAATTGTCAGGCGGTAGCTTTTACCGTCTACTACTAGATGACACCAAAAAACAATTTTCAGAAAAATGGACTTAGGCAATTTGCTCATTAGATCGACGAATACCAGGACAGAGAATACGTATCATCTCAATACACTAGATCTAATTTCTATTTCCAGCTTTCCATTACATAATACGGTAGCATTTTCTTGCTATCGGTTTTCATTTTTGGAGTCCTATACAGGAAACAAAAATAATTGATAACTATATTCTTTGATTTTAGAAACCCTACACCTCATTATGATGACATTATTTACTGGCCTAAAGTTGATCCAGAAAATTTAGAATATCTAAATATCAATGAAACCTTAGAGATAAGAACTGGTCCAAGAAACTATCTGGAAGTAAAAAATATACGAGAGAGATGTATAATAGAACCTTATACAATATATTAAATTTCAAGATTGTAAATATAATGTACCTATTCTATATTCCGATTTTTACTTTATTAATGAATAATACAAACTTATTTTGATTGTATTTCCAAGGATTCGGGGTATGAAGCTTATACTGGAGAGGCCACACGACCAATATGGTAGCGCAGTCTTCGTCAGACCAGATATCGACGTAGCGTCCCCATCTCTAAGAGATCAAAATGACATCGAGATCCTCACAGTGGAGATAAACTCCTGTACAGTAACGTCAATCTACAAACCACCAAACGCTGACTTTACTTTTGAGGAATCAAGTAACTTTCAGTCACAGCAAATCAAATTCGTACTGGGTGACTTCAACTGTCACAGTGTCGCGTGGGGTTACAACGAAACAGATTCCAATGGCGAAGAACTAGAAAAATGGGCCGAAAGCATGAACCTAAAATTTATTCACGATCCAAAGCAGCCTGCGTCGTTCAACAGCGGAAGATGGCGCAGAGGTTACAACCCAGACAATATATTTGTCAGCGACAGAATTGGAGACCAGGTGACAAAAATCGTTGGAAGCGCCCTCCCAAAGACACAGCACAGACCAATAATTTGTCTTTCCAACGCGGAAATCAGATACGAAATTGTTCCTTTCAAGAGAAGGTTCAACTTTACTAAAGCAAAATGGGAAAAATTCTCTGAAACATTGGATCAAGAAGTCTCCCAGCTAGAACCTTGCCCTGATTCATACGATAAATTTATAGAAATCGTAAAGCAAGTATCACGGAAATTTATCTCTAGAGGTTGTCGAACTGAGTACACAGCGGGGCTCAATGAAGAATCTAAACCCCTACTTAAAAGATACGAACAGCTATATGAAGAAGACCCTTTCTAGGAAGCGACAATACAGGCTGGGGAGGAAATGTTACATGCGATATCCGCCCACAGAACGGAAAGGTGGTGCAAGCTGGTCACGAGTCTGGACATGAAACAAAACAGCAGACGTGCCTGGAAGTTGATTCGGAATCTTGGCAACGATCCCGCTGCTCCGGCAGTCAACATGACAGAAGTCACACCCGATCAGATAGCCCATCATCTTCTAATGAACGGTAAGACGACATCAAGAAAGAACAAGGTGAGAGCTCAACGGAATATCGACGAAGAAAGAGATGTTCTAGGTACCTCTTTTTGTCTATAGGAGATGAGAGGCGCGATCCACCAAATGAAAGAAAATAAATCTGCTGGCCTGGACGACATACGAACAGAGCAAATAAAGAACTTTGGACTAAAAACCGTAGAGTGGCTCGGAAAAATGATGAATTGCTGCATCCGTATATTACAAATCCCCAAAATCTGGAGGAAAGCTAGAGTGGTAGCCCTCTTAAAACCAGGGAAGGATCCGGCGCGCGGATACAAAGAGCTTAAGACCTGTACCTCTCTTGTGTCACCTTTTCAAGGCCTGGAATAATTTTAGTCTCTACATAAACGGCTACTCGCAAAACTCGACGAAACTACAAAGGATTTTCGACTAACAAGGTTAGTGAAATGTCTCCTCCAGAATAGACGCTTCTACGTAACGCTCCAGTCCAAGAACAGTCGGTGGAGGGACCAAAAAATGGACTACCACAGGGAAGTGTCCTCGCGCCGATTCTATACAACATATACACCAACTACCAACCCATACACCAACAAACAAGGCAATTTATTTAAGCTGATGATACAGCTGTGGCAGCTCAGGGAAGAACTTTCAATGAAGTCGAAGTGAAACTGACAGATGCCCTGGGAGACTTAGCTCTATACTATGATAAAAACCATCTAAAACCCAATCAGACAAAAACCCAGGTATGTGCTTTCCACCTGAGAAACCAAGCATGTCCGAAAGCCGCTGGAGGTGGAATGGCGTGGTCAGATGCTGGAACATAACAAGACGCCAAAATACCTTGGCGTCCGTCTGGATAGAACTCTAGCTTACCGATGCCACTGTCAAGATGTCAAGAAAAAGTAAGTGCCAGAAATAATATCATCCGCAAGCTAACTAGTACTAAATGGGGAGCACAACCACACACTCTCCGCACTTCTGCCTTGGCATTATGTTTTTCGGCCGCGGAGTTTGGAGCACCAGTATGGGCAAACTCTGCTCACGCAAAGAACGTCGACGTGGCTCTAAATGAAACGGTCCGTATAATATCGGGTTGCCTGAAACCGACACCTATCGAAAAGGTATACCCCATAGCTGGAATTGCTCCACCACCTATCAGGAGGAAGGTCACGTCAGAGGTAGAACGGAAAAAGCAGGAGACGGACCGAAGACACCCCTTATATGACCACCAAACTCAGCCAAGCAGACTAAGATCTCGGAAAAGCTTCTTGAAAACATCAAGATCCATCCCCGAAGCGCCAGAGACGCACCGAATACACCTATGGCAAGCGTCAGCTACCGCGACACATTTTCCTCCCTCAGAGGAAATGGCTGCTTGACACAATTAACCGTATCCGACTTGGAAAGCGCTAAACAGACTAAGAACCGGCGTTTCACGTTGTGCTAGTAACCTGAAAAAATGGGGATACCAGGAGGACGATACCTGCGCCGGTGGCGCGGTTCAGACCAGCCGGCATCTACTATCATGCACAGAGATGAGAGAGACCTGCACAGAAGAAGACTTAATTATAGCAAATGACAGTGCCATATATGTGGCCAACCATTGGAAATACAGAATTTAAAGTTGTTGGTGTTCCGGGCATGGAAAGTAAGTAAGTACGAGTATTATATTATACGGTGTGTTCATAAAATGTGGAAACGGTCTATTACCTCATGACGTAATTATTTTCAGAGTTAAAGCTGTGAGAGGTCGATTTTTATTTTTAAATTATGATTTTGTGACGTTTATATCCCATAATAGTGACGTCATAGATTTGGGTGTGATGACGTTATCGATGATTTTTTAAATGGGAATAGGGGTCGTGTGGTAGCTCATTTGAAAGGTGAGTCAACTCTCTATTCAGTAATATAAACATTAACATCATTATTTATACAGGGTAACCAAAAAATAATTTTTTAATTAAATTAATTGACACACAAAGAAGAAGGTATGTAATTTATTTAACTCAAAATACATTTTACTGATATCCCAGTCCACCACCAGCAGTCACGTATTCAAACGAAACATGGACGATAACGAAAAAATAAGTAAATTGCTGGTGTGGGAACGTAAAATCTTTTGAGTAATATATAGCCTTGCATAGGTAGCATAGCAAACGAATGGAGGCGCAGACACACCAACGAATTAGAGTCTCTCTTCAGAAAGTAAATCTAGTAATATATAAAGACCAATAGACTAAGATGGACAGGACATATAATATATGCAGTAACAACACTCGCACACATAAAATACATCCAGAAGACTACAGAGGTATAAACTTCTTAGAAACTACCCTAAAAGTTACAAATAAAACTTTGCAAGAAACGATGAATCAGAGGATAAGTTTAGCAGATGGACAACAGAGTTTTTATACTAAAAGATCGTGTACAGATGCAACATTCGTCATAGTCATAAATCAAATTACTGAGAAATCACTAGAGTATAATAGACCAGCATTTCTGTACCAAGTGGGCAATACTCTTTGACAGAATTAGAGTCAAAGATATAATCCATCTTCTGTATAATACAGAAGTTCCCTTAATGCCATAAAAAGTATTGACAATATCTACTCAAACAACAAAATGGAAGTCAGAATATATGAACAACTTACAGGGCCAATAGACATAGGCATCGGAATATGACAGGTGGACTCATTGATCCCTGTGCTCTTCGATTTAATCATGGACGAAATCATAAAAAATGCCAATAAACGAGGACGATACAGAATGGGAAACAAGGACGTAAAAATAGACGACGCAATATTGATAGCCCAAGATAAAGATGGTCTGCATAGAATAGTTCGTAGATTAAACACAAGAGCAAAATAATTTATTATGACAATCTCATCCCGGAAAACTAGAACAGTAGTAATTAGCAAAAAACCCATAAGATGTAAAACAGAAATTGATGGCGGGAGACCGGCCCTGACAAGGTATGGTTAAGTTGTACTGATTTTGTACTCCTAGTTTTTAGTACAAACAAGTGGTATTATTAAATAGTTTTTAAAAACAGAATTGTTTATCTACTAGATACTACTGTAAGCTATCTATACGTAATTATTTTATTATTGTGAAAAGAAAACGTCAAATAATAAATATACACCATCGTACAATAATTTTGTGAAGTTAGTTAGCATGCGGTTGGTTTGTCACTTACCAGAGTCGAAGTGAAACTTTCGCCACCGCAGCTTAAAATGACTTCACACAATGTAAATACACCTTCCGATCTAACCAGTCCAGTAAATCAATGTTCAAACTTCACAAACAGTAGTTATGCATCAGCCGCTTCACATTCTTTTCCGAGTAAGACGCAAGCAATTGTATTTAGTTGTATCGATAATGCTAAACTGCAGGATTATCTTATTTCTTTGGGCACAATCATCAACCCAAAAAATATTATTTTTTCATCTAGATTATCACATAATATAATCTGCATGTATTTGGCAAACACACCGTAGTAAATAATTTCATGACACAACATGGCTCTATAAAAGTACTCGGCGAAGTTGTAACAGCACGAAGACTTGTCTCTCCAGCAGAAAGACTAATCTAATGTAATGTCTGCCCGTCAATTCCTCATCAAGTACTAGTTGAGGAATTACAGAATATCGGTTTAAAGCTTTATCGGTTTAAAGAATATCGGTTTATTTATTTCCCCAATAACATTTCTGAAAATTAGCTCGACTCTTCCCGAATATAGTCACATATTGAGCTTTCGGAGCCAAGTTTATATAGGCCCTATAACATCATCGATTCCAGATTGTATTCTAATAAACTTCGACCAAACACTTTACCGCATATTTTTGTCACAAGATACACTCACCTGCTTTATTTGCAAAAATACAGGACATATATCATTCCAATGCAATAACAGTTCAGTATCGGAATCAACTCATATTGCGTCGAACAATGAAGTACTCAGACTCAGCAATTTCATCACAAAGTCTGTTTGCAAAACCCAAATCCTCTAAATCAAAAAAACCGCTTTCATCTAAAGTCCCGTCTACACGGCAAACTCTTGAAAATTTTATTGATAATCATACCTCACCATTCGTTTTAAATTACCACCAATTATCCTTACTGATTGATAAGGTCCAAGGCTCTCCCGATACTATTAGCGTCGTTAAAGAATTTACAACCGATATGGCTGGTTTACTTTATCTTTTACAAAGCAGCTATTAATATGCAAATGATAGATCTACAAAAACCAAGTTTACAAAACTTCAAAAGAAACTACACAAACATTTAGGAAAAGAGATTTCTGACTTAGACAGTGACTCTTCTGTAGACAATCGTTCAGTATCATCTAACTCCGAATCTGTTAACAACATTCAACTCGATATTTCAATGGAACATTGATGGATTTTTTCATCGTCTTCCTATGCTACAGCTTCTTTTATCTAAATATTCTCCAGGTATTATTTGTCTACAGGAGACAAACTTAAAGACCATTCACTTGTTTCCGCAAAGACCGTACAGATGCAAGTCGTGCAAGCGGTGGTGTAGCTGTAGGCACATATTCAGCTGAACTCTATGCCATATACCGTGCTGTGAAACTTCTTAACGAGCTTACACTCACAAAAGCCCTAATCACAACAGATTACCTTAGCCCTCTAAACTCATTAAAACACATTTTTCCGAAACATACTTTTGAAAAGTTGCTAAAATACCAGCTGTCCCAAGCTCATGAACATGAAAGAAGCGTCCAATTTCTATGGGTTCCCTCACACGTTGGAATAACGGGAAATGAAGAAGCTGATAGGACTGCACCAGAGGCAATTTTAAGTGATTTTTCGGAGCCGATAGGCAAGTGTGTTTCCAGTGACTTGAAAGCTTATTTTAAAAATAAAAAAATATGAAAAAAAAGTTTTTAGGAAACGCTTTTCTTTAGTTCCGGGTGACTAAAATTATGAATATTAAAAAATCAACTAAAAAGCAAAAAATAAAAAAAATTGAAAAAATCCAACACATTCGTCAAAGAAAAGCGTGGGGCGTCTTCATCGAATAAACGGTTTTCGCCCCACGCTTTTCTTTAACGAATGTGTTGGATTTTTTCAATTTTTTTTATTTTTTGCTTTTTAGTTGATTTTTTAATATTTATAATTTTAGTCACCCGGAACTAAAGAAAAGCGTTTCCTAAAAACTTTTTTTTCATATTTTTTTATTTTTTACTTTTTAGTCTTACACTTTTCAAACATTAAAATATATCGTCAGGTTTATTAAAATATGTATATAAAACATATGATATACAAACATAAAAAGTAGTCGGAATCGGCAAAAATTTGAAACTTCATTGTTTATTTTTGAAGCATAACGTAAACAATTAACGTAAAAAGTGAAATTATGTATAGTTCATATCATTAGCTACAATCCGTAAAAATTTCAAATTTCTAGATTGTAAAAAACAAGAGAATTTAAGGATTTTCCATTAAAATCGTTTTTTTAAACAATTATTAAACATAAACAAATTTTTTTATTGACTATTCGTGTATTGCTCCCGCGAATGCATATGTCTGCAAATTTTCATTCATTTGCATTGATGAAAAGGCAGGCAAATTGACCTCTAAAGATTTGACGCAAACTATTGAACTAAAGAAAAGCGTTTAAAAAAGAAGAATGTGTGTAACTTATTAAATTTAAATTAAAATACATTTTACTGCTGTCATAAACCAGACAAAAATGTTTATATCACAAATAATCATTGCCTTTCGCTTAAATTGAATGTTAAAACTTCCAAGAGGCAGGTGGCTGGCGGGAGCTGGCTTAAATATTTAATTTAATCGAAAAGCAATGTTTATTTCTGTAATACACATTTTTTCTGTTTACGGGCAACTGTAAAATGTATTCTGAGTTAAATAAATTACATACATTCTTCTTTTTGTCAAATAATTTAATTAAAAAATTATTTTTAAACTCAAAAATAATTATATAAATTTTTACATTACTGAATAAAGAATTGAATTGCCTTTCAAATGAGCTATCGCATGTCCCCTATTCTCATTTAAAAAATCATCGATTACGTCATCGCGCCCAGATGGATGACGTCACTAGTATGACATATATGCCAAAATATCGTAATTTCAAAATAAAAATCGACCTCTTTCGAGATTTTTCCTTAAAGTCGCCTTTTTACGAAATAACGAATTTATTCCTTTCATTTGCATCGTACTGTATAAACAAACATATGAATGTTCAAAATTTAAAACTTTATTGTTTATTTATGACGCATAACGTAAAAAATTAACGTAAAAAGTGAAATTATATATAGGTTATATCATTAGCTACAATCCGTAAAAGTTTCAAGTTTCTACATTGTATAAAACAAGAGAATTTAGGCATTTTTCCATTAAAATCGTTTTTTTTTATTTAAACAATTAATAAACACAAACAAAAATTTTTTGTTGTCTATTCGTGTATTGTTCCCGCGAATGCATATGTCTGCAAATTTTCATTAATTTCAATGGAAGAAAAGGTAGTCAAATTAACATCCAAAAATTTGACGCAATCTATTGAACTAAATAAAAGCGTTTAAAAATCATCGATTACGCCATCGCGCCCAGAAGGATGACGTCACTAGTATGACATATATGCCAAAATATCGTAATTTAAAAATAAAATCGACCTCTTTCGGGATTTTTCCTTAACCCTGGGTTGCTACACTTATTTTCTAAACTCAATCTGCTACATCGAGGTACAGTGGTACCCCAAATATAATCGACCTAAAATATTTATATATGTATGTTTTAAGAACTTATGACAAAAACAATCTTAAGATAACATGCTAAGAATTTATTTTGTATACAAAAATATTTTATTATATTATTATTCACAAGTATATTTTCATATTTTCTACACCCACTACTGCAAATTGGTGTAACTTACAAACAAGGTTGGGGTACAAGTGTACCCCAGGTAGCATTCCAGAGTTCAAGTAGCCTTTTTACGAAATAACGAATTTATTCCTTTCACTTGCATCGTACTGTATAAACAAATATATGAGTGTTCAAAATTTAAAACTTTATTGTTTATTTATGACGCATAACGTAAAAAATTAACGTAAAAAGTGAAATTGTGTATAGGTTATATCATTAGCTACAATCCGTAAAAGTTTCAAGTTTCTACATTGTAAAAAACAAGAGAATTTAGGCCTTTTTCCATTAAAATCGTTTTTTTTTATTTAAACAATTAATAAACATAAACAAAAATTTTTTGTTGTCTACTCGTGTATTGTCACCGCGAATGCATATGTCTGCAAATTTTCATTCATTTTCATGAAAGAAAAGGTAGTCAAATTAACATCCAAAAATTTGACGCAATCTATTGAACTAAATAAAAGCGTTTAATAAAGTGTTGTGTTTGTGGCGAAATAAGTGGTCTCAAAATAATAATTATAAGCTGAATAAAATCAAAAATAATTTGTCTCAGTGGATTCCGTCGTCGCGCAATAGACGAGAACAAATTACGGTTGCGCGTTTACGTCTAGGACATACCAGGTTAACGCACTTTTACCTTTTCACAAAGAATAATCCACATATATGTGATCAGTGTAACGTCAGATTAACAGTCGAACACTTTTTAATAAGTTGTAGTAAATATGACCAAGAAAAACAGCGCTCCAATATCCCAAACACGGCAAACGCTCTACGAGAGGTTCTAGGTCAAAACTGTTCCTATGAAAATATAGTTAATTATCTAAAATCCATAATCATTTTGTACAATCTGTAGTTTTTTACTTTTGTTATTTATATTTTGTTCCGTCGCTAATAACCTTTTGCTGGATGCGACTTATTTTTCTAATAAAAAAAAAAGAAATTGATGGCATCAGTATTGAAGAAATAATGGAAATAAAATACCTTGGAATTACACTGTCCAGCTATTTGTCGGCAAAGGCGTGAGAGATCAAGTACAAAAAGTAAGGATAGAGACAAGATCTAACAAAGCCACAACACAGACTACTGGAAACAGCAGAGATGAGAGTACTGAGAAGATTTACAGGAAATACGCTGAGAGATCCAAAGAAGAGTGGACAAAATGGACAAACGAATGGACACTAAATAGAAAAAACGAATGGAATAACCACATAAGCAGATAAATTACCAATCGGCAGAACAAGTATTGGACGACCGCTTTACAATGTGAAGTGATAATCTTCCATAGAGGTATCAATCCGTCGATGATCAAGCAGAGTTACTTACAAAGAGGAAAAATAGGAAAAACTGAATACAATAACATCTTCTTCTTCTTCTTATTTTTATATAGACATTACTCTGTTTGTTTTTCAATGTGCCTCCAGTAAGTTGTCATTCCATCTTTTTCGTGGTCTTCCCACTGATCGTCTTCCTAATGGGGAACCGTCTCTCGCTGTCCTTACTACTCAATTTGTTGCCATTCGGCTTATGTGGTCGTTCCATTCTACTCTTCTGCTTTTCACCCAGCCATCAATGTTGTCCACCTTGCATCTCCTTCACATATCTGCACTTCTAGCTCTATCCCACATCGTCTTACCATCGATTTTTCGCAATGTTTTCATCTCTGCTGTTTCTAGCATTCTTTTTGTCCTTTCCGTATCAGGTCGTGTTTCTGCCGCGTATGTCATTATCGGTCTGATGACTGTTTTGTAAATTCTGCCTTTCACTTCTTTTCCGATGTTGTTATTTCTCCATATTGTTTCATTCAGGCAACCTGCGGCTCTGTTTGCTTTATTCACCTGATCTTCCACTTCTGTTTCGAGCTTTCCGTAGCTGCATAGTGTGATGCCTAGATATTTAAACTCCATGACTTGTTCTATTATTTGACCCTCCAGCTCTAATTTACACCTTATTAGATCTGCTGTTATAACCATGCATTTAGTCTTTTTTTGGGGAAATTAACATGTTAAATTTTCTAGCGGTTATATTAAATTCGTGCAGCATACATTGTAAATCATCTTCACTTTGAGATATTAGTATTGCGTCGTCTGCATTGCAGATTATTTTAAGTTGCTTTTCTCCCATTTGCTATCCTTTTTTTGTTCTAATTTTTTTTTTATTATTTCGTCCATGATCAGGTTGAACAACAGAGGACTCAGGGAATCTCCCTGTCTTATCCCATTGCCAGTTTCAATTGGGTCAATTAGTTCTTCATCTACTTTTACTTTTATTGTGCTGTTCTGGTAGATATTTTCGATCGTTTTAATTATTCCTAGAGGTACGTCTCTTGCGTACAATAAATGGATAACGTCCTTTAATTTGACCCTGTCGAATGCCTTCTTAAGGTCCACGAAACATAAGTATGCCGGTTTGTTGTATTCTAACGATTTTTCTTGAATCTGCCTCATTATAAATATAGCGTCGGTGCATGATCTTCCCGATTTAAAACCTTGTTGTTCTTCTGCTAATTTTATAATTTTATTCAGTTTGTTTGTTATCACTTTGGTCGTTAATTTTAGTGTTGTGTTTAATAAATTAATTCCTCTGTAATTCTCCGGGTCTGACTTTTCTCCCTTTTTGAAGAGAGGTATTAGGATGCTTGATCTCCATTTGTAACAACTAGCTGATGATTTTCTGTTGGAGTGAATGAAAAGGGAGTGGTAAACTCCAACAGAAGTAGTAAAAAGAAGAAGATCTACTTAATGTAGCCAAAGGACAAAAATGTGTGGCTTCTCCGTTGAAGAAGCTGGAGTAACTAAAATACAACTTTGTAGTAGTATTTGTATGGAAGGATGCCAAGACAAAGAATATCGAATTGATACAGGACTAGAGATGAGAAATCATTAATAGATAGATATAACTTGAATGGCTAGCTAAATATGTATGAGAAGGGCCACTTGACACTCAAGGAAGGATTCGGCCAATTTGCACGGCTATTTTTGGCCAGACAATAGATTAAAGGAAGTGACAATGATGGCTCGAAAAGAAGATATGAAGATAATGTTCAGAAAATAGATAGAGTAAATATAATAATATACTGAAAATAGAATGAATTTTTGGGCGCCAGAAGAAGGATAACTAGGTTAACGCTCTTCCAGGTATTCTACGCTGCTATAGAGTATGTTAAATTTGTAGTACAAGTATGTGAAAAGTTATTAAAGATTATTAAATTATAAAATATACTACTAAAAATAAAGGAGTAATAAGAAAAAAAAATCACAATAAATGTATATTTATTGAATGTAACTACTAGATCTTTTTAACAATCTCTGAGTTAGGACAAGTAACTAGTGTGTAACTCTAACATGACAGGAAAAAGTGATACTAGTGAAAGTCAATTACAAAATCATCATACAACTATGATCTAAGAATACTCTTTATAAGGTTAGAAAAACTGACTACGGGTACCTCTAATACAGGAAGTACAACTTACAACTAGGTTAGTAGAACCCTCACCAAATAATAATTGTACGTTTATAATACGTACACCTTAATTAAATACTACCTGATACTATATATAACATATAAATACCTCACTGTGAGTGGGACAGGCACAAGCCTTATTGAATAAATAAACCTACGAGTGGATACACAGATCCTTTTCCTAACTCGTGGTTTATAATAGTAATAATAACAAGTGAAACCAAAAACTAATCTGAGGGATTAGAATCCAGAAGTTCATATGAATTTAATAAATTAAAGTTAAAGTTAAATAAAGTTAATAAGTTAAAGTTAAGTAAAGTTAATAAGTTCAAGTTAAATAAAGTTAATAATTACAATTTTGACTAATATGTGAAGTTAATTTTTAAAAATTTAATTAAACATATACTAAAATAATGGAATGAGTTTAAATAATTATACAAAAGTGGAACACAGCCTAAAAATAATCAAGATAAGAGTACCGACTACTATTATCAGGGAAAATATCTGAGCTCAGAAATTTATACCTTTATAGATTGCAGAGTGTTGGGGAACGCTATCAATTAAATATTATGTTGTAAAGAAAAAAAACCTATAAAAAATATAAAGCAGGAAAAATGTGTGTGCAATTGAACTATAAAAAAAAATGTACTAAATATCACAAAACCAGTCTGTCTTTAATAAGAGCACAGTAAATGTTCCCAAACAAACCACTCTTTCCTAATCTTGAAGTTGATGTAATGAGCACCCAAGGGTGCTAACTCTCGCTAGCAGCTGTCCTGCTGGAGGTACAGGAGAGGAAGACTGGTAGAAAGCAGCTGAAGGTACTCAAAACTGTTGGAAAGCAGCTGGAGGTACTCAAAAAAAGAAAATGTGGAAATAATCCAGGCTGGTCGCCTATTGATTGTTTCTCTCTGTGTGGTCTGGCCTTGGTGTTGTTGTAGGGTGGCTTTAAGATTTCATGGTAGGTGCTAAAAAAAACACAGTGTGGTGTTACTACCAATCTACCAATGTCAAAAAAAAGAAGCAAGAGATACGAGGAGGTGTTTTTATTCCTATGGGAATAAGAAGAAATAGGTCATTAAGTCCAAAAACTTGAATGACTAGACAGCTTGACCTTTTATCAGGTTGCTATCAGATGACCTTGGTCAAATAACACAAGTAATTTCCAATTGAAATACAAAATATAATTACTGTGAAAGAATATTTTATTATAATATATACACCGGTATATAGATATATTATACAAGGATAAAATATAGTAAGACTAAGCGATGGATACTTATTTGATCATCGTTCAAAAGATAGGAGTTCTGTAGACTTGAAAGGAATATAAAAAATTGAGTTTAAATTAGCTCTATTTTCCAACTGGAAGCACAAATTAACAACGAATATTGAATTATCTCTAGATGAGTTTGATCCATGAAAATAAAACATAAAAACCATGAAAATAGACTATGTGAAACTTAGTTAGCAAATGTCAAGGACTTCCAAAATGGCTGAATAAAATACTTAATAAAATGTGTATTTACCGGGGTAGAACTCATTGGATATAGTATGCTCTAAAATTCTTCAAATCCACTGCTGCTGGATAACTTCACTATACTTTTATTGTAATATTTAATCAATTTGGAACTGAGAATTAGAGGTGAATAATTGAGTCTAATGACCCCGCACACTACGATTCAGACCGAACACTCGAGAAACAATCGCAATCCAAGGCTCACGTTCACAGCTGAATCCTTCGTACCCCTCTACTAAGCATTGGCTGTCAAAGTGGGGAAACCAATGTTGCCACGTTTTAAATGTGACGTCATCAAGCATTTAAAAATTCTGAGATGGGTTTAAGTTCTATTTGAATAAACATTGAAAGAAAATAATTCTGAAAATAATTAAATAATATTTTGGATAGTTAAATAATATCTTCCCATCAATAATCGATTCTATAAGGGGCGGAACGTCACATTCCCTTTCAACCACCAGAAAAAAAATTTTATTTAAAAAAAATTTTTTTTTTTTTTTTTTTCAAAATATTAAACTAGAGTAGTAGTGCTTAGTGTATCATTCCCCGTTGATTCGCAAGATTACAAATAATCACCACTAATAATCAAGGGAAAGTAGGATGGTCACTGCAGCAAATAACGGAAATTGCAAAATATGACCCGAAGTCCTAGTAAAAGTGCTAAAGATGAGACATAATTTATAATGACAAATAAGTGTCGAATTGGCAGTAAATCCAAAGTTGAACTATCCATGGACATCAGATTTATAAGGAGTATATCCAAGGACGAACAACCAGGCAAAGGTGAGAGCCAATTCATACCATAACGCAAGTACATATACTAAAGTCACCAATGAAATCAATAACTATAATAAGTGAAGAATCAAACACTCAATCCTAAATTGGACTAGCAATGGACACCAGATTCGTAATAGCATATCCAGAGAAGAACAACTAGGAATATTTATAGAATAATTTTCACCAATACCAACTAATATAAATAGTGAACATACCAAAGGAATGCAAACACATTAACCAAAATAAATGTGGAATCAGACACTCAATCCAAAGTCAGACTATCAATGGACAACAGATTCACAAAAGCATATCCAATGAAGAACGACCAGGAAGATTTATGGACCAATTCACATCCATACTAAATCATATAAATAAATTAGGTCTACGTACACCCACATCCGGTAATACGAACCTATACAACCAAATAAACAAAATAAGTGAAGAATCGGACACTTAATCCAAAATCGGACTAGCAATGGACACCAGATTTATAGGAGCATATCCAAAGAAGAACGATCAGGAAGATTTATGGACCAATTCTCACTAATACTAAATAACTAACTAAATTAGCTCTAGATCTACCCTCATCCGGTAATATGAGCCTATCGAAACTAAATAGTAAAAATAAAGGATGAACTTATAAGTTCTATGACTCCATGGTAAATACAAAATATGACGGGAACGAGCTCCCAATCTTTCATAAGACTGTATATTCATGTGAACATACATAGGATTATCCAGGAGATATTCCTGAATCTAAGCAACAATTAATGCCTAAGGAAAGAAGAGGGAATCTACTAAAAAGAAAATCAATAATTTGTCCCAGTGGGTTAATCACTAACATTACGACTCTACGTCTATGGAAAGTCAAGCATCAATATACTATGAACTAAGAGACATAAAATAAGCAAACTAGACTTCCCTATTATCGTGTGAAAATGTGCCTGGAATATTTGGAACAATTGCACAAGAATGGTTAGGAAGTGTTGTACACCATTTCCCAACCAGAAATATTATCATGGATAAACATCTGCCTACTCTGACAAGAAAGACATGGATTACGAAATCGGATAGCAGTGATCAGTTGCTGAACTTCGAACCCACGTATTCACCAACTTTGAGCATTAACAGACTAGTTCATAAGAAGAAATATGAAGGACTCAAGAATTCATTTATAAATCAAAATTCCAAATTCATTCCAGAATCATCCTGTGGAGGAAGTAAGAATCCGAATTAATATAAAGTATTTAAGGTACCTGTGACAAATATCAATAAAGTAACCCAATAACAAATTAACAACCACAACTTCTTTCCAATATGGCAAATCCAATGACATGATATAAAAACAATAAAAAAAAAATAATAGGTATGTAATCAAATATCCAAGATATAACACATAATCTAAGATATGGTAGTGTAACATAGCTCCATCTATATTAAGCAAGAATACTTGTATGAGCCCACACATCCAAATATCTTAATATATAATAATCAACAGCCCTTTTATTCTGAGAGGTTGAGTCCAAAACTAAGAGTACAAGTGGAGGTTATTAACTTGGTAATACTACTGGCTGGATTAGTATTTGAGAATATTTGTCGATAATGACTCAAATGCAATCTATAATACAAAAAAAAAAATAATAATAAACTCATACAAGCGGTATTACACAAGAATTCGGTACCTAATAACTAATACGTGAGAAATCATCAAGCCATGCCGAAGGATAAAAATTGCTATGGTCAGGCATTATCTGGTGATTAACAATTTAAACTAAAATACTATACCATAATAAAACTAATTAAAGGCAAACACAGGAAGATATTAGCTTAAACAACCCTGTTAAGCTAATCTTCTTCCGATGAAGTTGAAGAATCCACATCGTCCATGGTGTTGTCAGGCAGTAAATCCTTTACATGAAATTGACCAATTCGCTTATTAGTCGAATTGTCCTTTAATTCATAAATCAAAGGAGATATTACCCTTGAGACAGTACATGGGACATATTTCTGGCAAAACTTTGCAGAAATGGCATCACCCTTATTGGATTTGACAAAATTGCGCTTTAAGACTCGATCACCAACAAAGAATCGCAGATCTCGTTTCCTCAAATTATAGTGCTGCTGGTTCCTTAGGTAAGAAGTTTTTAACTTCTTCCTAATGTCTGCGAAAATATGAGGTAACGTCTGGAGATCATCTAAGCGATGAAGTTTCTCAGATATTTGAGGAAGATTTTCGGAATTGTCTGAAATTACACCAAAATAATCACCTGATAAAGCCACATTCCTACCAAAATTCAAATATGCTGGAGAGCACTGGGTAACTTCATGGACAGAAGTCCTTATGGCTTGAGCTATGGAATGAATATATTGATCCCAAGCTCTGTGATCAGGGTAAGTATAGGACCTTAGAGCTGTGACAATACTGCGATTTACTCTCTCAGTATGATTTGCTTGTGGATGGTAGGCAGCATTATAAAAGGTCTTTTGAACCTTATATTTAGCTAGAAGATCTTTAAAGGCCTTCGATACAAACTGAGGACCGTTGTCACATGACACAATTTGAGGAACACCATACACCAAAAAGACTTGTTCCTCCAAATATTTTAAAATTGCTGGAGTTGTGGCCTGGCGAAGGGGACAAACTAAAGGAAATTTAGTGAAATAATCCACAACTACCAGGCAATAGGTATTACCCTTGTAACTCCGAGGATAAGGTCCAATGAGATCCATTGAGATCATCTGCCAAGGAAAATTTATGTTCCTGAAGGAACCCATAAGTCCAGCCTGTGGTAGGTTACTTGGTTTACAAGTAGCACAAACCATGCATTTAGAAATGTACCTTTTTATAGACTTCCGCATACCAGGCCAATAATATAATTCGGCAATACGGTGATAAGTCTTATAAAAACCAAAATGACCCGCCGTAACTTCATCATGAAACATATGCAGAATATTTTCCCTATTTGGCGTAGGTACAACTATTTTCCACTCCGACATATTGGATAAGGACTCTATCGGACTTAAGATGTGTTTGTACAGAATATTATTCTCTACCTTAAAATCAGGATATTTTTGTGGGTCTTGAGTGACCCTATCAATCATATTCTGATACCACATATCAGGACTTAAAGAGGACAGATCTAGGACATTAATATCATGGACACGTGAAAGAGCATCTGCGACCACTACCCCGTTTGCCTTTCTATGGACAATCTTATATGAATAGGCAGCCAGTTTGCATATCCATCGAGAAAGCCTCTGTGAAGGGTTTTTCATACTATGAAGCCATACTAAGGAACTATGATCAGTAATTATAGTGAAATTACGACCTTCCAGATAATAACGAAAAGCTTCTAACCCATGGATGATAGCTAAGAGTTCTTTCTCCGTAGTTGAATAGTTTTTCTGGGCCTTGTTCAACTTCTTACTAGTGTACGCTATGGGGTGTTCGGAGCCATCTTTCAACTGAAATAATACGCCTCCAGAAGCTGTATTAGAGCAATCTGTCATTAGATAAAAATGCTCATCAAAATTAGGTGACATCATAACCGGAGCGCTCGTTAAAGCATCTTTAACGCGCCTAAAAGCTTCGTCAGCCTCAGGAGTCCAAGTAATGGTCTGTCCCTTTTTCCTGTTCTTCAAAAGATCAGTAAGAGGTGACAACAAAGTAGAGTAGGACGGTACAAATCGCCGATAATAGCCACACATTCCCAATATCCTACGGACTTGGGTGGTGGTCTTTGGTATAGGAAAATTTTTGATAGCAACTATTTTCTCAGGATCAGTCCTCAGCCCCTGGTTATCCACAACATAACCCAAGAACTTAAGACTAGGGCGACAAAACTGACATTTATCCAGATTGACCGTTAGATTAGCTTCCTTAAGACGTAAAAATAACTTATCTAAAATTTCCATATGAAGGGAAAAATCAGGAGTGACAACCAAAATATCGTCTAAATAATAGAAAACATAGGGCTCTAACGGTGGACCAATGACTAAATCCATCAGACGACACATTGTCTGAGGAGCAGAAACAAGACCGAAAGGCATGGTGACAAACTGGAATAATCCTTTACCACTGACAGCAAAAGCAGTATACTTCTTGCTCTCTTCACTCAGTGGGATCTGTAGGAAGGCCTTAGACAAATCAATAGAAGAGATGTATTTGGCATTCTGAAGTTTGCTCAAAATCACATCTATTCTGGGGATAGGATAAGCATCCCTGTTAGTTGTGATACTGTTTAGTTTTCGACCGTCAAAGCAGATCCTGAAGGATCCATCCTTCTTCTTCGTTAACCAGAGCGGAGAACAGTAGGACGATGTTGAAGGTTCTATGATATTTAAAGCAAGCATCGAATCTACTTCCTTTTCTAAATCTGCCTGCCAGGCTTGAGGTATGGGGTACTGATATAATCTGAAAGGAGTGGGATTTCCCACTTCGATAGTGTGAGAGATTAACGACGTACGACCTAGTTTGTCTTTTGAAGAAAGAGTAGTAAATTTAGAGATCATACTCTCTAATTGCCTTTGTTCAGAGCTTGATAAACTAGCAAAATCGTGAATAGCACTAAGGGTAGATAAATTAAATTCAGATATGGAAAAAGAAAAATCAGAACAACTTAAGGTACTATTGAAAGCATTGAAAAAGTCCATACCTAAAATTATAGAATTCTGCACGGAAGGAATAACATAAAATGTAATTTCCCTACATAAATCTGCCACTGTGATTTTAATTTGGAGTTTGCCCGTAATGGACTGAACTGTACCATCTGCAGTAGATACTTGCAAAGATGAAATGGGCATAATGGGAATACTAGAATTTTTCAATAAATTTAACGAATGTGCCCCTATCAATGAAATATTAGAGCCACTATCTAACAAAGCTAAACACGATTGTCCTAAAATTTGAATAGGAAGATATGGCCTATTATCATTTTGTTTCCTAACTAATAACGAATTAATATCTAGATCTAAAGTATTTGGTTGTCTACAACCGTTATATGGAACTAACCCAGACGTATCATCATCATTAACAAAACTAGAATCTAATATAGATAATGGAACCACATTACTATCACAATTATTATTGTTACGTTGAACACTACCAATCAAAGAAGCGTTTGTAAATGACCATCTGTGATCATTTGAATCAAGCGAATCTAACGTATTATCTATAGAAATAAATTTCTGGTTTAATTTTGTTTTGTGGTGTGTGCTGCTTTCTTGAACGACACCCCTTTCCCTTTTCGTGAAGATGGGTTTGGGTTGCTGGATGTGCTTGGTCCAGCAGTTTCGTTTGACGATGGGGTTTGATTCCCTGATTGGATGTTGGACGGAGAAACGTTCAGGGGACGGACCTCCGACGTGTCGTTTCCCGAACACTTAGAACAGTTTCTTTTAAGGGTGTTCTCTCGGCCACAACCATGGCAGAAAATACGATTTTGAGGAATCCCACAATTGTAAAATGGGTGACCAGGCTGATCACAATTCCAGCAGACAAGAGAACTAACAACCGAAACATTATGTTCATGACCCTTATTTAGCCAAGAACGTTGCCTAAAGGAAGTTGGCTGAGAAGAAGAGTTAGAAGAGGATCGAGATGTGGATGGAGGTTGAGAAGACCAGGATAACGTTTCCTCCAAACGTTTGCATTTTATAGTAAGGTCATCAATGTTCTGAATGTCCATAAGAGCTAATTGTTGATGATAAAAGGGCAATAGACATTTAAGGATGATTTTAATTTTAGCTAAATCTGACAAAGGAGTGTCTAAACGACTACACATACCTAATATAGTATTAATAAACATAGTAACCGATTCCCCAGGTTTCTGCTTATGATTCTTAATTTGATCTAATAAATCATCCTGGAATGAATACGGAAGAAAATCCGACTTCAACTTTTTAATCAGATCAGACCAACAAGAAAAATTACCCCTGTTATTCATAAACCATGTAAAAGCGGTCCCGGTGAACAACTCAGCAGAAGCAGCAAACAAATCCTCTTCAGAAACACCTCTAGATATTCGAAGACATTCAACCCTTTCTAAAAATGACATCACATCAGTGTGCTGTTTTTCACCTGAAAATGAAATACCCCATTTGTGTACTTGAACAGGTTTGGAGTACGTAAAGCTAGGTACATTGACTGAAGCATTAGGAGTAGAGGTAGCAATGGGGTTAACTCTAGAATCAAGTTCACCCTCTAGTGTTAATATTTTAAGAGAAACAGACCTCTTGAACGGTTCCTGTTCTTCAGAAGGACAGTGTAGCAAGTGTACACGGGCAGAAATATGGCCTAGACGAGATGTTAATCGCGCATACTCTGTATCCTTTACAGTTCCCCTAAACTTTTCGATTTTTTTAGACAAGCTGTCCAATGTTTCAGTGATTCCTTTTTGTTGTTCCTCAAAAGGAAGGGATACAGCTGAAATTTGGAGAAAACTTCTATTGCCAGCTTCTTGTTTCAAAGCACCTCTCAAAAGATTGCGTTTTTTATCGACAGTTGTCGACTCCTCTGGCATTATGTCCCGAATCTTTAATTCATAATCCAATTCATCCACCAGAAGATGTTCAGCTTTAAAAGCACACATGATGAGAGCAAAGTTATTGACAAATAGTCCAAAGAACAGAAATATGAAAAATATGAAAATATGAAAGTTTGCACGCAAAATATATATAATATAAACCGAGAAAATATCAGCAACACACCAACAAAATCAAAATAGCCAGCAAAAAAAAAAAAATATATATATAATGCAGTATATAATCTAATAAATAAGATCAAATAAATATATAAGATCAAATAAATGGATAAATAATCCAATAAATATTGTATACTCAAGTAAACCTACTACCTAAATACTGGAAGTAAATTTTTTTATTTATATGTAACTTACCACCACTCTAGAAAAAATATATATCTATAATAATAATAATAATAATCAACACTTAGTTGTACCTCCAACTATACCACTATTGACTGAAGAAATAAAATTGTTATATGAATTATATTATTAATAGCAATATTAAATATAAGTTCCCAATAAAAATTCAAAATCTAACCCAGAATGTAAGCTGCACAAACATATACTATAATGAGGTCCCAAAATATAAACAAAAATCAAAACAGCGTTTAAGAATACCTGATATGTATCAGAAATTAAAAATAAAATAAATAAGTAACAATATGTGTATAGGATACCAAACGGAAATAACAAAGAGATTTCAGATAAAAGAGAAGAATTGACCTAAATGAATACTGTCTCAGACCAAAAATAAAGCCACCACGTTGGAAAGCCGATGTAACAACTTGCTGATGATTTTCTGTTGGAGTGAATGAAAAGGGAGTGGTAAACTCCAACAGAAGTAGTAAAAAGAAGAAGATCTACTTAATGTAGCCAAAGGACAAAAATGTGTGGCTTCTCCGTTGAAGAAGCTGGAGTAACTAAAATACAACTTTGTAGTAGTATTTGTATGGAAGGATGCCAAGACAAAGAATATCGAATTGATACAGGACTAGAGATGAGAAATCATTAATAGATAGATATAACTTGAATGGCTAGCTAAATATGTATGAGAAGGGCCACTTGACACTCAAGGAAGGATTCGGCCAATTTGCACGGCTATTTTTGGCCAGACAATAGATTAAAGGAAGTGACAATGATGGCTCGAAAAGAAGATATGAAGATAATGTTCAGAAAATAGATAGAGTAAATATAATAATATACTGAAAATAGAATGAATTTTTGGGCGCCAGAAGAAGGATAACTAGGTTAACGCTCTTCCAGGTATTCTACGCTGCTATAGAGTATGTTAAATTTGTAGTACAAGTATGTGAAAAGTTATTAAAGATTATTAAATTATAAAATATACTACTAAAAATAAAGGAGTAATAAGAAAAAAAAATCACAATAAATGTATATTTATTGAATGTAACTACTAGATCTTTTTAACAATCTCTGAGTTAGGACAAGTAACTAGTGTGTAACTCTAACATGACAGGAAAAAGTGATACTAGTGAAAGTCAATTACAAAATCATCATACAACTATGATCTAAGAATACTCTTTATAAGGTTAGAAAAACTGACTACGGGTACCTCTAATACAGGAAGTACAACTTACAACTAGGTTAGTAGAACCCTCACCAAATAATAATTGTACGTTTATAATACGTACACCTTAATTAAATACTACCTGATACTATATATAACATATAAATACCTCACTGTGAGTGGGACAGGCACAAGCCTTATTGAATAAATAAACCTACGAGTGGATACACAGATCCTTTTCCTAACTCGTGGTTTATAATAGTAATAATAACAAGTGAAACCAAAAACTAATCTGAGGGATTAGAATCCAGAAGTTCATATGAATTTAATAAATTAAAGTTAAAGTTAAATAAAGTTAATAAGTTAAAGTTAAGTAAAGTTAATAAGTTCAAGTTAAATAAAGTTAATAATTACAATTTTGACTAATATGTGAAGTTAATTTTTAAAAATTTAATTAAACATATACTAAAATAATGGAATGAGTTTAAATAATTATACAAAAGTGGAACACAGCCTAAAAATAATCAAGATAAGAGTACCGACTACTATTATCAGGGAAAATATCTGAGCTCAGAAATTTATACCTTTATAGATTGCAGAGTGTTGGGGAACGCTATCAATTAAATATTATGTTGTAAAGAAAAAAAACCTATAAAAAATATAAAGCAGGAAAAATGTGTGTGCAATTGAACTATAAAAAAAAATGTACTAAATATCACAAAACCAGTCTGTCTTTAATAAGAGCACAGTAAATGTTCCCAAACAAACCACTCTTTCCTAATCTTGAAGTTGATGTAATGAGCACCCAAGGGTGCTAACTCTCGCTAGCAGCTGTCCTGCTGGAGGTACAGGAGAGGAAGACTGGTAGAAAGCAGCTGAAGGTACTCAAAACTGTTGGAAAGCAGCTGGAGGTACTCAAAAAAAGAAAATGTGGAAATAATCCAGGCTGGTCGCCTATTGATTGTTTCTCTCTGTGTGGTCTGGCCTTGGTGTTGTTGTAGGGTGGCTTTAAGATTTCATGGTAGGTGCTAAAAAAAACACAGTGTGGTGTTACTACCAATCTACCAATGTCAAAAAAAAGAAGCAAGAGATACGAGGAGGTGTTTTTATTCCTATGGGAATAAGAAGAAATAGGTCATTAAGTCCAAAAACTTGAATGACTAGACAGCTTGACCTTTTATCAGGTTGCTATCAGATGACCTTGGTCAAATAACACAAGTAATTTCCAATTGAAATACAAAATATAATTACTGTGAAAGAATATTTTATTATAATATATACACCGGTATATAGATATATTATACAAGGATAAAATATAGTAAGACTAAGCGATGGATACTTATTTGATCATCGTTCAAAAGATAGGAGTTCTGTAGACTTGAAAGGAATATAAAAAATTGAGTTTAAATTAGCTCTATTTTCCAACTGGAAGCACAAATTAACAACGAATATTGAATTATCTCTAGATGAGTTTGATCCATGAAAATAAAACATAAAAACCATGAAAATAGACTATGTGAAACTTAGTTAGCAAATGTCAAGGACTTCCAAAATGGCTGAATAAAATACTTAATAAAATGTGTATTTACCGGGGTAGAACTCATTGGATATAGTATGCTCTAAAATTCTTCAAATCCACTGCTGCTGGATAACTTCACTATACTTTTATTGTAATATTTAATCAATTTGGAACTGAGAATTAGAGGTGAATAATTGAGTCTAATGACCCCGCACACTACGATTCAGACCGAACACTCGAGAAACAATCGCAATCCAAGGCTCACGTTCACAGCTGAATCCTTCGTACCCCTCTACTAAGCATTGGCTGTCAAAGTGGGGAAACCAATGTTGCCACGTTTTAAATGTGACGTCATCAAGCATTTAAAAATTCTGAGATGGGTTTAAGTTCTATTTGAATAAACATTGAAAGAAAATAATTCTGAAAATAATTAAATAATATTTTGGATAGTTAAATAATATCTTCCCATCAATAATCGATTCTATAAGGGGCGGAACGTCACACATTCTTGTGGTATTCTGTTTTGTTCTATTATTTTTTGGATTAGTTTTAATAACTGTTTGGTCAGGTCTTGTCCTCCATACTTTAGGAGTTCATTCGATATTCTGTCCTCTCCTGGTGATTTTTTTTTTAAAACTTACATTTCTTTTTGTAGAGTTTGTGTTTTACCTATATGATTTTCCCCGGCAAGATGGATTAATGATATAAACGAATTCAAAAGTTCGACTTTCGGTGACTTCTTTTAAGCTATGGCAGTTCTGTTGAATATACTTTTTGAATAAATACCAATCGGCTTTCTTTAGATTCCATTTTGGAATTGGGGTTGTATTAGTATCTTCATAATTACTGTTAAAAGAGACTTTAATAGGATAATGATCACTTCCAAATAAAAACGGAATTTTATCCCATGAAAACTTTGCTGACAGTACAGGATCACATAATGACAGGTCGATAGCTGATGAAGTACCTGTATGAATATTATATCTTGTTGATTGTCCATCATTCAGTACGTTTAAAAAAAAATACAATAACATGTATAGTATTAATAAAGATCAGTCAAATGATAGCTTTCCTAATTTTTTAAAGTGTTGTAATATGTATAATTGATTCCGAGTAATCAAACCAAATAATTAACATTATTGGCCATTTTTTTTTTAAATTTCGTTAAAATGTCTAACATTATTATTTGTGACATAAGTGAAGCAGTTAAGAAAAAATCAAAGATTAGCTTGTATTTTGTATTAAATGCGTGTACAGGTTGTTTGTTAACCTTAGATTCCTGAGGTTAAAATAGGTATCTATAAGCTAACTTTTACTTTAGTTCGAAAGTTGATAATAACCGAAACACAGGGTGTCAAAATTAAACTTTTGTTTCATTTATTCTTGACTATTTCTTGACAGCCATGGAATAACAACAGGAAATTTGGTAAGAGGGGGTTTTTGGGACGAGAAATCTAAATTTGCCACCAAAAATCATGTCTTACCCAGAGGGCACCACATACGTTTTTCAGCGTTCATTTAATAAGTTAAATTTTTTTTACTCACTGTACATACTTTTTGAATCAAAACTTTTATTCTCTGAATATTTTTACTTAAAAGAGGTTATTAAATTCGTCGCCCTACTCAACCGTTTTCGAGATAAACATAATTTTTTGAATAAGATCATTGTAGTTGCATCCGAAAAATAACTTAAAACCATAATAATTTCCAAAAATGCATCGAAAATTCTTTAAAATCGAATTTTTGATGCAATGACATAAGTATGAGAACTTGCAAAATTATCATGGTTTCAAGTTTATATTTTGGGTGTAACTACAATTATATTATGCAAAAAAGTATGTTGCATCCCAGAATTTAAATGCGTTTATTTCGAAAACGGTTGGGTTTAGTGAGATGAATGTAGTATCTATTATAATAAAAATATTAGGAGAATAATATTTTTGATTTAAAAAGTATGTAGAGTGTGGGATAAAAAAATTGAACGCTGAAAGACGTATGTGGCGCTCGCTTACCAAATTTCGTGTTGTTATCCCATGACTATCAGGAAATATTCAAGAATAAATAAAACAAAAGTTTAACATTGGCACTGCATTTCGGTTATTATCAACTTTCGTACTAAAGTAAGTTAGCTTAAATCGTAGACGTCAAATACAGTCATCTAAAAAAAAAGCTCCTGGAAATTGCTATTTAAATAGTGAAATAATATATTTTGGGCTTGTAAAACTCGATCTATTACATCCTAAATAGCTTTTTATTGCCAGTGACCAATAAAAACCTAGAAGTTAATTGTATTTGAATCTATTTTACCCCATTTGGGGTTTCCGTTTGGAGACGTCAATAATTGGAAGTGACAAAGTGTTCAGTTATTAAAAACTTTAAAATTTAATATGGACTATGCAGGAAGACCTCCAGATAAACCTCCAGATATTAACAGGATGGATCAAGATGATAATATAGAGAAAAGTGACATCAATATAAATAACACATACGACGGTAAATCAAAAAATAAAGGAGAAACTGTAAGTAATAAATCTGATAATTCTACAGACAATATAAGAGAACATTTCCTATATCAGAGCAGTGACGTAGGACATTATCATGTATATATAGAAAATAATACTCCGAACTTTAAAGGTCCGCTTAATGCTATCAAAATTGGCGACATTATACTCTCTAATTTTTCGAATTAGGTAACAAAATTACTAGTATTGATTCAATAGGCAAGAATAGAATTAGAATTAAATTTAAAGATTATCAATCAGCCAATTTTTTAATCAATCAAAAAGCTTGCTCATTGTTTACAAACAACAATTTAGATGTTTACGTTCCGAAGTTTATACTCCATAGACAGGGTATAATTAGGGACATAGATATAGAATTTTCAGAAGAATATATCAAAAATAAAATTAAACAATATGATATGCACTGTCAGTTCGAAGTAGTTTCGGTTAGAAGAATAAATAGAAAGGTAGAGAAACATATTGAAGATAAAACAATAATAGACAAAGTTCCAACAAAATCATGTATTGTTAATTTTAAAGCACAAACTCTGCCAAAATATATCACAATTAATAAAGTGATTAAAGACGTCGAACCATATGTTCAAAAAGTTCTATTACGTTTCTCTTGCCTTCGTTTTGGCCACCTTGGATTTAGTTGTAAAGCACGTCTCAGGTGCAACAAATGTCATGATTTTCATAATACAAAAGATTGTAAAGTAAATGAATATACTCCAACTTGTTTCAGCTGTCAAGGTAATCATTTGACTACACACCTAAGTTCATGTCCTGAATTTTCTAGACAGAAACAAATTAAGAATACGATGTCATCATTAAATCTAAATTTCTTTGATGCATGTAAACAAATTCCGAAAGTTTCATATGCCAATATTGCTGCCAGAAATAGTAGTTCTTCCTTGCCAATCAATTCTAATCAGAATGAGCAATCTTATCAAGTAATTCCAAATCAATCAGCTTCATCCGCAAAGAAATTCTCCTCACAAATGTTCTTCAGCAGTAATAACCCAGAAAATCTTAAGCGACACAGGTCAAGTTCTCCCAATCCTTTGGAATCAGCTAGAAAAGAAATACTTTCTCAAGAAAATATTCCTAGACAAAAAGGTGGTATTTATAATACGTCTAAATATACAGAGCATACAAATACAACAAACTTGCAAACACAAGGAGTACCATCACAATTAAATAATGTAATTTTAGAATTGGTTCTTAATATAATTAGTTCATTAAAACTCACTGAAAATTTAGACAAAAACAGAGATTACACAACAAATTAATAAGTACTTAAGTACGGCAGCGATCTCACAAGAAGACTTACTGTTTCAAACATCATGTCAGACACAACTAACCCTATAAACTTTTTACAATGGAACTGTCGCTCAGCAGTTTCTAATAAATCAAATTTAGAAGCCTTACTTATTCAAAAAAATGTATATGTGGCCATGTTATCAGAAACATGGTTTAAACCAGAAAAATTTTATAACTTCTCAGGATATAATTGTTTTAGATCTGATCGCCCTGATGGGTATGGAGGCACAGCAATTTTAATTAAAAATAAAATAATTACAGAAGAAATAAATTTATTGGATAATTATAATTTTACTTATACTTGCGTAGCTGTTAAAACTTCGTGTATCAAGAAACCTATATATATATAATATCCGTATATAAAGAACCAGGTATTAGAGTAACGGTTGAAGAATGGGTCAATTTTTTTCAACACATTCCTTCTCCATTCATCATTGGTGGAGACTTCAACGCTCACACCATGGCATGGGGTTGCGAAAATAATGATACTCACGGTAAAGTTTTATTAGAGGCGATAGAACAATGTAATCTATTATACTTAAATGATGGTTCTCCAACTCTTGCACTAACTTCCAGGCCATCAGCAATCGACATAACAATATGTACCAAGGACATTGTATCTAAATTAACTTGGTCTGTTATTCAAGATCCACATGGTTCTGATCATCTACCCTTGATCATCGCCTTGGAAAACTCGGAACAAGCAATACAACCTGGTGACAATACACACAAAAGATGGAATTTACATAAAGCAGATTGGAATTTGTATTCATCGAACTTTTATTCGGAAAAACAACCACAAACTTATGAAGAATTAGTTACCGAAATAAACCGATGCGCAACCATTTCAATTCCAAAATCATACAACAATAACAAATATCCTACAAACAAGCTACCAAAACCATGGTGGGATAATAACTGTGAATCAGCTGCAAATAACCGCAAAACAGCATATAGACGTTATAAAACAAATCCTAATCTTCACAATCTAATTGAATACAAAATTTAGATGCCTTAGCAAAGAAAACTTTTAAAATTAGAAAAAAACAAACTTGGATAAATTGCTGCGTAAGCTTAAACTCCAACACTCCAATCAGCGACGTCTGGAAGAAAGTAAATCGCTACAAAAACCGAAAGCAGTCCAATCAACTTCCGATAAACACCGAAGCTGCATGGATAGAAGAGTTCCATTTCAAGATTTCACCTCCTTGGGTTCCAAGTGAAATAAATGAAGCTACAGTTACCGTACCCAGAGAAAACTTCAATCTAGAGAAACCATTTGAATTATGGGAATTAAATCATGGACTCAAGCAAAATAATAGTTCATCTCCAGGGATGGACTGTATATCATATTCTATGCTATATTTTCTACCTACAGAATACAAACTATTATTACTACAAATTTTTAACACTATATGGCAAAACAAAAATTTAATTCCCAAAGCATGGAAGGACTATATTGTATTACCTATAAAAATACCAGGAAAACCAGATAACAAAGTTGAATCTTACAGACCTATATCTTTAAGTTCCTGTATACTAAAAACTCTAGAGAGATTAATCAAAAATCGGCTTGAATACTAGCTTGAGTCCGAAGATATCCTTCCCAAATCTTAGTACGGCTTTCGAAAATCCAGGTCTACACAAGATGCTCTCACTTTCCTAGTCTCTTCTTTACAGGTCAATTTTACAAATCAGGCGTCGACAGCTGCAGCATTTATAGATGTAACTTCAGCGTTTGATAACATCAATTTAGACATTGTTTATAAAAAATTAGTAGATCTTGGAATGCCAGTTAAAATTTCAAATTTCATTGTATTGTTGTACAAGAATAGATGGACTTACCTAAAAATAAACGAGAACCTTTTACCACCAAGGTTAACGAGTATAGGTATACCACAGGGTAGTATTTTAAGTCCACTTCTTTTTTCATTGTACAATATAGATTTAGAACACATAGTACCTCCACACTCTAATATTTTACAATTTGCAGATGATGTTGTGTTGTACACCTCCCATTCTTCTCTAGACATCTGTAGACGTCAACTTGAATTTACATTAGATTGTGTAAAAAACGACTACCATTCTCTAGGTTTTTTAATGTTGTTCTGAAGCTATTTCCTTGTGGCATTTTTATGATTAATTATTTATATGGGAAATAAGCCACAATTAAAATGAAAAAAATAATTTTATTAACGTTTCGACGCCCAAATCGGGTGCCGTTGTCAAAATACAAAATATTATCAAAATACAAAATAGTAATATTTTGTATTTTGACAACGGCACCCGATTTGGGCGTCGAAACGTTAATAAAATTATTTTTTTCATTTTAATTGTGGCTTATTTCCCATATAAATAATTAATTCTCTAGGTTTATCCATATCAACGACAGAGACTGAAATTTGTTTTTTCTCCAAAAAACGCCAAATTCCTCAAGGCACCTTCAAATTAGGTAGAATAGAATTTCCGATAAAAAATTGTGTTAAATATCTTCATTATATTATGTTAAATATGTTATGTTGTGTTAAATTCATTATATTATAAAGAAATCAGAAAATTCTATGAATATCCTTAGAGCTTTTTGTAGAACCGGTTGGGGAGCTGACCCGAATATTGCATTGCTATTCTATCGCTCAATGATTCGACCAATTTTCGACTATAGTTGTCATTTATATGGGTCTGCGTCAACAGGATATCTTAATAAAGTTGAAATCCAAAGGAATAAATGTTTGAGACTCTGTCTCGGTTACTTAAAATCTACTCCTATTACTATTATTGAGATTGAAGCTAAGGAACCACCACTTACTCTACGTAGACAGTTTTGTACAGATAAGTTTGTAGCTACAGCTATTTCAAAAAACGTCAGCTACTTAAGGACTATTCGTAACTTGAATATATTAGATTTAAGCCACAAATATTGGTGTACTAAAAAAACCCCCATATACGTTGAAAGCTATAGGAAATTGACAATGTATGAACACCAAATGTACAAAAATAAAATACCTCCAATTTATACTAAACCTCCTGAAACTCTCTTTTCCAAGATAATACAAACAAATTACATGGATTCAAACTTTCCAGGCAGTATTATCAACAAAATAATTAAAGACAAGTGGCCTATGTTTCAATATATTTTTACTGACGGCTCCAAAATTCAAAATAGAACCGGAAGTGCAATATATCACTGGAATTCTGAATACAAAGAATCATGCCGATTGCCTAATGAAGCTTCAATATATACTGCCGAATTATCAGCTTTATTACTTGCGCTAAAATATATAGCCTCTGTTGGTATGGACAATTATATCATTTTCACCGATTGTAGAAGTATTGTGGACAAACTCACTTCTATCCAATCGACAAAAAGTCTAAACCACATTGAGATAGAAATTAAGAGTCTATATTATGATATTACTTCCTCGGGCAGTTCAATTATTATTTGTTGGGTTAAAGGACATTCTGGAATATTTGGAAATGAAGAAGTCGACAAATTAGCTAAATCTGCAGCTTTAACCAAACGAAACATAAACAACATACTTCTACCAGTAACCGATATAGATAATATCAGTAAAAACCATTGCAAACAAAATTGGCAACGTGTATATAACCAAAGTACAACGGGAATAAATTTTAGAAATTGCCAACCACTAATTCCCAATGAGAGTTGGTTTAAACAAGAATCAAATAGGCTATTTATAAAAACAATAAACAGAATGAGGTCAAATCACGCACTAACCCCAGCAAAACACAGCATAGGTATCAGTGATAACCCATATTGCGCCTGTGGTGGAATGGGAGATTTAAAGCACCTCATAGACAAAATATTAAAGTGATGTATGAAAAGTTAATTGATCTAAATTGTCCTTTACCTGTCAATTTAAACGAAATTCTTTTTCCAAAAAATAAGCAGACGTTAAAATGTCTTTACGAATATGTAACGTCCTGTAAATTTAAATTTTAAATGGGCTTAGATAATAAAATTAAAAATTGTAAAATTATCACACAAAATGGAAAAATGATCCATTAATATATTATAACACCCTGTAAATTTAGATAATAAGTAGGCTTAGATATTAACTTAAAATTGTTATTGTAATACCATAAAAAAAAACAAATAGTCTGGCTAATTGGCTATGTCAAAGCCATTAATAAAAAAAAACCTCAGGAATCTAAGGTTAAGCTATGGCCCATTCGTTACCAAACACCCTGTATAACATAACAATATCAATAACAAATCGTAAGATAATATACGTGCATATTACAGTTTAATACAACACTTGAAAGGTGCGCTGAAGTTCAAATATCTGTAATCAGTTTATTGAAAAAAATAGTAAAAGTTTGAGTGACAGAAAGCTCATTTATTTTATAATTTTAAAAGAAAATGTCTTCAGTAGATACCTAGTATAGAATAATTTAGTAATCTATTTTAAATGGAAATATCGGTTACGTCTGAATGATAGAAAAGGTACATGACATACAACAGACCATCGAAGTTCATTCGATTTTCACTTTCGACAGCAGGTGATGTCCTAGTCTGAAATTAAAGGCAAGGCTTATTATACACCAGCACGCTCAGGTTATGATTACTTGTGTGACTGACACCTACTTTTGTTGGCCAGAAAAGGATGGCTTATTGTTAAAAGAAACGCAACGTATAATTTGAGAAGAGGCTTAGAATATAGATATACACAATGTGGAGAAAGTTAGGAGCGAGGTCGGGGTCTAGAATCGATGTGGGACGATGTGCATTGCATGCCTTTACCTTTGACGATATGACACCGCCTTAAAATACTTTTGTCTTATTAGTAACGACGTCTTGTACTTTATATGTTACAAGATACAAGTAATTTGTTTCGTTGATAATATGAGTTTATGTTTTGAAGGAACGTACATAAATAATAGTACATTGTTTACCGGGTAGGAAAAGCTTAACATTCCTGGACGACTGTGAAGATTGCTAAGTCGAGGCGCAAGCCGAGACTTAGCAACACAGAGTCCAGGAATGTGGCTTTTCCTACGAGGTAAACATACTATTTTTCCGCAAATCGTTTAAAATTCGACAGATAGTGATTGATTTAAAAAAAACGCGATAATTTTATTCCCAAATAAATGGTGCTTTGAAATTCCTAATAAAATTACTTGGGTTACTATGGAAACGTATTGAGGTTGAATTGTCAAACTTGACGCTTATAAATTTAATTGCTGGTGTTCTCGAAAGTAAAATGATAAGTGATGATGAAATTTCCATTCCTGGGACTCCTCCAGAGCTGGTTGAGGCAGTGAATACTGCTTCATTAGAATTATTGCCAAAGAAATCAAGAGAAAAGTACGAAAATGCATACAGACGTTTTATGGATTATCGCATGAGTAAAAATACGAGTTCTTTCTCAGAAAATGTTGTAATGGCATACTTCCTAGACCTTTGTTTAAAGATGAAATCTTCAACATTATGGGCCAATTATTCAATGCTGAAGTCAACCCTTGCACTTAAACACAATGTAGATATATCTACATACTCAAAACTTCGTTCTTTATTGAAACGGCAAGCTCAAGGTTATAGGGCAAAGAAATCTAAGATTTTAACGAAGGAAGAAATTGAAAAATTTATCCAGGAAGCTCCAGATAAAGAAAATTTAATGATTAAGGTAATTTACAAGGTTTTAATTTCTATTTAGATTATAGCTTTATTATATATAAATATAAATTTCTATTTAGATTATAGATTTATTATATATAAATATAAATTAATTCCTTATAAGCAATGTGTTTTCTATCATTTATGTAGAACACTAACAACTGTACGGAAATATCATTTCCTTACAGTAAGGAAATGACATTTCCTTACAGTAAGGAAGTCCTGACTTTTTCTTCAAGAAATTTTGACAGGAATGTCAAAATTTCCTGGCGATTTGCGGAAAATAAATTTTAGATCTTGCTCTGTCTATGTTATTTGACGGCTTAGATTAATTATTGTATTATTGAACAATTTACTACAATTATAATAATTTAAAATTGTTAGCTATAGTACATTTCACTAATTTGCGACTAATTTGGAATAGGGATGAAAGCTTTGACTTTAACAGAAAACAGTCCGCTGGACTGATGATTATCATCATCATTGGCTCTACAACCAGGCGCGGATACAGGGGTCAACGGGTCCATGGACCCCCCTATTGTATTTAGTCTATTTAAATACAATATAATTTAATACTGTAAAGTATTTTTTTATTATTTATTATTTTATTCTCTTAACTCTAAACTTTAAGCCATCAGTACAACACTAAAATACACGACAACCGCTTCCACAGAATTGAAAGAAGCCATAAAATCTAATAAAACACCCTTCTCTGAAAAATAATCTGCAGGCGCATTTGTTTGGGTACCGGTGGAACCATAAACAACGGAAATAATTTTCTCAATTCAAAGAATAACGAAAATGATATTTTAAAAAGCAAATATATTACACTGGGTATAAACCTTTTCGTAGGAAAACTCACGTTTCAAATTTGCGATACAATAAAGATATAAAAATTTGTATTTTACTAGATAATCCATGCGTACCTACCCATTGATGATAGAAAGGTTAATCTTTATGGTAAAGAACGACCAGTGAGATTAATAGTCGTGAATTGTCTATCAATCCTTTTGATACCGTAGGTATCTGGGATTATATAGTGTATTTTATCCTTAGAGTGAGTGTGAGTCGTATGGCTAAATCTGGAAAGTATAATATTTGAGCAGGGTCTTGGACAAAATTTTGGGAGACTGTTCCTATTTTTTCGGTAAAAATCTTCAAATTGCGGTAGAATTCATTTTTCTTCTTTTGCTATCACATTGCAAAAAAATGATACTTTAGGTACCTACGAGTATTCAAAAATAAACTACATTCATCATCATATAATGATCAATAATCACCATTCATCATAAAAATCATTCAAAGTTCAAAATCGGTATGCCTTAAAAAATATATTTTCTCGGCTTTCTAGGAATTATAGAGCAATTTTCTTCATTTTTTTTTAATCCAAAGTAACTCGAGTAGAGCAGTCTAACTAACGCAATACTAAATATCAAGGATGCTTTAGTTTTGTTATAAGGAATTAATTTATTTAAAATAAAATTAAACTGCATATTTTTTCCTGTTGTAGACTTAAAACTTACCACACGTGTACCTATTAACGTTCAAAATACAAATATGCTTATTTGAAAGCTGTATAATTGTTTAAACAAGTTAAAAATTTCTGTTATAATAAATAATAGTTATAAGTTATTAACATTTATAAATTACTGCAAAAATAAGGGTGTTTTGCAATTATCTCCAATTGTTTATGTATTTCAAATTCAAAATTATTAATATCTAGAATATTTATTTGAAACATTTTTCTCTAAAACCTACAAGGAATGTTTTATAGACAAAAACATGATTTTTTACACTTTATAATCGTTTAAAAACAAAACAATGTCGGATATTGAAGCAATTAAGAACGAGAAAATTTTTTAATGTTCTTTAGTCATGTCGAAACACTGTTAAAGTTAAAGTCGAAGTTAAAATGGTGCAAAATAAATTTCTCCTGTTTTAAGATTTTAATATAAATACTATTTTTAGCTGGAATTTTCTTCTATATCAAAATAAGCCACAATCCTTCAGTATTCACTATTCAGATTCAGGTAGATACATTTTACTCCCAAAATCATAATATAAAAGGACAAAGGACTGGTCATAAAATTGATATCGGTAAATCCGTATCTGCTGGTTCGCAAATTGTGTCACAAGCTAGCAAAAGCAATTCAAGAATTCTTGAAAATTGACTAAACTCTGTTGCCAAATCTATCCGCTATAAAAATGTTCTAATAATTTTGATTTTTCGGTAGAAAAAAATCGACAGATTAATTTGAAAAATAATAATTTTGATTTTTCGGTAGAAAAAAAGGAGAATTAGGTAGATCGGTAGATTTGACAGGTATTCGGTACATCTACCGAAAAATCGGTATGCATCACTGTAATTGAGGTAAGTCTGGCCCCCACTATTATGAATTTCTAGATCCGCGCCTGTCTACAACCCTTGGTGGGTCTTGGCCTGTTCTAGATTCAGCTTTCATTCCGTTATATCCATCGCCTTGGTTTTCCAATTGTGTAATCTTAACATTCGTAAATTGTTATATTATGTAGAAATTGATGGTATCAGTATTGAACAAGTTATGGAAATAAAATACCTTGGAATTACATTGTCAAGTTACAGAGACCTGGACAAAGAAGTGAGAAATCAAGTACAAAGAGTAAATAGACTAGCAGGATGCCTTTATAACACTATATGGCGAAACCGACATATTAACACTGAGATGAAGTCGAGAATTTATAAAGCCAGTCTAAGACCAATAATGACATATGCATCAGAAACAAGACCAGATGCAGCCACAACACAAAAACTACTGGAAACGGCAGAGATGAGAGTACTGAGAAGAATTCCAGGAAATAAACTGAGAGATCGAAAGAGGAGTAAAGATATCAGAAGACAATATAACGTACAGTGTATAAACGAATGGACATTAAATAGAAAAAGGGAAATGCAACAACAACATAACCAGAATGGGGGAGACACGTGTGGTCAAAATAGCAAAAGATAAATCACCAATCGGTAGAAGAATTATTGGCCGACCGCGCAAAAGATGGAGTGACAACCTTCCATAGAGGTATCAATCCGCCCATGAACAAACAGAATTGCTTATAACGAGGAAGAAGAATATTCGTAAATCATCTTTCACCTGGTCCTTAAATCGTGCTCTTAGCAGGACTCGTTTCTCCTTTCTGTTCTTCGGTTATAAATGTGTTTTGACGGCTCCATCTCGTTCATTTTCTCTAAGTGGCCTAGCCACCACAGCTTGTTTATTTTAATGGTCGTACCAACATTAGGTTCACTATGAAGGCGGTAAAAGTCAAAATTATAGCGTCTATGCCATAATCCTGCCACAAATTTTCCAACAGGTCGTTATAAATATGTCTGAAGATTTTACGTTCAAATCAGCCTAAAGGGTTTTCATCGCTATCCCCATTATTTTTGCTTCTACTTCCAATTTCCGCCTTTCTTCTTGCTACGATATCGATGTCATCCGCATAGGCTAGTATTTGTATACTCCTATTCATAATGGTTTCTCTTGTTATTATTCCACATTCTCTAACAGCTTTCTCTAGAGCAATGTTGAATAGGAGGCATGATAGGCTATCTCCCTGCCGAAGTTCTATTTATGTTTGGAAAGTTTTGATACTCAGTTCTGCACTCTTACCTACACCCGAGTGTTGAGAGGGTTTTTTCACCAATTTCATTAAGTGTATTGGGACATTGAATTCTACCATGGCTTGAATGATGCGTGTCAGTCTAAACTCTCATAGGCACATCTAAAATACACAAACAAATGGTATCAATTCCAGCTTCATATAGGGATGGGAAAACCTACCGGTTTAAAACTAAAACCGGTTTTTTTACTTCGCAATAACCGGTTTTACCGCTTGTTTTTTGTCCCGGTTATAACCGGTTTTTTTTAAAGTAAAAACCGGTTGTTAGGTTTTTACGGTGATTAGGAATAGGTTAGGTATTATTTTGGATCCCAATCATAATTATTATTCTCAAGTAATTTTTCCAAACAAAACCATAATTCAAATTTTATTTTATTTTATAAAATACAGAAGCAAACTGAAAGTGCAATCTCACATCAGCCAGAAACAATTATTAAGTTTTATTATAATATTTCCTTGAAAAGGTATTTGTAATCACAATATTTACATAAGAAGTGATCTGGTTGAATTAGACGCAAACATCATCTATTTTTCACACTTAACTCTTGACGTTGAAAGTGGGTGAATGACTTTTTCTGATTACCAAAAATAATGCTCTGACTATGAATATTGAATTACTGATTACGAATACGAATCTCCAAGAATTTCGCTACGTTTTCAAAACGATACACTTATACAGGAAGTATTAAATGAGTTAAAATGTACCTATTCTACAAATATACAAACGTGTTAAAAGTAATAAATTATGTCCTTTCGATAATACTAATTTTGATCATATTGATATCGAGTCGAATGGAGTATCGCAAACTAAAGTGTATTGTAAATGTAACTTTGTAACCTATTGGAATAAAAAATCCGAAAACCGGTTTTTTCAAAAACCGGTTTTCTTTTGCCGGTTATAACCGCCAGGTTAAACCGTAAGCAAAAAAACCGAAAACCGGTGTTTTGTCAAAAACCGCCATCCCTACCAAGTAGCAATTTGTCGACGCGACAACGTTGTCTACAGCGTGGCAACGTTTTCTTACAACGTTGTTATTGCCTAGAAGACGACCCTATTCTGCACTGATTTGGTGGACGATTTTTGAGTTGTCTTGACGTTGCCTAGGCATCCTCCTGTTTAAGCAACATCGTTTCGTAAGCGTTGCATAAGACAACTGAAGCGACTATAAAAAGCACCTGCGCGTGCAATGGTTGCTCAAGGAGTCAGACTAGTTATGTTTTTTACCTATATTTTTAACACCTGTATGGTGAATGCGAATACCAAAAAGTAAACTGTTTTGACATCGTATTGGGTATTTAAATTTATATAAATACAAAAAAAGGACTTATTACCTGATGTGGGGGACATGAAAGGAGCCTCCACGTAGATTGTGATCACTTGTGAATACAATCGGGCGTCCCCTGGAAACGAGTAATGTGGGCTAATCCTTTCAACACCGGTGCACCAACAACACAGATGCAATCAAAATCAAAACGGTCTTTATCAAGGCCATTTTTGATGACGACCTCAATTAATATTGAAGGACTATCAGCAGATAAAGAAGACCTATTGTCTAATATGTGCAGAGAACATGGTGTCGATGTTCTACTGGTTCAAGAAACCCATAGAGGTACTGCAAGCCGCAGACCAAGGATTCGGGGTATGAAGCTCATACTGGAGAGACCACACGACCAATATGGTAGCGCAGTCTTCGTCAGACCAGATATCGACGTAGCATCCACATCTCTAACAGATCAAAATGACATCGAGATCCTCACAGTGGAGATAAACTCCTGTACAGTAACGTCAATGTACAAACCACCAAACGCTGACTTTGCTTTTGAGGAACCGAATAACTTTCAATCACAGCAAATCAAATTCGTACTGGGTGACTTCAACTGTCACAGTGTCGCGTGGGGTTACAACGAAACAGATTCCAATGGCGAAGAACTAGAAAAATGGGCTGAAAGCATGAACCTAAAACTTATTCACGATCCAAAGCAGCCTGCGTCGTTCAACAGCGGAAGATGGCGCAGAGGTTACAACCCAGACAATATATTTGTCAGCGACAGAATTGGAGACCAGGTGACAAAAATCGTTGGAAGCGCTCTCCCAAAGACACAGCACAGACCAATAATTTGTCTTTCCAACGCGGCAATCAGATACGAAATTGTTCCTTTCAAGAGAAGGTTCAACTTTACTAAAGCAAAATGGGAAAAATTCTCTGAAACATTGGATCAAGAAGTTTCCCAGCTAGAACCTTGCCCTGATTCATACGATAAATTTGTAGAAATCGTAAAGCAAGTATCACGGAAATTTATCCCTAGAGGTTGTCGAACTGAGTACATAGCGGGGCTCAATGAAGAATCTAAACCCCTACTTAAAAGATACGAACAGCTATATGAAGAAGACCCTTTCTCGGAAGCGACAATACAGGCTGGGGAGGAAATGTTACATGCGATATCCGCCAACAGAACGGAAAGGTGGTGCAAGCTGGTCACGAGTCTGGACATGAAACAAAACAGCAGACGTGCCTGGAAGCTGATTCGGAATCTTGGCAACGATCCCGCTGCTCGGGCAGTCAACATGACAGAAGTCACACCCGATCAGATAGCCCATCATCTTCTAATGAACGGTAAGACGACATCAAGAAAGAACAAGGTGAGAGCTCAACGGAATATCGACGAAGAAAGAGATGTTCTAGGTACCTCTTTTTGTCTAGAGGAGATGAGAGGCGCGATCCATCAAATGAAAGATAATAAAGCGGCTGGCCTGGACGACATACGAACAGAGCAAATAAAGAACTTTGGACTAAAAACCGTAGAGTGGCTCGTAAAAATGATGAATTGCTGCATCCGTACATTACAAATCCCCAAAATCTGGAGAAAAGCTAGAGTGGTAGCCCTCTTAAAACCAGGGAAGGATCCGGCGGATACAAAGAGTTTTAGACCTGTATCTCTCTTGTGCCACCTTTTCAAGGCCTTTGAAAGAATGATACTGAACCGGATCGCAGAATATGTGGAGACTAAAATTATTCCAGAACAAGCAGGATTCAGACCCGGAAAGTGCTGCTGCAGTCAAATTCTTAATCTCACCCAACATATTGAAGATGGTTTTGAACGGAAGGAAATAACAGGAGTAGCGTTCATAGACCTAACTGCCGCCTATGATACAGTTAACCATCAACGGCTACTCGCAAAACTCTACGAAACTACAAAGGACTTCCGACTAACAAGGTTAGTGAAATGTCTCCTCCAGAATAGACGCTTCTACGTAACGCTCCAGTCCAAGAACAGTCGGTGGAGGGACCAAAAAAATGGGCTACCACAGGGAAGTGTCCTCGCGCCGTTTCTATACAACATATACACCAACGACCAACCCATACACCAACAAACAAGGCAATTTATTTACGCTGATGATACAGCGGTGGCAGCTCAGGGAAGAACCTTCAATGAAGTCGAAGTGAAGCTGACAGATGCCCTGGGAGACTTAGCTCTATACTATGATAAAAACCATCTGAAACCCAATCCCACAAAAACCCAGGTATGTGCTTTCCACCTGAGAAACAAGCATGCCCGAAGGTTGCTGGAGGTGGAATGGCGTGGTCAGATGCTGGAACACAACAAGACGCCAAAATACCTTGGCGTCCGTCTGGATAGAACTCTATCTTACCGATACCACTGTCAAGATGTTAAGAAGAAAGTAAGTGCCAGAAATAATATCATCCGCAAGCTAACTAATACAAAATGGGGAGCACAACCACACACTCTCCGCACTTCTGCCTTGGCATTATGTTTTTCGGCCGCGGAGTTTGGAGCACCAGTATGGGCAAACTCTGCTCACGCAAAGAACGTCGACGTGGCTCTAAATGAAACGGTCCGTATAATATCGGGTTGCCTGAAACCGACACCTATCGAAGAGGTATACCCCATTGCTGGAATTGCTCCACCACCAATCAGGAGAAAGGTCACGTCAGAGGTAGAACGGAAAAAGCAGGAGACGGACCGAAGACACCCCTTATATGACCACCAAACTCAGCCAAGCAGACTAAGATCTCGGAAAAGCTTCCTGAAAACATCAAGATCCATCCCCGAAGCGCCAGAGACGCGCCGAATACACCTATGGCAAGCGTCAACTACTGCGACACATTTTCCTCCCTCGGAGGAAATGGCTGCTGGACACAATTTACCGTATCCGACTTGGAAAGCGCTAAACAGACTAAGAACCGGCGTTTCACGTTGTGCTAGTAACCTGAAAAAATGGGGATACCAGGAGGACGATACCTGCGACTGTGGCGCGGTTCAGACCAGCCGGCATCTACTATCATGCACAGAGATGAGAGAGACCTGCACAGAACAAGACTTAATTATAGCAAATGACAGGGCCATCTATGTGGCCAACCATTGGAAATACAGAATTTAAAGTTGTTGGTGTTCCGGACACGGAAAGTAAGTAAGTAAGTACCTGATGTGAACTTTATAAACGCATCTCAGATTACCGTCAAATATGGATATTTCACCTTTAAAAAACACACGCGCTCCTCTTTTTATAACATTTTTGACAAAAAATATGCAAATTTAAAAATCAAATTTTAATATAAAAGTCAAAATTTATGTTAAATATGTTCTGTATAAAAATGTATTCATGGTGCTTTTAAAGGTATCAGAAAATGCCTGCATTTTTTATATTCTGTGTTTTGTTTGTCTGTGTTTGTTAACAATATTAGCAATATTACTAAAAAATACCTTATTACCAACCTTAGACGGATAAGACAACTTTGAAGTCCAATCGCCAACCAAACCCGGCCGCGCCGACTATCAAAACCATTTTAGAACGCACCCTCTTATTGGGTGACAGAGGTCATGTGACCAGTGTCAAAAGTGTATCATTCTCCTTAACAGCGTTGCCACATTTAGTAGATTTCTACTTTTTTGGTAGATTTTTGATATTTTTTAAAAAATTCTAGTAGGCAATATTTTTTAGTAGATTTTTGGTATATTTCAACAGAATTTGATCCATTTTTTTCGAATCATGAGGAAACTATAATAAGTATTTTTGAAAAATTTAAACGCAGAATGAAAGACTGAATTATTTAGAAAAACCAAAACGTTTCTTTTGAACGAGATACTTGGAATGAAAAGTCACACTAAATTTTTTCTTTTTTCACCACTGTAACTTATTAAAATAAATATTATAGAAGTTTTCAGGGACTTTCGGTCCTCGGTCATAACGTAATCTTTCTTTCAAAATACGTTTAAATTTTTCAAAAATACTTATTAGTTTTCTAAGGATTCGCAAAAAATGAAAACATTTAAAATACATTGAACATTTTAACAGACGACATTTTGCGCCTATCCCCTTAACTTAGCTGTTCTTTTTATTATAAAAAATCCCAAATATATCCCAAAAATCCTTAAGTATATTTCAGTTTTTGATTTAGTAGATTTTAGCTAAAAAATGGTAATTACCAGTTGGTGGTTAGGAATAATGAGGTTTCCAATTTTGTGGAATTCCTCTTGGGACATTTAGGACGGATGTGCATATCACTGTATTACTGTATTTACATGGCCTAAAAAGAATCTACTGATTTTGTGAAAACAAAACTACTGAAAAAGTAAAAACTGACCTGGCAACACTGTCTACCAAAGCTGTTATAAAGATTAAGGTTATCAAATCTCAAATCTACTGATAAAACAATGGAATGGAAACCAGCTATTAAAAAAACAAATAAACAGGTTGTTAAATAAATCGAAAATTTCCATCAAAAAAAATATATATTAATAAGAAAAAATAAGGTTATAAAGTAAATTCTTTTTCTCCTCTGGAAGTTGCCGCAAACGTGTCACACCTCTAGAACAACATCTAGGGTCGTGACGTGGCAGACAACTACTCAACTACAGAGTCGGCCATTGCGTAAATTAGTTTAGCATTATAACATTTTTAAGTCGTTGCGATTGTTGAAAAAACTGAACTGTGATATGTAGTTGTCACAATGGTAATCAATTAGTTGCCCGTATAACTAAAACTAAAGGTATTACTTAACGTTGTAACATCGTAATGTCAGTGGGGGTAGGGGACGTTGGCCGAAACAACTGAAAATGCTCTTGGGCAACGTTGTATACAGTGCATTTGTTTGTACTGAAAACCAATGCGTCGAAAAATTGCTACTTGGGTAGCTTCATATTATTTTTTCCAAAGTCAACCTGTGATGTTACCGACATACGTGGGAAAGGTTCTTGGTCAGCATTTCTCGCTTGCAGCTTAAGTTATCTGCAATACCCTAAGAGGGATTCTTCTAGTCTAGATTATCATAGTACTATCTGGAAGATCAGGTGGTTTTTGGATCGCTGGTGAGTATGCGACCTAGACGATGGAAAGGAGTTTTTAGGCTCTCTTTAGATCTGGTGTTGGAGCTACCTACCCTACGTAGTACATATCGTTTGCTGAGAAAGCGAATCGACAGCGAAACGGGACCAGAGATCATAATGGAGGAAATCGAACAAGCAGTACGAAACGCAAAAAATGGAAAAACTGTAGGTCCAGACGATGAAACTCTACCTGTACTACTGGATCTCTTTAATGAAGTACATAAAACCGGAAAAATCTCTCAGGAATGGTTGAAGTCCACCTTTGTAACAATACCAAAAACAATATATGCCAAAGATTGTTCAGACTATAAGACAATATCACTAATAAGCCATACCCTCCAAATATTTCTAAAGGTGATTCATGGAAGATTATACAGAAAATTAGAAGATGATATGGATGATACCCAATTTGGATTCCGCAAAGGACTTGGAACAAGTGAGGCATTGTTTGCGTTTAATGTACTCTCTCAAAGATGCTTAGATTTGAACCTGGATATGTATTCCTGTTTCATCGACTTCGAAAAAGCGTTAGACAGAGTCCGGCATGAAAAACTAATAGAATTATTGAAAACAGAGATATAGACGGAAGGGACTTACGAATTTTCATCAATCTGTATTGGAATCAAAAGGCCAATATAAAGATAGAAGAACAAGAGTCCGAGAATATTGATATAAAGAGAGGGGTAAGACAAGGTTGTGTTCTGTCGCCGCTACTGTTTAACGTGTACAGTGAAGCCATATTTCAGGAGGCGATAGCGGGACTTAGTGATGGAATCTCTATAAACGGAAGAATAGTAAGTAACATAAGATTCGCTGATGACACCGTTATAATGGCAGACACCGTGGAATCGCTACAAGAATTGTTAAATAGAATTAACGATTATTGCATTCGATATGGACTCAAAATAAACAAGAAAAAAACTAAATTTATGATTGTCTCAAAAACACAACATGGAAATGAAAGGTTAATACTAGAGCAAACCCAAATAGAAAAAGTAAAGACATACAAATATCTGGGAACCTGGGTTGATGACAAAAATGACCAAAGCAAAGAAATTAAAGTCCGAATTGAAACTGCAAGGCAAGCATTTATAAAAATGAAGAGACTGCTAGCAAACAACGACCTTCAGTTGCCTCTCAGATTGAGGGCTTTAAGATGCTACATATTTTCTATATTACTATACGTAATGGAGGCTTGGACAATGAAGAGACAACACATAAGAAAAATAGAAGCGTTCGAAATGTGGTGTTACAGAAAAATATTGAAAATTCAGTGGGTTCAAAGGCTTACGAATGTTGAAGTGCTACGACGTTTAAATAAGAAGTTAAGAATTATGAACAGTATAAAAACAAGAAAACTGGAATATTTGGGTCACATTAGCAGAGGAGAAAAATATAAGTTGCTGGGAGTTATTATGCAAGCAAGGATGCAAGGAAGAAGGCGCATCTCCTGGCTGAGGAACCTTAGAGAATAGTTAACTGTAGTTCATTATAACTGTTCAGAGCAGAAGCCAACACAATGACAATAGCCATTATGATATCCAACCTCCGATAGGAGATGGAACTTTAAGAAGAAGAAGATAAATACGGGGAGCATAATCGAAACAAGTGCAAATTAAAATTGAAGAACAAAGATTAGATAGAATATTTAGTTGATAAAGGGGTTGAACGCCAACTATTTTTAGAGAAAACATAGTAAAACAAAACAGAAAGTTAACAAAAGAATTAAATCAGAATAAAAACAGAATAAAACAGAAATGGCAGCTAATCTGGAAAGCTCAACGTAGGTGGCGCTCGTGTAGTTGGAGGTCACGTCAACTTACGTCAACACTTCAAATCAATCTATTTCCAAGTAAATATTGCATATTTGTTTCGCTGTGTGAATTAAACTCGAGAAAATAAAATCCCTCAATGTTGTGCTATGCATTTGTGCTTATCGAGAACATCAGGACACAGGTTTCTCAAAGATATTCTGAAGAGAAGGATAAATATGTGCCGACTATAAACGCACGTATCTGCAATAAACATTTTGTTGAAACAGATTACTTATTGGCCCTAGATTCGACTGTAAAAAATAGAATACTTCACTATAAAATTCAGATCAAAATTTATTATAAACGCACGGATTAAGATATGCAATTTTATATACATTCACACTGTTGCCACATCTACAATCGCTTTTTATGGAGTGAACATATAAAAAAATTTTTATTTGAAGCAATAATAATAATATAGAAAAATGTGAAATACTAATTTTAAATAATTCTCAAGTTCTCAATATTTTTTAGAGACTAAAACATAACCTGACCAAACCTAACCTAGCGTCATCGAAAATAATATAAAAAAGTTAATAACTGAATTTTAGTGACATATTATCTTTAAAATATGCTTTAAAATGACTAAAACATATCCTGATCAAACCTAACCTAATCGAAAATAATATAAACAAGTTAATGACTGAAAATTAAAGCGACCTAGTAGGTAGCATTCAAATATTCTTTAGTGACTAAAACATAACCTGATCAAACCTAACCCTAAATTTTTCTAATTTCATCTTAAATTTAAGGTCGCTTTTCACGTAGACAAACACCCAAATAATTGTACTTAATTAAATTAACACATTCTATATTTCGACTGCGCTCAACCCATACTTAAACCAAATTTACACCAAATGCGCAACTGTCATGGCGGCCATATTTTGAAAATATCGCATTTTTAAATGAGATAAAAACAAAAATTAATGCTGAGCGCACTTAATTGTGAATTTTAAATTGATAAAAAAGTAAGGCAGATCGCACATATCATATTATTCACAGTTGTCAGACTCGTGTGGGGAGCGAGTCAATACTAAATAAATACCCTCTTCTGAGCTATAGAAATAAAACATTGAGACGATGATTAATATAGTTTATGATTCGATAAGGGCTTTCTTTTTCCAGTAACTCTCGCATTCCTTCTCAATTCGTTTTTCAACGCAGAAACAGTCTCCAAGATCCATATATTTCGGCCATAATTTATTATTTATTAAATCGTAATCAAAAACACCATATACAATCTTCACGGATAGTCAAAACGTTGACCTCCAACTACACTAGCGCCGCTAAGCGGGAAAAACGGCGTACATAGGTGCCATTGGAATAAAATAAATATTTAAAGAAAAATAACAAACATGTGACTTTTATAACGTTACCAGGGCCGTAACTACCATTGGGGCAACCGGGCAGGCCAAGAGAGCCCACGGAAAGGCCACCGTTTATTTGGCCGTGCATAGATTGTAACGAGCTCAAGTAAACTTTTAAGGTACTTTTAGTAAAGTTCTACTTCGAGTTGTCTGATTGTCATAAGTACACGGCATATTAATTCTAACAACTTCAATGATCGATTTTATTCTGTTTCACCCGCACCATTATAAAAATTTTTGTCTCAAAATCTCTCTATGAAGTCACTTTAGTCCAGGGCGCATCTGTTTTGAGATGGACGTTGAGAGGTGACTTAAATTTTTTTGCAGAAATTGCTTGCAAATAGATCAAACAATAATAGTTGATTAGTTAAAAATTTAAAAAATAGTCACCCTTGTTGCAAAATAGCAATAATTGCGAAAAAAACATATAAAAACAAGTATTTGCATTTTACGTTTTTCAACTATTTATGAGACACTTAGGAACTTCATATTTCACCCAGCAAAACTTTATGATACAGTAAAACAACACTGATAATTTCATTAAGATCGGTTTTATAGATTTTGCACAATAAATTTTGAAATCCAGCTTTCGCAAAAAAATTCATTTTTTCAAAATATTACAGGACTGAAAATAAAGCAGATATCAAGTTGACATTTTTTTGCGTATAGAAGTGTACAGTACCTTTCATTGGCAATTTTGCAAAATTAAAATCGGTTAACACCACGGCGTCAGGATTTTTTTTAAATAAACATTAATTATTGGTGCTACGCGAAGGACAGCGGATAGTTTGCTCTGATTGGGCATTCCAATGACCTTTGATAATGATTGATACATTTTAATTTTTATTACATTTCGATATAAATAAATAAATTTGTTAATTGCAAAATAAAAACACATACTCTATCTTTTGAAATAACACTTTTATTGGCAAACATTTTTTTTGTTCATATGTTTTAACTTAGAGAATAAAAGTTTAACTTAGAGAATAAGTTTATTATTTTTAAACATAAGCAATTGTTTAAACAATATTTCACAAACAATAATAAAATTAGTTTGATTTTTGTGGAAATAAAATATTAAAATACAACAAAATATAGAGTAAGAAATAACATATTAGATAAAGATTGGAAGAAATTTTGGTGGAAATCAACTTGTGTGAATCGAACATCGCTGTCCTGCGCGTAGCACCAAAAATTAATGTTTATTTAAAAAATTTCCTGACGCCGTGGTAATTAATCGATGTTAATTTTTCAAATTGCAAATGAAAGGTATAGTACACTTCTATAAGCAAAAAAAATTTCAACCTGCTACCTGCTTTATTTTCAGTCCTGTAACATTTAAAAAAAATGAATTTTTTTGCGAAAGCTGGATTGCAAAATTTCAAAAAAATAAATCTATTGCACCGATTTTAATGACAGTGTTGTTTTACTGTATCATAAAGTTTTTCTGGGTGAAATATGAAGGTCCTAAGTGTAGCATAAATAGTTGAAAAACGTAAAATGCGAATACTTGCTTTTATATGTTTTTTTCGCAATTATTGCTATTTTGCAACAAGGGTGACTATTTTTAAATTTACAACCAATTCTATGTTGTAGGAAATTTAGTTACGCAACTTTTATGTCAGTACAACTTTTCTCGGAAATGAATACTTTTAATGTTATAATCAAATCGAATTTTTCCTTCATTTTTTGACATTTTGATTATTTAAACAATGTTCCGGCCCTTTTTGAGAAGGAGAATAACTCAAATATTATTATTTGAGTTATTTTCAAGCAATTTCTGCAAAAAAATTTGAGTCACCTCTCAACGTCCCAATGTACTAATATTTTTACAGATGCGCCCTGGTCTACCTCATTTTCTTTGCTTTCAAACCACAAAGCAGCTCCGTCATTTAGATGGCTTCTTATAATTTCTTTGCAGTCTTCAAAGTTCTGCATATGTTGGAATTTGTATTTTAAGATTTTAATGAAAGGTACCGGATTTCGTTTTCTAATATCCCCGCCAAATTGGATTCTGCTCTCGTTAGAGCTGTATACAATTATTATTTCCCGACCGTCTCCTCCTTTTTGACATTTTCCTATCTCCCTCAATTTTTCTTCCACTTTTCCATATCGAATTTTAACACATTCTCGAATTTTTCTTGCACCTTTTCAATTTTCTGTATCTTCTAAGCAATCTGGTTTACCTCTTTTTGTATTTTCTCTAAATAAACCTTTATATCTTCATATTGTTTTAACTCCCAACGAACAGTATCGTTCATTGGGAGGCACTGAAGTCCTCATACCAATCTGAAAGATGTTCCTCGAAAGTGACTCTAAAATCTCTCAATCCAACACGCTGGGCTGGAAGATTTGATGCAGTCAATACATTGAAACACAGATTTTGCGATGTTTTGAAGTGCCTTTCAAGTCTAGTTCTGACAAGTAACAAAAGAAATGAAAGAGACGAAGCAGCACAACTGAAAAAGAAACTAGAATCATTCTTTGTTTTGTTACTAGTTGTGCAAAATAAAATCCTTGAAATCCTCAACATAGTCTTGAAAACACTAATCAGAATCTTTGGATCTTTTATTAACAGCTTACAGTCCACTTAAAGAGATCCTCTTAAACTAACTGACATGAGTGGGCAATTTGAAACCTTCTTTGAACAGGCTTCCAATATGTTTCAGCGTTGGGGAATACCGCAGTAGGGGTCACTCCAAAAAGAATGCAGAAGACGAAAAAACATTTCGGTGAACTGTGCGAAGATGAAAGACTTCAAGATCCCAAGTTATGATTTAGAGTAACCGTGTTTTACTCAATTATCGACACATTATGCCATCAGCTAGACACTCGCTTTCAAGGAATGAAAGCAGTGTTAGGTACGTACCGAATTGTTCAACCTGATTTTTTTTTAATGCAAACGAACAAGACCTTCAAAACGAAGCAGTAAACTTCGTAAAACGTTTTCCAGATGATTCCAGATGAGAGATGGTGAGTTTACACCCCATTAGGTAAACCCCGAGACCCAACGGTAGAGGTCCCCCAAATCACGTTTGCCCCGGGGCCCCCAACATCTTACTTACGGCCCTGAACGTTACATCGCCACTGTTAGATAAAAAAATAGTTTGGCACTTTTATTAAAACTATTTAGTTGCATCCATTTCAGATAAATTTTTTTAAAATTGTACCGTTGTCGATGTTTTTTAAAAGAATAACTTTAAATAAATCAAGCTATTTTTCATCACATCTCGGAAACAAACTGAAATAAAGTAATTGAGATGAGTCACTCTTTTATGAAATGAATGCTTGTCGCGTTGTAGAGTAGGAGGACAATGATATCATCCAGGCCTGCAGCTCATTATTACGATTGATGCGTGAACATGTTGTTTCTGGTGTTATGTTTTTATCAGTAAATTGCCTAATGCTCACTATTATTATTCAAAATAGTAATTAGTCATTCAAATCAGGGTTATCATAGACTAAATTGCATGCAGTTTGTATGCTTTTTCCTTGAAACTTTTTTATACAAGATGGATTAGATAATGTGCTTGATATACACATGGTAATTTGAAATTAAAATAAAGGATGCATTTTTATTAGATAAAACATTTAATTACTAGGATCATTTAATTTACTTACTATCTAACTGAAACAACAGCAACAAATTAAAATTGTTGCAATTTAACTTTTCACATACAAAATAGCACATACATCATTCGTTAAATAGAAGAAGCACTAACCGAGCAAGTTGGACTGAGAATTGGACTGCTGGCAATAGTATGAGACATGGGGATTTTCTGAGCCATCTATTGTTCTACCTGATTATGAATGAAATAATAAAAAAGTAAAAAATGGAAGAAGGATACCAAATGGGAGCAAAACAACTTAAAATAATCTAAATGACTGGGAAAAGAAAAGTATTTTTGAAGTGTGTAAAATTTATTCATTTTTAGCTGAGCGTTTTAGGTTTACAAAGCCATCTCCGGAGTTATGGTAAAATTTTTAAGGGCGATCCCATTTTTGAGTTGAAGACGTTGAATTTTAAATTTAAAAAATGTAAAAAGGTTAAAACCATCCTGAACAATACAAGGGACTTTCACAAAAAACACATTATTTTTTATCATGGTAGGGTTCAAAAACCCACCACCTTAAATATAATCAAATACATTAGACGATAATACATATAACTCTTGACATTTATCATTAATTTTGTGGAAGCAAACAAAATAGCTCCATCAAGTGGTATGGGTTGTAACCACAAACTATGCATTTAAAAAAGGTATTTTTATAGGATTAAATCAAAATACAAAAGTTGTTAACTATTTTCTTTAATTTTATATTCTTACTTTTTAATTTTTCCTTTTTACTATCGTTAATTTTATTTATATACGCTTTTATTAAAAGATCAAAATATTTATCTATAAAGTTTTGTGATAATTTGTAGGTACCTATATACATTTTGGAGAGTTTCTTGTAAGTGACATTTTAATTTTTAATTATATGTAACATTTTCAATACTCTCTTGTATATAATTTTGAAAATACCTTTTAAATATATCATTAATTTAATATGAAGTTCCCTTGATAAGTTACACCTAAATTTCACACTATCAGGTGTATGCTTAGTCTTAATAATAGAAAATAAATTTCCTATGCAGTCTGGGGTTAGCCTTCTTGTAAAAAGAAATTGCAGCTAAACGCCCTCTTATCGGGGTGGATGGAGGCAAAGTAAGACACTTTTTACTTAATTTGGTTGCCATCACTAGGTATTTGCTGAGAATCCATTTTACCGAACCTATTCTATAGGACATTTTGTGTAAAAATACAAGCGCAATTTACCAAGATTAGCTAATTAATTATCCAAAAATTAACAAAATTAAATTTTATGTTTACGTTGAGAAAACGTAGTTCAACTCAAGCTGACAGAGGCGCTAGTGGCAACGTGCTTCCAGTTTTCTGTGAGAGTTGGATGTATTATAGTCTAATGTATTTGGTAGAAGTAACTTGCAGAATTTTGAAGATGGCTTTGTAAGCCGAAAGCGTTCAGCTAGGAGTTAATAAATTTTACACACTTCAAAAATAATTTTCTTTTCCCAGTCATTTAGTTGTCAAAAATGTGTACAAAACATATCAGTCTAAAATTAAAATAATCTGCTATGCAGTACCTACTAATCTCTCAAAGTGAAGATGATTTACAAAGTATGCTTTACAAATTTAATATAGCCGCCAAAATATTTAACATGATAATTTCACTAAAAAATACAACATCCATATTAGAGATGAATAGAACAGGCGATGGAATTTAAATCTTTGGGCATCAAACTCTATTTAGCTACGAGTGAATCACTATCAAGTGAATAGAGCAAACATAGACAAGCTGCAAGTACAGAATTATATTGGCCCAAGATAGAGAAATATGAAAGCAATTGGGAGAGATCTACATCTAGGAGTGGATGAAAAATAGTTGATGAAGAAGAAAAAGATTCTTAGAATTCTAATTATAAGCGTCGAAGCAAACCCGCGCTTAATGCAAGAAGGAAAAATTATATATCCAAAATATACCGAAGAAAACAGCTTTTTTTTAAATAATATCCTAACTTAATCTTTGCAGTGAAACCCCTATAGTGCTAGAGTTTCGTTATATTCTGAAATAAATATTTATAAATAACTAAAAATCTAATTGATTTATCGTGAGAACTTAATTTCTAACCAGTTGTCAATTATCAAAGATTCACGAGGGGTTATCCAATACGGCAAAATATAAATACTCAAAGACTTGGCCACATTTAATTTACAATTGAAAAAATTAGAATCCCATGAGAAATCTACAATAGGTAAGCACCTACCTACACGTCGATGTTCACAATATGTATGTCATAATAGATCTTAAAAAGTGTGATTATGCAGATTGTTTAATTTGGAAATCGAAAGGACCAATTAACTTAATTTCAAACTAAAATTATGGCTTATTGCCAACTAAAATAGTATATTGAAGAAAAGGGGCAATTTTATCCAATATTCCTAAAGGCAAAAGACATGCTAGAATCTGTTTTATTCCTAAGGTTGTCGTCATGGAGCAGAGCCAAAGTCATATAAATCTACAAATCTAATCCTCTTTGATTTGAAAAGTAAAATGAAAACATACCAGACGTATACAAAAGAACTGAATATTTAACAACGTATATTATACATATCAACCTGTAAATCCAACTTACTTAAAAAGATCAAGATGCTTTAACTTACTGTAATGTACATCTGAGGTTTGCGGATGATGTATTAATCGCAGATAACTTATAGTCCAAGAGGCAGCGCTGAAATATCTCTTTGAATTTACTAAAGCTAGATTTTTCACAGTTGATTACTGTGAATGTGTAGAGAAACATACTGCGGTCGGTCAAGCGAAACGTAGAACAGGGGTTACTGAGAGGGTATCAAAGTTGCTTTCCTACGAAGGTAATTAAACCCATTTACTAAGGCTGAAAATCAGTACACACATTCTAAATTGAATATAAATAAAAGTTATTATAGTCGGTCAGCTGAATGAGGGGACAGAGCCGGACGGTCGGCCACAATGAATGTACAGGGTTATTCACTATATTTTGACCCCCTTGTAAACTGCTTTATTTACAGAATTAGAAAAAAATGTAAAATACAAAAGTTATTCGATTTTTACATTATGATTTTTTGACATATAAATCGTACTAGTGACGTCATCCATTTGGGCGTGATGATGTAATCGACTATTTTTTTTAAATAGGAATAGGGGTCGAGTGATAGCTCATTTGAAAGGTTATTCAATTACCTAGTCAGTAATATAAACATTAACATGATTAATTATACAGGGTGTCCAACGATTACGTCATCACTCCCAGATGGATGTCGTCACTAGTACGATATATATTTCAAAAAATCATAATTAAAAAATCGAATAACTTTTGTATTTTACATTTTTTTCCAATTCTGTAAATATAAAGCAATTTACAAGGGGTCAAAATATAGTGAATAACCCTGTAAATTCATTGGGGCCGACCGACCGGCTCTGTCCCGTCATAAAGCTGACCGACTATAATAACTTTTATTTATATTCAATTTAGAATGTGTGTACTGATTTTCAGCCTTAGTAAATGGATTTAATTACCTTCGTAGGAAAGCAACTTTGATACCCTCTCAGTAACAACTTTTCAACGTTTCGCTTGACCGACCGCAGTATGTTTCTCTACACAATCACAATAATCAACTTTGAAAAATTTAGCTTTAGTAAATTCAAAGAGATTTTTCAGCGCTGCCTCTCCATCTATTATAGGATACAGTTTCTGTTTCTATGACACATTCGCTTAAAACTATGTCTGAGAGAGCAGGATTAAAAATCAACTTTGAGAAAACTAAACTTATGACAAATCTCGTAATGAGTTCAAATTAATATAACTATTGGAAATAATGCCGTACAACAAACAGACACTTACAAATATCCGGGACATCATCATCATTCTCTTTGCCTTATCCCTATGCGGGGTCGGCTTCCATAATTGCATTTCTCCACACAATTCTATCTTGGGTCATATCAATGATAATCCTCTTTACGAACATGTCCTGCCTTATCGTCTTCCCCCAGGTCTTCTTTGGTCTTCCTCTCCTACTCCTTTCAGGAATTTGCACTTCAGCTATTCTTCGTATTGGGTGATTAACGTCTCGACGTTGAACATGACCAAACCATCTTAACCTATGCTCTCTCATTTTGACATCAATTGGTGTCACACCTAGACTTTCCCTAATAATTCATTCCTAATTTTCTAATTCCCTTCATTTCTAATTTTATCCTTCTTTGTCACTCGACTCATCCATCTAAGCATTCTCATTTCCGCCACATGCATTCGTTGTTCCTCTTTTTTTTTTTCACTGCCCAACATTTAGTTCCGTACATCATAGCCGGTCTTATGGCTCTTTTATAGAATTTTCCCTTCAGCTTCATTGGATTTTTTCTGCCACACAACGCTTCTTTACACTTCATCCATCCAGCCCTAATTCTACTGCATGCATCTCCATCTATTTCTCCATCACTCTGTAATACTGATCCTAGGTACTTAAAACTATTGCTTTCCACAATCATTTTACCATCCAAAGATACCGTTTTATTTGTAGTAACTCTATCTTTAAATGAACATTCCAAATACTCTGTTTTTGTCCTACTAAGTTTTAAACCTTTTTCCTCCAGAGCTTGTCTCCACTGTTCCAGTTTTTGTTCTAAGTCTCTTTCACTATTTCCTACTAACACTACATCATCAGCATACATTAGGCACCATGAAATGCTACCCTGTAGTTTCGCTGTTATCTGGTCCAAAACTAATGAGAATAAATAAGGACTAAGCACCTACTTTCACCTAAAATTTATCAGTCTCTCCCACACCTGTCCTAACACTAGTCGTTACTCCCTCATACATATCTCTCACAATCTTTACATATTCGACAGGGACTCCTTTCTTATTGAGTGTCCACCACAGAATCTCTCGATGAACTCTATCATATGCTTTCTCAAGATCAATGAATACCAAATGAGCGTTGGTCTCTTTATTCCTGTATTTTTCCATCAGTTGCCTTACAATGAAAATTGCATCTGTTGCAATTTCAAAATAAGCAGAGACAATCAAACATGAAATACATAGGTGAATAGGCCTGACATGGGCCACATTTGGCAAACTATGCCATATTCTAAAAGCGAAAGGTTTATAACCAATGTGCTTTGCCTGTACAAATTTAAGGAGCAGAGACTTTATCACCGACGCAAAAATCCGCGAATAAACTCAGAGTTACACAACGAGCCATGGAACGTGCAATGCTGAACGTGAGCCTTCGAGACCACATAACAAAAAAAGATCAGTAGTTCAAGTCGTCATCGAAATAGCTACGACGCTTAAGTGGAACTGGGCAAGGCCTTCAGCTAGAACAAAAGATAGATGGTGGACAAGATGAATCATGGAATGGAGACCCAGAAACTATAAAAGAAGCCGAGGACGACCACCGTCTAGCTAGATGGACCGACGATATAAAAAGAAGTAGCGGGAAACTGGCTACAAGCACCCCAGTGTAGAGAACACTGGAAGGAAGGCCTATGTCCAGCAGTGGACGAGATTGGCTAATTGATGATAATGATGAATATGCATATTATCTTACTTTATTCTTACAATACTGGCTATGGGCTACTTTTAATAAACTCGCAATCGCAATTATCTTGAAAAACACCTCCTGCCCTATAAACTTGAAGAAAAAGGTGTAAAATACAAATGCATATATCAGTTTGTACCCACGGCTTGGAGTCCGTAGCCATTACCAGAAAATCTTCTAAAAACTAGAAAGAACGAAAAGAGCAACGAAAAGAATCATGCTTGGAATATCACTGAGAGACAAGGTCAGAAACACCGAGATAAGTCGTAGAAGGAAGATCGGGGATATCGTAAAGGAAATTAAGAACAGATATGATGATAACAGCTAAAGACCAAGCAGGACGACAAGAAGCATGGGAAGACCTTAAAAGAGATGGTTAGGTTGCATCGGAGCAGGGGCAAGCAAACAGTTGATTCTTCTTCTTAAAATGTCCTCTCCTCAATTGAGGTTGGCTACTACAATTGCAAACTTTTCTCTGTCTCTTCAGCAGAGGCGTAACAAAGGCCCCCGCAACATGAAGCTTGCGGGGGGGGGGCAATATGTCAGGGGCCCCATCTTGTTGTCTAATATGTAATAATGTGTCATTTTTATATTATTTACGCATACATACGCAACATTTTTTTAAGCAATGTAGTATTGAAAATGAAATTTTCCATCAGATAGACATGTATGACTAAATTTGTAGATATATTCGCTGATAGTAGTGCACCAAGAAAGTTGTTCCTCTCATCTGTGCAATAATGTAAACGTTTATTAATAATTTTTGTTCCATTTTATTCTATACCAATAAAGATGAAAAATGTAAGTTGTCATAAACAGTACATGAATACAGTAATAGCCGAGTAAATGACCGTTTTATAGTGTAATTATCAGTGTCAAGACGGACTTGCTTGACAATTTGGATTTGGGTTCTACTAACCCTCCATTTGGGGGTGAAAATCTCTCCTACTTGGGGGTGAAAAACATACGTTTATAATAAGAAAATGTTTGAAAATTGTTTATTTTTCAACAAAAACAAACACGATTTCAGGCGGTTTTTCGGAAGTAACTCAAAAATTAAGTATTTTATCGAATTAATTATTATCGAAAATTTAGCAAAAATGTAGCTATAAAAAACAAAAAAAAAATGGTGTATTCATGAAGTCTAGCAACACCGTAAAAGCAAAGTTGTAGCTCATGAAACATTGTCCTTATTCGTCTAATTCCAAATAAAATATTTTAACGTGAAATAACCAAATAATGAAGCACTTTTTGGGGAAAACTCAATAAAACTTTTTTAAATGTTTAAAAACGGTTTGTTTTTATTTTTTTATATAAAAGCTTCTAACATTAAAATTAAGCTAGTTACGCTCAAAATAAAGTTTTTTTTGGTAAAAAAATCGTAAAACTTTCCCTCTAGTTAGCACCCCAAATAAAATAATTCGTTAGCTCTTATTTTTAGCGTATGGCTTAAGTATATCACAGAATATATTTAGATTTATGCATTATACAATGCATCACAAACAGATGTCCAATTTTTTTATATATTCGATTGACCCTTCGGTTGCCATTACAAAGTCTATAGGGTCGCCTGTGTATGCTCTGCGTGGGCAGTCCTGAACAATGTGACTGATCGTCTGTCTTGCAGCGCCGCAGTCACAAGAAGGCGAGGGGAGTTTACCCCATCTGTGGAGGGAGTCGGCGCATCTTCCACAGTTTGTTCGAATTCGATTAAGGGCTGCCCAAATCTTACGGGGACGTTCAAATTCGCCAGGTTTCCCTATGATGTCCGGTAGACTATGGTAATGCGGATCTGTCCTACTTTCCCAATCTTCTCTCCATCGGGTATTTAAGTCAAAGTTGGATTGCTGCAGCGCTTGAGCAGATTGTAGAGGGGGTAACCTGGATCGGAGACGGTTTCCAAGAATATCGGGGATGTCGTTGTGGACTAGAAGCTGGCGACTGTCCATTATTTTGTTATATTCTTTAACCAATGCATGCTCACGGCGTAGGTTGGGTGGTGCTATATTACTAAGGGTAGGTAGCCACATTGTAGGGGTGGGCTTAATTGTGCCTGTTATCATACGCATAGTACGGTTTAGTTGGGTGTCGACCAGGTGGGTATGCCTGCTATTTAGCCACACTGGAGCACAGTATTCTGCCACCGGATATATCAGGCCAAGAGCAGAGGATCTTAATGTTGATGCTGTGGACCCCCATGTAGTGCCGCAGAGTTTCTGTATTATATTGTTGCGTGTTTTCAATTTTGCTGCTGTTTTCGTCAGGTGTTCTCTGAATGTGAGCGTTCTGTCTAGAGTAACCCCAAGGTATTTCGGGTATTTATTGTGTTTTAACAGCTTGTTATTAAAATACACTCGCAATTCTCTGTTTGCCAACTTGTTGTTTAGATGAAAAGCTGATACTTCAGTTTTTGTAGTACTTGGCTGTAGTCTCCATTTCTTAAGGTATTCGCTGAGGATGGATAAGTCATTCGTGAGAGTGATTTCTGTAGTTTCTAAAGATTGGTGGCTTGTTGCAAGGGTCCAGTCGTCAGCATATCCAAACTTCCGAGATTCGGTTTCAGGCATGTCAGCAATATAGAGGCTGAAAAGTAAAGGGGCAAGGACAGAACCCTGTGGAAGACCATTGTTAAGTTTCATCTGTCTACTCGTCTCCTTTCCCATTATAACCTGGAAGGCTCTGTTGGTCAGCATGTTGTCAATGAGGTTAATTATCTTTCTGCAGGGGATAATGCGGGCCAGTTTATATATTAATCCCTGTCTCCAAACAGTATCATATGCTGCTGTTAGATCTATAAATACTGTTGCTGTCTTTTGTTTCTTTTGAAAACTAGCTTCTATAAAAGTTGTTAATGACAGCACTTGGTCCGTACAGCTTCGATGAGGGCGGAAGCCAGCTTGTTCAATGGGGACATTTTCTAGTATCCTGTGACTAATTCTGTTGAGGAGAAGCTTTTCTAATAGTTTATATACCATGCTGAGTAGAGCTATGGGGCGGTAGTTTTCTGGCTTATCGTTTGATTTGCCCGGTTTCGGAATTGCAATTATCTTTGTTCGCTTAAGTGAGAAAGGAATGTTACCTGACTGAAGTATATCATTAAAGAACATTGCAAGCCACTGTTTCGTGTATGCACCACTGTGTATCAAGAACTCTGGATGGATACCATCAAAGCCAGGTGCTTTACCTGATTTCATTTCTTTCAGCGCATGTGTGATTTCAGAAATAAGTATTCTTGCTGAATATTCGGAGTTCGATCTGTTCATTTGTTTTAATGCCGTTAAGTCTCTTTTCACGTTGGTAGTATGTGTTCGATCTCGTGGAGCTCTGGATAGAGATACTATATGGGAGGCAACCTTGTTAGGAGACATTTTAGACTCTCTGGATTCCAGCTGGTTAGCTCCTCCAATTTTCCGCAACAAGGACCATGCCTGCCGGCTTGATTTTTTGAAGTCAAGGTTTTCGACAGTCTTTATCCATTTTTGGCGTCTAGCTGTATCGATGTTGTGTAAAAGCTCATCGGCTATTTCTCGGTCACCACTTTCGAGAAACTTCGTGTATAAGTCTTCACATGTTTCAGTCCATCCAGGCACATATTCTTTGCGATACCCCCTAGGGATGGTTTTCTTGGCAGTGCTTATTACTGCGCCCACAAACCTCTCATAATGTTTGCTGGTTGGAGGGACCCAGCTCAAGGTCCGGTCTAGTTGTTCAGAGAACTTCTTCCAGTTTGCTTTTCTAAGATTCCACCTGGGTCGAGGATATGATCTAATTATTGGAATTGATATTCCAATGGTGATAAGCACCGGACGATGTTGAGTATGTGGGAAGTCTGCAAGGACACTTCTCGCAGTTGTTAGTGGTCTGTCATTGGTATCTTTTGAGACAAAACATAGGTCTGGGTTATATTCTTTTCTCCATGCAGCTGATTTAAATGTTCCTCTGTCTTTGGCATCAAAAACTAGGTATGTGTTTTGCTCTTCGGACCATTCTACTAGTGCCTCCCCATTTTCATCGTTCGTGGTGTACTTCCACATTTCGTGGTGGCTGTTGAAGTCGCCGATGTATATAGTAGGATGTGGATGAGTCTTTAGCACTTCTGGGTTCCATGTAGTGGCTGGAGGTTTGTATATGTTAACTACGGTAATATCTCCAATCTTGGTGACTACTTCATATATATTATTTTCATTGGAAGCAGAAAGTAGGAAACCATTTTCTATATTGCAGCGAATGTAGGTTGCGACGCCGTAATGTTTATCATAGGTGGCTCCCAGTAAATCGTAGCCAGGTATCTTTCCCCTTAAATCAAGCTGGACTTTGTCTTCAGTATGGGTCTCTTGTATGGCAACCAGGTCAATGTCGTTATCGTGTAGGATTTTTTGCAACACTTGGCATTTTGCCTGGCTTATGCCCTCGATGTTAAGGTGACAGACTCGGATACACGGTCCGAGATCTCTAGTCAGTTGGTTCTGAGAAGAACCTTTATTTGTTCCCATCGTATGTTTACGTATAGATAAGATTTCTGTTTGTGATCTGTGATGTTGGCAGGATATTGTTTTTGTTTTTCGTTCGTCTGCCGCCAAATTTTTGCTAGTTCATTTAGCGTTACCCAGGGTGCACCACATGGAGGCGAACTAGCATTACACCCCGATTACATCGTTAGCTCTTTACCGTTTACTTTATACAGGTTGTTTAATTAATAATTGTCCATATACTAACTGGAGAAACATTATCACAAAATACGAAGATTTAACCTAAAACACTTAAATAAATTGTGGTCCGTTAGTGAGTTACAGGGTGTACTATCTAAAAATTTAAAAATTATTTTTGCTCAGCATTTTAAAACTATTCCACGTATCCATTTCATACTTGGCAGAAAGAATAGGCACTATACAAACTACTAAATTATATTAAACAAAGGTTTCTGGCTATTACCAGAGGCGTACGACGGGGAAAAGTGAAGGTTGACCCTTTCCAAATTCTACGCCACTGGCGGAATTGCTATTTTAGTTCAATTTTTAGATTCTCCAATACTTTCTATGAAAATAATATACTCTTCATTCGTAACGATAAAGTCATTAGTTTTCGAGATCTTTGAAGTTAAAATGAAACGACCCGGTTATTTTGATTAATAAATGTATTGTGTCGCTTCATTTTTAATTTCAAATATCTCGAAAATTAATCATTTTATCGGTACGAATGAAGAGCATATTATTTACATAAAAAGTATTGGAAAATCAAAAATGTACACTAAAATAGCGATTTCGTCAGTGGCGTAGAATTTGGGAAGGGTCAACCAGCCACTATCCCCTGTCGTACACCTCTGGTAGTAGCTAGAAACGTTTATTTATCTTAATTTAGTAGGGTGTACAGTACTTACACTTTCTGTCAAGTATGATAAGAATACGCCAAATAGTTTTAAAGTACTGGGTACAAATAATTTATAAATTTTAATCATTTGAATAATTTCATAAATTAATCAAAATAACTGTGCCGTTTCATATTTAACTTCAAATATCTCGAAAACTAATGACTTTATCGTTACCAATAAAGAGTATATTATTTACGTAGAAAGTATTGGAGAATCTAAAAATGGCACTAAAATAGGAATTCCTCCAGTGGCGTAGAATTTGAGAAGGGTCAACCATATACTATCCCCTGTCGTACGCCTCTGGTAGTAGCTAGAAACGTCTGTTTATTATAATTTGGTAGGGTTTATAGTAGTCGCACTTTCTGCCAAGTATGAAAAGAATACGTCGAATAGTTTAAAATGCTGAGCAAAAATAATTTTTAAATTTTTAGATAAAACACCCTGTAACTCAGTAAGGAACCACATTTTATTTAAGTGTTTTAGGTTAAATCTTCGTATTTTGTGCTAAGGTTTCTCCAGTTACTATATGGACAATTATTAATGAAACACCCTGTATATGTATTGTTTATATGACTTTAAGTTTAACCGGTTCAAAGTTTTTATTCTTGAAAAAATTTGGTTTTAGAGTAGAAAAAGTTTTTTTAGTTTGGAAAAATGTCCTTTTTCAAAGTAACTTAAAAAGTAGTAGTGATTCAAAAAATCCCAAAGAATAAAGAACTGAAGGTTTTGCTTTTATAGATATTATGGTTTTATTTTGTTTTTCTTTAAGGCAAAAATTGGTTAAGATATAGCTGTTCAAAATTTGAATACACTCGTGATTAGTGACTTGTTCAAGCCCTTTCAACTGGAACCCTTTCAAAAATAAGCACTTTGAACCGGTGAACCTTACAGGTCATATAAAAAAAGTTACGTAATTTGTAAAGCAGTAATGATTAGTTTCATTTGGGGTGATAAATAAGGAGATATTTTCACGATATTTTTTACCAAAAAAAAAGGAGTTCACTTTATTTTGAGCGTAACTCGCTTAGTTTTGATGCTAGAAACTTTTATAAAAAATAAAAATAAAGCTTTTTTCAACAATTTAAAAAAGTTTCAATGAGTTTTTCCAAAAGTGCTTAATTTTTTGGTTATTTCACACTGAAATATTCGATTTGGATTTTGACGAATAAGAACAATTTGTCATTAATTACAACTTTGATTTTACTGGTTCAAAAACATAATTTTCCCCATTTTTTTATAAGTTACATTTTTGCTAAAAATGTTTTATTTTATCAAATACTTACTTTTTGAGTTATTTGTAAAAAACCGCCTGAAAACGTGCTTTTCTTGTTGAACAATAAATATTTTCACTCGCACATAGCTTGAAAAGTATTGACTTGGCAACTTCGGTGTTGACACTGAAAATTACACGGTATCTCTCTATTTCACGTTCATTTACTGGGCTATAGCACATATAAGGTTTTGACACACAAGTCGCATTTACTAATTTTTTAAAGGGGCCCCATGTCCAATTCTGCGGGAGGGCCCCGACAGAGTTTGTTACTCCACTACTCTTCAGCTGTTCTTATTAGCTGTTTAAAATTTAGCCCTATCCATTGTCGGATGTTTTTTTAGCAACGATAGTATTTTCCTTAATAGTCACCTCTTTCCATCGGTTTACTGTAAAGAGACCGAAATCATTAGACCGAAAGCAGTAGACCGAACTCATTAGACCGAAAAGCACTTTACCGAAACCTCACTAGACCGAACAGCAGAAGACCGAAAAGCAGTTCTTTTTACTTGCCGCAGTAAAAGAGATAAGACTAATGTAATTACAACTAAATGTTATTTGGATGGATATTATAAACAGTTAAAATGGTGTTAACGTCACTCTACCCTAATTTAATTTTATCTTCACTTATTTGTTTAACGGATGAAAATTATTTCATATCAAACTGTACAGAGTAACAATTTACACAGTCTATATATAAAATAATACAAAAAAAATACAATAAACAAAAAGGCAGATACCTATACAAAATCTTAGCATAATTTACTGCAATCTTTTTTAATTTATGTACCATTTCGGTCTAATGCTGTTCGGTCTAGTGAGGATTCGGTAAAGTGCTTTTCGGTCTAATGAGTTCGGTCTACTGCTTTCGGTCTAATGATTTCGGTCTAATTGTCGTGTACCCTTTCCATCGATCTTTCCTCTCACTATTAGTTGAGCATATGGTTATTTATTATTTCTTAGTATTTGGACTAGGCAAGACGTCTTTCTAAATTTCACTTTGTTGAAAAATTTACGTTGTTTTCATATTTTATGCAGCAATTCTTCGTTTGAGTTATGCTATGCCCAAGACATTTTGAGGATCCTCCGGAGATCCACATTTCAAAGGCCTCCAATTTATTTACGGTTGGTGATTTAAGGGTCAACTGCAAAGAGAAGAGTCAATATGACGTAATATTTTTAGAGATGGGTTGATGACATAAGAGCAGAGGCAGACAAACCGTGGATTCGATTGGTGCAAGATAGAGAAAGATGGACGTAATTGGGAGAGACCTACATTCAGAAGTGAATGGAAAATGGTTGGCGAAGAAGAAGGTTTTTAGAACACAAATAGTAAGCGTCGAATCAAACTCCGTTTTATTGACGTACTCACACATATCGCTTATGCACGAGAAAAGTGTCACATTTAAAAATTTTTTTCAAATCGAGTTAAATACACAAAAAAATCAAAAAAACGGCGAATTTTATGAACGTAGTGTCATAACTAAACTCCGAATAGTTTCACTTTGCCGGTGTAAAGGTCGGATGGTTCGTCTATATATGTATCGACATAATTGAGTTGAGTGCGAGACGTTGTCGAGGTAAGTACATGATTTGTTTTTAGTGAACCGTCACATTTAAAATTTATAATAATTTACTATGTGGCTTGTTTCTAGTATTATCTTGAAAAGTGACATATTAAAATTGTAACAGTTTGCTTTAAAATTATGCTTATAAAAATATAAATATAACAGTTTTACATAATGTATCAATTAAAATATGTTACTTTTCTTAATAATACTCACGTGCCCATTTTTATTACTGTATGTCTCAAAGTGACACCTGTTTAAATGGGACGATCTGGTAGAAATGATTTATTAAGAACAATTGCCTTAACGTTGCAATCCTAACGAGTTTTGTTTATTTAATGGCAAAATAATGTAAAACCGATTATTATTTGCAGACTCTTTATAATGGGGAGACAAAGAAGTAATCGAATAATGATGTTAATGAGGTTGGCAGAGTTCGCTGTGGACACAGGAGGGTCACATAAAGAGCACTGGGAAGTTGTAAAAGATAATAAGTATAGTCATCTAAAGAAAGTCCCACTTCCTAGTGAAATGGAGACTGTATACAGCAAGACCAGCAGATGGATAGATAATCAAGACTTTCAAGCATCACATTCAATATCATTCAATGAACCTAGTCAGCCCACTAACGATAGGTATATGGAAATGGAGACTGATAATGTTAAGATCGATGCTACGATAGCTCTAGAAGTTGAGACTAAAAATGTGAAGACGGACACTGTTGTTCATATGGAAGTTGAAGGTTAGTTTCCATCCTGATCAGTACTTTTCACTCATGAGAGGAATAAAAATAGGAAACAAAAATTTCCAAGTTCTCGAAATGAGTTATAAGGACTTTTTGAACTTAAAGTCAATGCCCGATGGTATTCCACAAGGGATTATCAAAATTCGAGACTTGCGCATTATTCATTTAACAACTGAAAAAGTAGAATGTACAGATTCATTTGGATCCCAGTGTTCCTCCATACCAATAAAACGAAAAACCAAAAGCAAAGTCAAAGTGATATTACCAGCATATCCAAAAAAACCAAAAATAAATGAAAAAAAATGAGACTGGGATTATGTCTGTATTCGAAAAAATATCATTCGATCTTATTATAGGCCCTTTGATGAGAGATTGTAGCTAATGTTTCAATAAAATAACATTTTCAAATTTGTTACAGTGTCTTATTTCTACAAAAATTTCCAATTTTTTTTTAGACGAAAAGTGACACTTTTGACCAGAACTAGAAAAATATTGGATAACTTACCGTCAATATAAGTACAGGTTGTAAAGACCATTCCGAAGCACCACACTGCCAAGGTTCTGCGGTAAATTGTTATTGTATGGAGCTACAAGTTGAAATTAAAAAACCGGCATGACATTAAAATGGGAATATCTCAGAAGTAGTTTTTGTGAAATGTGACAATTTCTCGTGCATAAGCAATATGTCAAAATTACACAGAAGGCAGGGTTATTTTAAATAATATCTTAATCTTTGTATTTAAACTCCTAGTGCTTCTTATACACAACAAAACCATTTCACCGTTAGTATACTCAAATAAATATTTATAAGTAACTGATAAATGTAACTGATTTATCGTGAGAACCTAACTTCTAACCAGTTTTCAATTATCAAAGATTCACAAAGGGTTATCCAATACGACAAAATGTAAATACTCAACGAATTGGCCACATTTAATTTACAATTGAAAAAATGAGAATCCCATGAGAAATCTACTTTAGAGCTAGATACGCGCCTACCTACACTTCGATGTTCACAATATGTCGTAATAGATCTTAAAAAGTGTGATTATGCAGATTCGTTTAATTTGAATATCATGAATTATACACATACGTCGGCATCGTGTACCCGTGTTAGGGTAATGGGTTTTTTGTGAAGATCTATCCCACAGCTGCTGGACTCTCCTCTCTAGATAACGGACTCTTACTGCGTTTATTTATTTGTTGTCGAACCATTTACAGCAGCTTAGTACAAGAAACGGAAAAATTATATGCAAATATTGATTATCTACTTGTATATGCTAGCTAATGGATAGGAAAACATATAATATAAATTAACAAGAAATCGACAAAATATTGGCGTTATTTTAATTTCTGTAAGTAAATAATAGCCGTAATAAAAAAGTATATAGTACGTTCTTTAACGGTAAAATTTTGCAAAACCTCTAAATTTTAAAGAACCGCTTGGATTGACATGAAATTTGGCATACACATAGCTAACAAGTCAAAGAAAAAATTGATGTTGTGATGATATGTGCTTTTTCGCCGGGGGTGGTTTTCACCTCCTTTTGGGGGTGAAAAAATATTCGTCCAAAGTAAGTCCGGAAATGGATGAACTGACTAATTTTAAGTAACTCTATTTTTCTATAGAATTTTTTCACTAAATCAATATTTTTCGAGTTATTTGCCAGTGAATATGTTCATTTTTTCAACAAAATAACCACGCTTTTAGACGGTTTTTTGCAAATAACTCAAATAGTAAGTATTTTGTCGAAAAAACATTCTTAGCAAAAATATAGCCTGTAGAAAATTTAAAAAATGGTGTATATATCACGTCTGTATACCTACTAGAAGCAGAGTTATAGCTAATTAAAAATAGGTTCATATTCGTCAAATTCCAAATGGAACAATTGAAGGTGAAATAACCAAAAATGAAGCACATTTCGGGGAAAACTCATTACAACTTATTGAAAGTGTTTAAAAAAGCTTCATTTTTATTTTATAAAAAAAATTTCTAGCATCAAAAGTAAACAAGTTACGCTCAAAGTAAAGTTAGTCCCTTTTTTTTGGTAAAAAAATCGGGAAAATCACCCCCTAATTAGTATCTCAAATGAACTTAATCGTTACGTCTTCACAAATTTCTTGACACGTGATGTATTTTTTATATGATCTGTAAGTTTCATCGGTTCAAAGTCCTTATTTTTGAAAGGGCTGTAGTTAAAATGGGTTGAACGAGTCACTGATCACGAATGTATGCAAATTTAGAGACACCAAATCTTAATCAATTTTTGTCTAACAGAAAAACAAAAAAATACATGATATTCAGAAAAGCAATCCTAACTTTTTTTGTTTTTCGAGATTTTTGGTATCTCTAACAATTTTTAAGTTATTTTGAAAAAAACATATTTTTCAAAATTAAAATTTTTAAAAATTGTATTTTAAAACCAATTTTTCAAAAATAAGCACTTTGAATCGATGAAACTTATAGATCATATAAACACAACATAAGTAAAATAATTTATGGAGCGGTAACGATTAATTTCATTTAAGTTGCTAATTAGAGGGTGGTCTTCCCGATTTTTTTTTCTCAAAACAAAAGGGACCAACTTTATTTTGAGCGTAAGTTGCTTAAATTTGATGCTAGAAACTTTTTATGCAAACAGAAATAAAGCTTTTTTTAAACACTTTAAAACAGTTATAATGGGTTTTCCCCAAAAAGTGCTTAATTTTTTGGATATTTCACTTCGAAATATTCTATTTGAAGTTTGGTGAATATGAATCTATTTCTCATTGGCTAGAACTCTGGTTTTACGAGGTCCAGAGACCTAACGCGTACAACTTTTTTTTTACTTTTTTACAGGCTATATTTTTGCTAAGAACATTTTTTTCGACAAAATTCTTATTTTTTGATTTATTTGCGAAAAACCGTCTAAATATTTTGTTGAAAAATGAACATATTCACTAGCAAATAACTCGAAAAGTGTTGACTTGGCGAAAAAGCTCTATAGAAGTTACTTAAAATTAGTCAGTTTATCCATTTCCGGACTTATGAAAGTCACTCCCAAGGCAAAAGCACACATCGGCACAATATCACTTTTTTTCTTTGATATGTAAGCTATGCGTATGCCAAATTTCATGTCAATCCAAGCGATTCTTTAAAATTTAGATCAAAAACCGTGAAAGAATGTATATACTAATATTTATATTGTCGTTTCTTTGCATTCGTATCTTTGCATTCGTATTTCCATTGTGCTTATGGGATGGCGCTACAAGTTTTGTAGCGCCATTTGGCCAAATACAGAGGTAGGTTGTGTAGACCCTTGTTAATCCGATTATTTAATGTTGCTGCTTTTATTGATATATTAATCTAAAAAAGCTTAATTTGCGGATTAGGCCACTGTTGCTCTGAGCGCCTCATATGTTCCTTGTAGATTTTGAAAAAGTTTCTTTAACTTAATTTTGTCTGTAGCTTTTAGTTCTGACCGATGCGTATTTAATACTGACTGTAGTTAGCCTTTGATCATATTTAATTGTGATTTAATCTGTGTTTACTCGTGTCTGCAATGTTTGTTGTACTTTCGAGTTACTATTCTTGAATATAGTGTCTATAGAGAGTTCAGCAAGCTTATTACTCGTTAGTTCTTATAATTTCGTCCCTATCCTTTCTTAAGCAGAGATCTCAGGGCCGCTATATTGCACTATTCAGGTATTTTGCATTACTTCCAGGATAAAATACCGGATAGTCCTGTCAGGACAAAGTTGGAACAAGAAAGCCCAAAATGAGCAAAAAAACAATATCAAACCCATTTCCTTTTGTGCTTTCCAAATGGCGATATATGTAAGGCGCCGAAGGCTCTATTGAAATCCATAAAGCATATAAATGGTGGAGGGTTGAATTCCTGCGACTGTTCTACGATTACTCTAAATGTGTTAATTTGACATATTATTATGTATGATCGGTTTGGTCTGAAGGCGACCTGCTCCTTCCTTAGCATTGGTTCCACACAGTTTGTCAATCGGTTCTTTATAATTATTGTTGTTAATTTATGTATGGTATTCATAAGTGTAGTTTTAAGTGTTACTTGACATTAAAAGAATTAATTGCGTTTTCAATTTTTTAGTTAAATAAATATTACACGTGCTGCTAAATTATTATAGTTTACTGTTTATTATGTTTATTCGGCATTAACCACAATTTAAGTGTAAAATATTAAAATTGTGGTGATTGCCCAAATCATTTTAAAATTCCACAAAAACATTACATACCTCCAAACAATTGCAGTTTATATTACTATGTTTCCTTTATTTATATAGGTAAGTATAAAATAAATACTATACACAAAAGTAAGTTGAAATTTTTGACGGGTATCCTTTAAAGTCGGTATAGGCGCCACCATACTAGACACATAGGAACATTGAGCTATTACATTCCTGGACCCTTCACTTTTGCAATGTTTATTTTTATGTCTAGTGACGTTTAAGACGTCAAAAATTGTATAGAAAGTTGACAAATAATAGATCAGCTGTATTAAATACAGCTGATCTAATTTTGATGTTTATAGTTGTCGTTTTGACAGAGTTGTAAAAGTTTTAATTAAAGTATTGTAATATTCTTGGTGATTGAATAAAGTTATTTTAAAACAGAGTAATAATACTATTAATTAATGTATTTATTGTATCGAAATAGTATATTAAGTATGGAGAACGGTAAGGGTTTTATACCGATCGAAGACACTTGTTTGGAGGAGGAGCGGAGCGACGACTCCAATTATTGTCTGAGATCGGTTACCCTTAACGTTCGACATGCTTATAGCGTTTTTTGCACGATTGATACCATTATAAATTATAAAATTAAACATTTTCGTCATATTGACTAGTTTCATTCATTGTATCAAGATAGATACTTTGGTTGTTAGGTAGTAACTAGGGTGCATAACAACAATGGAGAATTGAGTTTTTATTTAGCTGTCAATAATTTTAAGTACAATTTTGATTATTATAAATTAAAATATGAGTGAAAGTGAATTTGAAGAAATTGAACGGGCTTGGGAAGAAGGGTGTTCCGCAATTATTCCCGAAAAATCCAAAATTCGTTATCAAAATACCTACCAAAGTTTTAAAAAATGGTGCGAAGGCAAGAATTTAAGAATCGAAGAAAAGACTCTATTGGCATATTTCGTTTAAAAACATATGCAGTTGAAAGCTCCTGGAAGCCTCTGGGCAGAATATTCAACGATTAAATCCACCGTTTTTCTTTATGATGGCATTGATATTTCCAAGTTTTCAACTTTGATCGCGTATTTGAAGAGAAAAAATGTTGGCTATAGGCCTAAGAAGTTTCAATATTAATAAATAATTCGTTAGTTTTCTTTATTCTTTCAAAAAATAAATTAAAATTAAGAGATTTTTTAACTCGACGGTAAGTGAATTACTTACCGTCGAGTTGGAGTACTTACCGTCGAGTTGGATTACTTACCGTCGAGTTGCTAGTAAATGTCACCTACTGACGTAAAATCTGTCACGGTAAACAGTCAAAAATGATCAATCGTGCAAAAACAATTATTTTAAATAGTTTTACATAAGCATTGATAGCGATTAGGTACCTACCCATGTGTCTTAGGCGAGCGGGAGATACCCCTAAAATGACCAGTTACTGACCACGGAGAGGTGAATAGCTAATTTTATTCATACTTTATATTTTTAAAGGTGCTGAAAACGAAAATGACGTTTATATTGAATTTTATGCGGGGAAACATTGTTAAAATCGCAATTTTAACCTAAAAATAAAAAAAGAAATCACGTTTTTTTGGGTTTACCCCCCTACAACTCCGTTCAATTTTAATATTTTTTTCTGAAATTTTTGCAGTATATAGGTTTAACATTTATGAAGACAACGGTATCTGTTTCAAGTTTTTGTTCTTATCCTGATAAAGGTTATGAATTTTCAAAGGAAAAGGTGCGGATTTGTGCATTGCAAAGTTTAATCGCAAAAGTTGAGTGACGAAATTTAAAATTTACCCTTTTAATCACGTTTATGTTAAAATAGAGAGTACAAAGAAGTTTTCTGGAAAATTTTAGATCAAACTGTTTTACAGAAAAAAAAAATAGTGCAACTTTTATTTTCGACATTAGAAATCCCCAATATAACGGTTATTTTTCGAGATACTGACCATGGGTGGCGAATGGGTAATTTTGGTTTTAGATTATGTTTTTGACGGTGCTGAAAACGAAAATTAAACTGATTTTAAATTTTAGGTGGGGGAATATTGTGATGAAATCACGTTTTTTTGCGTTAACTCGCTTCAACTCTGGTCGATTTTAATATTTTTGTCTAAGATTTGTACACTATATGTTGCTCACTTTGTTAAAGCTAACGGTATCCGTTTTAAGATTTTGTTTTGATTCTAGTAAAAGTTATGAATTTTTTAAAGTACAAGGTACAGATTCGTGAATTGCAAAGCTTAATCGCAAAAATTAAGAGCCAAAATTTAAAATTTATCTTATTAATCACGTTTATGTTAAAACATAGAGTACAAAGAAGTTTTCTGAAAAGTTTTAGTTACAAATGTTTAATAGAAAAAAAATGGCACAACTTTTAATATAGACGTTATACATACCCAAAATAACGCTTATTTTTCGAGATACTAACCATGGAAGGTGAATGGCTAATTTTGGTCTTATTTTATGTTTTCGATGGTGCTGACAATGAAGAAGAGGTTTATTTTGAATTTTATGTAACGGAACATTGTCAAAATCGCAATTTTAACCTAAAAATGAAAAAAAAAAAAGTGAAGTCGCGAATGTTTACGTTTAACTCGCTACAACTCTGTTCCATTTTAATATTTTTTTCTAAAATTTCTATGGCATGTATTTCTTACCTTTTTGAAGACCATGAAAGTAACTGTAGCCTTTAATCCTTTTTTTTGTAAAAGTTATGAATTTTTAAAAATAAAAAGGGCAGATTCGTGAATTGCAGAGTTAAATCGCAAAAATTAAGTGATAAAATTTAAAATTTATCTATTTGATTACATTTATGTTAAACAATAGGGTTCAAAGAAGTTCTAGATGTGTTATAGAAAAAATATGGTGCAACTTTTAATTTTAAGAAAAACGTGGTTTAACTTTTTTTTATTTTTAGGGCAAAATTGCGATTTTGATAAGTTTCTCCCACCTAAATATAAAAATAAACTTTATTTTCATTTTCAGCACCATCAAAAACATAAAGTAAGACCAAAATTAGCCATTTACCACCAATGATCAGTATCTCGAGAAATTAGCGTTATTTTTGGGGATTTATAACGTAGATGTTAAACGTTGCACCATTTGTTTCCTATAAAACATTTTGATCCAAAACTTTTTAGAAAACTTCTTTGTACTCATGGTTTATTTTTGAATTTGATTTAAAATCTATATTTCAAATTTTGTCAGTCAAATTTTGCGATTAAATTTTGCAATTCACGAATCTGCACCTTGTACTTTAAAAGATTCATAACTTTTACTAGAATAAGACTAAAAGCTTAAAGCAGAAACCATTGTCTTCCAAAAAGTGAGCGATATATAGTGTACAAACTTTAGAAAAAAATTATAAAACGGGCCAAAAAAACGTGATTTAATTTTTTTTTATTTTTAGGGTACAATTGCAATTTTGACAATATTCTCAAACCTAAAATTTAAAATAAATTTCATTTTCGTTTTCATCAAGGTCAAAAACATAATCTAAGACCAAAATTAGCCATTCTCCACCCATGGTCAGTATCTCGAAAAATAAGCGTTATATTGGGGATTTCTAATGTCGACAATAAAAGTTGCACTATTTTTTTTTCTATGAGACATTTTGATCTAAAACTTACCAGAAAACTTCTTTGTAATCTCTACTTTAACATAAACGTGATTAAGAAGCTAAACTTTAAACTTCGTCACACAACTTTTGCGATTAAACTTTGCAATGCACAAATCCGCTCCTTTTCCTTTTAAAAATTCATAACCTTTATCAGGATAAGAATAAAAGCTTGAAACAGGTACTGTTGTCTTCAGAAATATTAGTGCTATATACTGTAAAAATTTTAGAAAAAAATTTAAAATCGAACAGAGTTGTAGCGAGGTAAACGCAAAAAAACGTGATTTAATTTTTTTTTATTTTTAGGTTAAAATTGCGATTTTGACAATGTTCCCCCACATAAAATTCAAAATAAACTCCATTCTCGTTTTCAGCACCCTCGAAAATATAAGGTATTAATAAAATTAGCCATTCACCCCTGCGTGGTCAGTATCTCGAAAACTAAACGCTTTTTTGAGGGTGTCCCGCTCGTGTATCTAATACGGTGGCTCTTACTGTATATGCGAGCCGAACTGTTTGCGAACTGCTTGCGTACAGTTCGTTGAAAATATATTTAGGCTACAGCTAACTCATCGCAAACTCATCTCGATCCATGGAAAGCAACGAACCAACTTGTGGAAGTTTATGTAAATGATTCATTTAATTTTATCGTAATTTTATCTCAAAGTCACGTTCTAAATGTAAATAAAGACAGCAATTTTATTTTTTATCAACTATAAAATAAAAATTGATTACATTGTGTTTCTCACGTTTCTTATCTATAGGAACACGTCTTTCGCACAATATCGATTCGACGACAAGAAACAGAGAATGTAGCTGAGTATGCCATTCAAATTGAACTGCAAATATCCTTTGTGTTCGTCCCAAAAACCGACAGGTCGTGGTCCGTGACGAGCGACAAACGAACAGTTGGCAAGCGGTTCGTCCCGCCGTACAAACTTTACAAATATAGCGTTACCATACAGTTCGGCTGGAATATGTGTACCGAGGTATTAAGTTGATTTCATGCAATCGAATGAACCATCTTCCAATAAACTCGTTTCAGAAACAAAACCCCTAAATATTGGCTAATTTTTCAAGTTATCTACTTTAAAATGCGTATGATTTTTGTCAAAACGAATGAGTCCGATAAAAGTAAATTATTAGAAATTTTTTTAAACAACTAACCTCTTTTTTAATCAATTAACAAAAACTAAAACATTTAAAAGAAGTTATCTTATACTAATCTTAAATTTCAAAATAAACTTATTTTAAAGTAAAATTGTGGCTTATTGCCAGTAAAAATGGTAAATAGTTAAACAGCCAATATGACTAACATTAATGTTGTTTGAAAAATACACGTTTTCTTCAGTTCCATCTATTTCATTATTTTTAGTTATTATTTAGCGATTATTAAATTTGAGCAGGGACAAACTCTGTGATTGAAATTTTATATTCAAATCAGCCAACGGTTCTAAAATAAGATCGTTTGTGCGTATGTACCAAGTGATATGGAAATAAAAGTATTTAGCATAAAAACTTTAAGAAGTACACTTTTTGTCGATTGAGGGTTAACAAAAGACACCCCTAGCTGCGACCCTTCACTGTAAGGAAAGGGCTGATTTGAATACTGAGGACAGCGCGTATGCAAAACATTCGTAAGAGAAAATATGATCGATTTAACCCTTTTAAATTTTTTTAAGACTAGGAATGCCCACGGGCTTTTGTAGGTCCGTGGGAAGACAAATAGAGTCTTTTTAAAAAGACCTTATTAAAGCGATAGAATCTGTGTGAATATTACGATTTCTTCTTCTTCATCTTTTTGTAGTGCCTATCCGTTTCGGATGTTGGCGACCACCATGGCAATCTATACTTTGCACACTGTTGCTTTGAAAAGATTTGTGGTTCTTGTGTTGAACCACGTACGTAAATTTTTCAGCGAGGAAATCTTTCGCCTTCCTGGTACTCGCTTTCCTTCTAATTTCCTTACAAGATTAGTTGCTGCAGTCCATATCTTTCACAGTTCCTCATGATGTGACCGAGGTATTCAATTTTGGTTGTTTCTATTGTGATTAATAGCTCTTTTTCCTTTTGCATTCTCAGCAAAACACCCTGGGCCTCGATTTTTGACCCTTCGCTTCCTTATCGAACGCATTCGCTTCATATCTGTTTAGTATACGAAGCGAATACGTTCGATAACGAAGCGAATGGTCAAAAATCGAGGCCCTGATTAGTAATCTGGTCGGTATAAGATATCTTCAGGATTCGACGATAAAGCCACATTTCAAAAGCCTCAATTTTCTTGCAGGTGGCGTCTGTTAGAGTCCACAACTCAACTCCGTACAACAGTATAGGAAAGATATAACATCGTAGTAACTTTATTGTTATCATGAAATTTGAATAACTTAGCCATTTTTTGAAATGCATATATTGCTTTTGCTATCCTACATTTGATTTCTATGAAATGTTCCTAATTGACGTTCGTACCAAGGTAGGTGTATGTTTTTACCCTTTCTATTTTTTCACCGTTTACAATGATTCGTCCAAATTGCTGTTCCTTCTTAGAGCTCATCATAAATTATGCTTTCTTAGTGTTTAGTGAAAGTCCGCATCTCTGACTGACTTCTGCGATTTTGTTCATTAAATCCTGGAGGGCTTCAGAACTGTCAGCGAATACCACCGTGTCGTCTGCGTATCTTATATTATTGATACATTCTCCGTTAATTCGAATTCAGGTTTAAACGCCAACCACTGCTTCTTAAAGTGGATTTCTTCAAAGTAGATATTAAACAGCAATGGTGATAGTATACATCTCTGACGGACACTACGTTTGATTTAGATATTGTCGGGTTCTCCTGCCTCTGTCCAGAGGATATATGATGTTGGATACCAGTACAGATTGCTGATAATCCTTAAATCACAGGTGTTTATTCCAATACTGGTTAATATCTCCATCAACTTGTCGTGCTTTACTGTATCGAACGCTTTATGGTAATCAATGAAACAAGCATTAATAACGCAATTTAAATCTCTACATCGTTAAAATAGTACCTGTTTACTTAATAGAGCATCTCTTGTACTCACTGCATTCCGAAAACCAAATTATGTACGGCTGATTTTTACTTCGCACAGTCTATAATATATCCTTTAAATGTATAATTTTTAGAAATACAGTAGACTCGCGATTATCCGAGGTAACTCGGACCGTGACTACCTCGGATACGGAAAAACTCGGTTAACACTGAGATTGGTTATATTGATAAAAAAACACGTAAATAATCATAACTGTGGATATTTTAATGACAATATTAATACAGTACTGTCTATAAAAGATAAAAACATTTACCTTATCAATATTACTGTTTAAAAAAGTCTGTGATTTTGCATAAGCTTTATTCCTCTTTTGGATTTTGAATCGGCGATGTTGCGTCAAGGTTGAAAATTGTAACTCACCTGTTATTACTTTTGCCTCGGTTAACCGAGGGGCTCGGATGACCGAGACTCGGATAATCGCGAGTCTACTGTAATTTTAAAATATAGCTCATTAAGCTGATGGTTCTGAAATCTCTGGAGATCACGAATTTTTAGTTCTTGTCGTTTAGTGTTTAGTTCTCTCGAATCTGTTTTTCTTATTTCCATCGGGTTTAAACATTCCGCATTAGTTTGACCTAAAAAGTTCGAATAAAGTAAGATTCAAGAGCGATTCCTCTCAGTGACTGTTCCATTTATTTAATTCTAATTATTATTTTTTCGTTTTGGGCCCTGCGAGCGAAGCCCTCGTTGGGATCGAGGCCCTCAGGCAACTGTTACTTTGCCTTATGGTTAATCCGGCACTGGTGTTTATATTGTTTATAGCTTTCATCTGTTACTTAAATGATTTCCCCATGTATCCTTTGTAATTCTATTTGACTCCTAATTTTCTCCGTCAATCATTCTGTCATTTTGTTTTTACTTTTATTATTGTGGTTATGTGGAATGGTGGCTTAATCCCATGTAAACATAATGTTCCGAACCTTTTTAAAGGAAATATGTGTTGAAATATAATATAACACATTATCAGTGTGCAGTTTTTTGAAGTTAACTCTTGTAATTTGTTATATATTATTATATTCATCATATGATTAGGCTGATTTTACATGCTGTGGCTAAATGTCCAACGGCAGAATGTAATGGCAAGACCAATAATTTTGTTGTCGGCCGATTATCAGTTCATCAATGTGGCTGCCGATAAAATTATTGTATTTATAGATATGTGACAGAAAAGTGCTATTTTTCTAAATAACTTTACGCTGCTGTAAACGCATGTGCGTACTATTGTTTTGTTGCGTAAAAATAAAATTAGAAATCACTGGCAAACTTTTGTTAGTGCTATGAAAAATCTGTTGAAATACAAATAGTTAATAGAGATGTAATAAAAGAAACTATAAACCAATTTACAGATACATACTACCTAAATGAAAATGAATACCCGAACCCTGTGTCATTAAACAGCGGAGTCAAACAGGGAGATCTGTTCACCTAAAACCTAAATTGGAAAAATAAGGGAATAAACATCAATGTTCGCTACCTCAGTAGAGGATGATAGCTACTCTAGCTACAAGAACTGCAAACCATGCTTTTAGAACTGCATACCGAGTCTTCTAAAATTGGACTGAAAATGAATTTAAACAAAACAAAAGTCATGCACTCCCAAGATACCACGACAATAATAAACGACAAAGTTATAGAAAAAGTTGAAGAATATGTAAATATGTATACTTAGGACAAAAAATAATACTAAATAGGGACATTCAAACGGAAGACATAAGAAGAAGAAGAAAGTTATCATTGGCAGCATTCGGCAAACTGGATTATATACTCAAAAATCAACAAATTCAAATACATGTTTTTCTTCTCACTTTTTTCTTCTTCTTTTATGGTTTTTTGGGCTGTGCCCATTTAGCCAGCAATATTTCTTAAAATTAACGCCTAATTAAACCTACCATACAACAAGAGCAATCAAGGATAGGGCAGAGAAAGTGAAGTTGTTGAAAAAATAAACTGCTGTTAAAATTTAGACTAAATAAATAAAATATAATTTGAAAACAATAATTTGACATTATATTTAACCTACAATATTATGACAGACCTCAGTTACCATTTAGCATCTGACCAAATATAATAATGACGTCATATACAGGGTGAGTCACCACTAACGCGACGGAAGATTACAGCGAAATGGTAAAAGATTTGAAAAAAATTTAAATTGAATAGTTTGTAAGTTGATAAAAGCTACATTTTGAAGTTATTTTAAAATATACAAGATGTCCCAATAAATGGCGGCGTATCAAAGTTATATTTTTTCCTATAGAACACCCTGTATTTTATTGATTTTTTAATTGTCCGCAAAAAATAAGGTATAGTTTCATAAGGCTTCCCTATACCTATGTACAGAGTGTTCTGAGTTATGTTCACTTTTCTTAAAATGTAAAGTTTTAAAAGAAGGCTTATTCTCAAGTTATTTACGAAATTATAAAAACATTACTTTTACATCTAAATAGTTGGAAATTGGTTGAATATATTCCATGATTAACTATTACACATTTGTCTACAGGGTGTTCAAAACTTACAGTTCCATTAGTGGAGTATTCAATGTGTCATATGATTATGATGCTTATTTTAAATGGAACACCATGTATATTAATAAATAATTATACTAAACAAATTTACCTCTTTCGAATGGTATATAGATGTCCTATACCTAGGTGTCATAATTTTTGCGTAATTTACAATTATTTAAATTCTTAATCTGTAAATCGATTTTAAAACAAAAGATGTAGTTAATTAATGTCATTGTATGACATTGTCAGTTTATGACAGTACGGTCTGGTAATTATCAAAACTATGAACATCGGTGTATGATATTCAAATTTTTTTTACTTAAAAATGGCTTTGGCAGAGCCTATTACATATTACATTCAAATTTAATTGTTCCTAAAAATGAATAATCACGATATCTATGAAAGAGTAGACATGCCACTTTTCATTGGGGAATATTTTTAAAATTGTCTCTTAGCTTCTAAAGTAAACGCTTAAAGGTATCCTATATAAGACACCCAAAAAAGGACGTTTTTGAGAGATTTCTCGATAGATTCCTTGCTACTGGTAATGTTGCATAGGAACGAAAAGTTAAATAAAAATAAACCATTTATTTTTAATGACGTCAACGAAGTTGATGTCCTGCTTTCTGTTACGAAAAACCCAAATACGAGTACGTGAAAAATTTCGAGTCAATTGGAAATGAGCCAAACGAAGGTATGTAGAATACATAAGAAAAACCACTATCATCCGTATAAAAGTCAACTACACCAGCATTAGACAGAACAGGAACGTTTAACTTTTAGTTTATAGACTTAAGAATTTGGAAAAGATCCTGATTTTTTTTAAGAATGTATTGTGTAAAGACGAATCTACCTACTTTTCATAATAATCGTCTAGTTACAGTTAATAGACATAGATTTCATTTTATTATGATACAGTAAACAAACATTTTACTGTTGATCACCAACACCGATGAAGTGTTAATGTTTGGGGCAGTTTTCTGAGCGAGTACGTTATCGATCCATATTTTTTGACGAAAATCTGAATAGAGCAGCTTTTTTAAATTTCTTGGAACAAGTTTTTTGGATCCTTCTTCAAATCTTCCACTTAGCGTGCGAACAAACATGTGGCTCCAATAGGGCTTTTCATTCACATTCATTTCTTTCGAGCTTCTGTCATATCTCGTATAATCCGTGTATATTAATAATATACATAGATTATACAACATATGACAGAAAATCGAAACAAATTACAATCGATGAAAAGCCCTATTGGACGGAGCTCCTGCTTATTTTTGACGTGACGTTAAGAACAACTTCAACATAAAATTTAGAAATAAGTGGATAGATAGATTGATAGATTCGGTCCATATATTTGGCCACCTAGGTCACCAGGGTTGACTAAGATGAATTTTTTTAAATGGGGTTTTATTAAAAATATTGTAAATGCTACACTTCCTACCCTACTACTTCAGATGATATTTTTATGAAATTAAAAATTTCGAACGCTTTTGCTTCTATAACAGCTATGTTAAATAATGTAAACAAATCATTTAAAATCGCTTGTTGTATAAACATTTTGAACATAATGTATTACATAACTGATAATTTTTTACTTTATAGTAAGTTGTGGTTCATTGTGTATTTAGATATTTTCTTAATATTATTACTTAATAACGAAAAAGTTTATAGAACATATACCATATACCATTCGAAAGAGGAACAACCTGTGTTTAGTATAATCCTTGATTAATATACTCGGTTCTCTAATAAAATAACCATCATATTATGCTACATTGAATAATCCAACACTGAAACTGTAAATTTTGAACACCCTGTAAATAAATGTGTAATAATCAAGCATGGAATGCATTAATTATAAGATAGTTACCAGACCGTATTGTCATAAAATGACATGTCATACAATGACATTCATTAACTTCATCTTTTGTTTTAAAATCGATTTACAGATTAAGAATTTAAATAATTGTAAATCACGCAAAAACTATGACACCTAGGTATAGGACATCCATGTACCATTCGAAAGAGGTAAATTTGTAGTATATTTATTTACTAATATACATGGTGTTCCATTTAAAATAAGCATCAAAATATGACACATTGAATACTCCACTAATGGAACTGTAAGTTTTGAACACCCTGTAGACAAATGTGTAATAGTTAATCATGGAATATATTCAACCAATTTCCAACTATTTAGATGTAAAAGTAATGTTTTTATATTTTCGTAAATAACTTGAGAATAAGCCTTCTTTTAAAACTTTACATTTTAAGAAAAGTGAACATAACTCAGAACACTCTGTACATAGGTATAGGGAAGCATGATGCCTTATGAAACTATACCTTATTTTTTGCGGACAATTAAAAAAATCAATAAAATACAGGGTGTTCTATATGAAAAAATATAACTTTGCTACGCCGCCATTTATTGGGACATGCTGTATATTTTAAAATAATTTCAAAATGTAGCTTTTATCAACTTACAAACTATTCAATTTAAATTTTTTCAAATCTTTTACCATTTCGCTGTAATCTTCCGTCGCGTTAGTGGTGACTCACCCTGTATAATCGTCACTACTTCTAGCTAATAAAATGCTCGCTGTAATAGGAATGACATGTCAAAAAAACCTGATTATTCCCTATATATTTTTTCAAATTTAGAATATGGCAACAACGGGAAATTTACGGGCATGCCTTAATGTTTGACTCTAGTTTACCTGCGGTATTATTGGTGTCATACATAAGTAAAATACCAAAACAACCTCATGAGAATATTCAGATCCAACCTGTCCAAAACCAAACTCAACAACTTACAAGAAAGCTCCCAAAAATTGCATCTATAAAATGGCTTGTGAATGTAATAATTTTTACGTGGTAGAAACTGCAAGACCACTAAGTGTAAGGTCATCTAAACCCTGACATGTGAGCTCCAACCTTTAACTATTACAACCAATATGGTTGATGTCACGGGATGCCGGGAGTTTAATCTGGGAATATTTTTAACATCCCATCAATCTTTATAATACACAATGTTAACTTCACAATTTTAAAACAACTTTGGGTTTTTGCCCGTATATCTTGGTGGCTCAAAACATGTAATGTGTCCTGTGATAACACTGATGACGGAATATTGATTGTGAAAACCTTTTTTAGGGATTTTAAATATACCTTTTACAAGATAAGGTTTTTATTTAAGTGTAAGGGTAAATGAGCTTGAAAAATACATCAAAAACAGAGACTTCGAGAAATGTCAGATATGCAAATATGCCCGTGATAACGATCATAAAGTACAATGGAAAAATGCATCAATCATCATGAAACAAACAGACATAAAAAAGCGACATATCAAAGAAGGAGCCCTTATTTTATGTAACAAAGAGGGATATAGGTATAGCAAACCCATCAGCAGAATGCAGCAGGCTTTGGTTGCCAATACTAAAAGAAGAACTCAACAACAGGAACATACCAACAATAGCGGAGTAAAGGAAGTCGAAGAACAAATCATCGAAAATCTCATACAGGATCTTATGCAACACAAAATACACAAGCACAAATCTGTTACAGAACTTAACAAAACTTACATTTAGAGCAAGGACACACCAGGCGGCGCGCGTCGAATCGTCGTCGAGGCAGCTTAAAACACATGGCGCGGTATAACAGCGGCAGCTATGCTACGATTTAAAATATTTGTATTTCGTTGTTGCCAAATTTAGTCGCGTGTTAGCTGCTGTACGATACTATGTCTGAAAGTTATGACGATTTGTCTTTTTTAATAAATACAAGTTTATTTTATCTTAGACTAAAAAAAAAATAAATGCAGATATTGGATACATCCCATCATAAAGGAACGAAATTATAAGGGATTATAACGAAATTAATATAATAAAGGCCCAGAGATGTTTTTTAATTTTACAAGAATGTCTAAAAATCTTTTTAGGAGTTATTAGTGAGTATTAAAGAGCCGTGTTCAAGAAATAACACCGTTATGAGGGAAAGCATATCACCTAAGAAAAACTATTTATAACGCTAAGAGGCTGTCCATTCTATGGTACGCCACTAAGCAAATACAGGTGTTAAATTGATGCCCCTCTATTATACCCCATCTATTGGGAAATAGTGATGTTTCACAAATGAATATTAACAAAAAAATTATTCAAATTAAAGCCAAAGTACGTATCGAGAATGATGAAAATAAGAGCAACAGTCACCTATGGATGTGAGACATGGGTGCTAAATAAAACAGAAGAAAAAATGATATAGAGTTGAGGACGGAACGTACTAAGGCTATTTTCAGGGGAAAGAATACAGATACGGAAGACGGCTGGCATAGAAGCACCAATCAAGAATTAAGGATGCTTTACAAGGAACCAAGTGTGAAAAGATACACAAAGTCATAAAGAATCAGGTGGGCAGGTCATGTCGAGGGAATGGATAAGAAAAGAATGCCAAATGTGGTACTGCACAGAAGACCAGTTGGGACTAGGAGATGAGGTAGACCAAGAAAAAGACGGCAAGAAAGTTTCAGGAAGGTATAGTATCGATGGAAATTATACACTGGAAAGAGGAGGTGAAAAATAGGATATAGTGGAGAACCATAGTTGAGCAATTTTTACATAGACATCAAATACAATTATATATAAATTATTAGCATAAACTGTATTATCTAAAATTGTAAATACAAGGCCTGTAAAGCATAATAAATAAAATAATAAATAAGGCCTGTTTTTTTATTATTCTGTTTGAATATTCATCAATACGCATATCCCAAATAGCTGGTCTCATTTGAATTTCATTAATTAATTTTTCTACATCTGTATTTCCCATCACAAAAACACGATCTGACAACACTCACTACAGAATTCGCTAGAAAACAGCTCAAACGTCTGTGTTGCACCACGATACACGCATTTATGATATGCCGTCGTAGTCATAAAATCGATTGGCGGTGGATGGGTTCCAGGATATGTCGCCAGAAAGTCGCTTAATCGAAAATTTTAAGAGCGTCTGGTGTGTGTTACTGCATCAAAGTATAGCAAGGGATGCGTCGCTTTCGACATCTCAGCGGGGGTTCAGTCGACGTACGCCGCCCCGTCTGTGTTACCTCTTAGACAGCGCCGCGCCGTCCATGAGGGCGAAGAGGGGCGGCGCCCCTCGGCGCTGAATCAAGAAGTCGCCGCGCCGGTAGGAACCGAAAAAAAAATTGACAATACCGAAATTACTATAAATATTAGTAATAATATTTTATTATCTTGTAAATTTGAAAACTTACCTATCGTAGGTAAATATTAAAATAGCAGTTAGTATTACTCTGATCCCATGAGTGTACGAACCCTTATTTATCTCATTAACCTGAACTATTAGTCCATTCACTCACGGTAAAATATTGCAAAACCTCTGAATTTTAGAACAGCTTAGATTTGACATGAAATTTGACATACACATAGCTAACATGTCAAAGAAAAAAATTGATATTGTATCGACGTGTGCTTTTGCCCTGGTGGTGAGTATCACACCTTCTCAGAGGTGAAAAAAATAAGTTCAAAATAAGACCGGAGATGGACAAACTGACGAATAATTGTAAGTAACTATAAAGATAAGTTCTATAAAATTTTCAGATACTTTTCGAGTTATTTGCGAGTGAATAAATATGTTTATTTTTCAATAAAAACAAACACGTTTTTAAACGCGTTTTTCCAAATAACTCAAAAAGTAAGTATTTTAACGAAAAAATATTCTTGGGAAAATTTTGAAAATTTTTTTTCAAAATTGACATTTTTTTAAATTAATTTTTTTTTAAAATAATCACTTTGAAACAATAAAACTTAGAGATCATATAAAAATACATAAGTACATAAATATGTACATAAGTAAATTGTAAAGCTGTAACGATTAATTTCATTTGGGATGCTAATTAGGCGGAAATTTTTGCGATTTTTTTTCTATCAAAAAAAGGCACCAACTTTATTTTTAGCGTAACTGGCTTACTTTTGGTGATAGAGACATTTAAAAAAACAATCATAAAGCTTTTTCTAAAGACTTTAAAAAAGTTATTATGAGTTGAACTCGGAATTAAATCACCCTCAAGACCCATGACCCCCCCAATCAAAATTTCTGGATCCGCCACTGTTCCCTCTACGAGTCTAGTGTGTATATGATATCTGCCGTAATTTTCATCAATTTAAAATTCTCAAATAAGTGCGCTCAACATTAATTTTTGTATTTATCTCATTTAAAAATTTGATATTTTCAAAATATGGCCGCCGTAACAGTTGCGCATTTGGGGTAAATGTGGTTTAAGCATGGGTTGAGCGCAGTCGATTCTGCAATGTTGCCTTATTTAAAAAAATTATAATTCCATATAGAAATATAGAATGTGTTAATTTAATTAAGTATAATTATTTGGGTGTTTGTCTAGGTGAAAGGCGACCTTAAATTTAAGCTGAACTTCGAAAAAATTAGGGTTAGGTTTGACCAGGTTATGTTTTAGCCATTAAAGAATATTTGAATGGTACTAGCATTGTTTAAGAAAGAACACTTTCTAGATCACTTTAATTTTCAGTTATTAACTTGTTTATATTATTTTTGATTAGGTTAGGTTTGATCAGGTTAGGTTTTAGTCATTTTAAAGCATATTTTAAAGGTAATATGCCACTTAAATTTTCAGTTATTAACTTGTTTTAGTCACTAAAAAATATTGAGAACTTGAGAATTATTTCAAATTATTATTTCACATTTTCAACGAAAACTTTTCGTTTATAAATTCGCAAAAGTGTATGTGTTATTGCGTTGCCGCTCCTGCAATACTCAGATCAGATTTATCGATGTATTCTTATGTAGTTTTTTCTTCTGAATGCATATATGAAAACTGCATTTCGATATATCTAACCGTCTTCGAGATAATCGACCTCAAACTCTAAAATGTGACGTCACAATCCATTTATCTTCTACCGACACACTACACCTCAGCTGAAATCGTTGCTATTAAGTAGGCTAGTTTTTTAATCTCGATTTGTTAAGCAAAGCATAGGTTATTTACATTACTTGAGTTTGACACTTCGTGAATGTCAAACTAAATTTTAAATTAAGTATTAATAAAATATCAATGACATTTGATAGTGAATTTAATTAGGTATTATATAAAATAAATAAGATGTACAAAAATACAGTTTGAGTATATTTTAAAAGCAATAATTTATAAACCGCTTTAAAAAAGTTTATACGAGTATACGCCCTCCCCTTTAATGATAACTGGACTGTTCCATTCGTTGTGAAATGAAAATTGTTATTATAGTCGGTTCGTTAATCTCGACACAACTGGCTAGTGATTTTAGTAGGTAATTTTTTTGTTTTTTGCGAATTTTGCCAAAATTACTAATTATTTAGTACTTATTAACTATTTAGTAATTATTTTTTGCCAAATTGGCTAAATTATTGACTAAAATCACTAGCCAGTTGTGTCTGAGATTAGCGAACAGACTACATGAAAATAATATTTATTGGAATAAAAAAATATGGTCTGATATGAGCAATTACATCCTTCTAATGGAAAAAAATATTTGAAGATTTTTCTCAAATTATGGATACCAACAGCATTTTCATTTATATCTCTTTTATTTTTAATTAGACGAAGAAAAGTTATTCTTTATAAAAAGCTCTTCATGGTCTATGATTTATGATGCAACCATCATATATAACATTTTATTAATTTTATACGAGGTATATAAAAAATATAAATTTCGATCAAGAGTAAAGTGCCTTTATAGTTCATAACATTTAAATTAGAATGATATAATTGCACATTAAAACATAATTATTAATTCTAAACAAGTTTTCAGAATAGCAATTTTCCATATTAGGAATTAAAATACGTAAATAAATAAAGTTTTCGTTATGATAATGCTCGCATTTTCAGCTTGTTCTATATTATTATTTCAAATATATTTTTTTTATATTTTCACTTCATAAAAAGCGATTGTAGATGTGGCAAACAGTGCGATTGTATATAAAATTGCATATCTTAATCCGTGCGTTTAAAATAAATTTTGATCTGAATGTATAGTGTGAAGTATTCTATTTTTTACAGTCGAATCTAGGGCCAATACGTAATCTGTTTTAACAAATTTTTTTATTGCAGATACGTGCATTTATTGTCATATATTTATACCAGCACATATTTAACCCTTTTTATTGCTACAATCCACTTTTTTCTCATCAGAATATATTTGGGAAACCTGTGTCCTGATGTCCTCGATGAGCACAAATGCCCAGCACAATATTGAGGGATTTTATACTCTTAAGTTTAATTCACACAGCGAAACAAATATGCAATATTTAATATTTACTTAGAAATAGATTGACTTGAAGTGTTGACGTAAGTTTAGGTGACCTCCAACTACACGAGCGCCACCTACGTTGAGCTTTCCAGATTAGCTGCCATTGCCGGAAACTAAATGATGGTAGCTCAAGATAGGGAGACATGGAGAAAATTAGAGGAGGCCTATGTTGTTCAGTGGACGATATCGGCTAGATTATGATGATGTTACTTTTCTAACACATAACAAATAGTTTGTAGGTAAGGGACCGTTCAAGTATTACGTAACGCAAGGGGGGTCAAAAATCTTCAAAAATTGCGTTACGCAATAGTTAAACTCCCATAAGAGTGCGTTACGGAAGGGAGGGAGGGGTTAAAAATCTTCAAAAATCGCGTTACGTAATACTTGAATGCTCCCTAACTAGGTATACCGTATACCGATTCACTAAGTTGCAAAAAACTACTTACAAAGGGAGGAGGAAAGCGGCGCTTAAAATTACTTGCCCCGGGGCGCTTGAAAGCCTTGGCGCAGCCCTGCATTTAGAAAATTATACTATACTTATTAACATTTTTTAACACCTCTTTTAGTTTATTGAAAACATCTTCTAAACAGTAATTGAATAATTTTTTCAATATTTTAATTTTTTATAACAATTTTATTTGTCAAAATATCAAGATTTAAAGCTTAATCTTAAGGCTACACAGCCCTGTTTGGACAAATTTATACTATAACTGTTGATTTGGTCTACTAATTATTATTAAACATATTCAATATTGTTTCAAAACACGAAAGGTACCCTCGAAATCAACATTATAAATTTGCTCTTAATCACTTCAAATCTGCATGTGGTACAATAAAAGTTACTTTTATTAAATAGCGATCAACCATTTAAAATATATTTCTCTAACATCAGTCTCTGATTTACTGCCTATTAAAGAATGGATAAAATTCGAACTAAATTGTTTCATATTTTAAAGACTTAACGGATCGTCCTAACCCTTTTTCATCGTAGCCTCTCTGCGTGTATAGCCAAGAGGAACAAGTATTTCTATTATTGAAGGCGATAATTAGCTAGGAGTGGCGAGTCTACAAGGTGTTCAAATATTATGCGACCATCTGTTATTAATTCATTTCTTTTAGTGTAGGCGTCCAGGTGAATACTTATACTTATTCTGACTTCGTTTTTAAGGGACATTTGTCGTGGACAATTAAAATTTTAAATTTAAATTGCCCTTTTAAATCGACTGGTGAGTTTTGAGTAAAAACACGATCTGAGATAGCATTTCCACAGATAGCGTTGAATTTGTATTTATTTATTTATATATACAAAAGGCTTTTTAGGTTTACGTTGTATATGTAGTTACAATGTTATAAATTTAACAGAAGTAAATGGTAATTTGTGAATATAAAATTTAAGAGACTTCGTGCAATTGATACCCCAATATATAAACGATTTCTATCTAAAAGGAAAGCATAATAATAAAAAAGGACGCCGCAACACTCCTTATGGGAAAGTAGCCCCGGTCAAATTTAACGAAGGTTCGGTCAATGATAGTTCTCAGGAAAGTTGATGACAGATGATCTAGATCTATAGATCTCTATCGAAGGTTGTCACTCCATCTATTGCGCAGTCGGCCGATACTTCTTCTACTGATTGGTGATTTATCTCTTTCTATTTTGACCACACGTGTCTCAGCCATTTTTCTTATGTGGTTATTCCAAATTTTTTCTATTTAGTGTCCATTCGTTTATACACTGTACGTTACATTGTCTTCTAATATCTTCACTCCTTTTTCGATCTCTTAGCCTATCTCTAGTAAGTCTTCTTAGTACGCTCATCTCTGCCGTTTCCAATAGTCCTCGAGTTGTGGCTGTATTGGGTCTTGTTTCTGATGCATATGTCATTATTGGTCTTACACTGGCTTTAAAAATTCTTGACTTTATCTCGTTTTTAATACGTTGGTTTCGCCATAAATATAATGTAATTGAGATATCCTGTCAATCTATTTGCTTTTTGTATTTGATTTCTCATATCTTGGTCCTGCTCTCCGCTGGACACTGTTATTCCAAGGTATTTTATTTCCATTACTTGTTCAATACTGATACCATCAATTTCTTTTTTTTTTTTCATCTGATTGGTTCTTTACTGATTACTATTGGTTTAGTTTTCTGAGATGAAATTTTCATTTTGAATTATTTTGCTTTTATGTTAAATCTGTGGACTAATCTTTGCAGACTATCTTCATCTTGGGTTATCAATATTACTACGTCTACGACTATTTTTACCTCTTTGTTGGTATCCTTTTCCTTTGTTTACGATTTTGATGATTTGATCCATGATTAAATTGAAGAGCATAGGATTCAATAATCCATTTCAATATGCTTAGTGATATGAGGCAGGAATTTTCTATTCAACTTGGTATTGAATTAAAAGAGATCCTAAAAATATCAATAAGCACTGTTGGTCTTCGTTTAGGCCGCAGGACACTGAACTAAAAGATGAATGCCTCCCTTAGTGGTCTTCAGTACTCTAGATATTTTGTACTTATCCGTAATTGTCAAATAAGACTAACGAAATACGTAACATGTCATATTGTAATTCTTGTCAATAAGGTATTACATATTATTACACTAGATTGTTGTTATAGATATCCAGTTGGCCAGCACTTATTTTCCAGACCATATTTTCATGTCTGGAAGAAGCTACTATAATGTTTGGTTCTTAGCCTGCCTATAAACTTTTGTCAGTAGCATTTCACTTACATTTTCTTGTCATTTCACTAAGAGCCAATTTCTCATATCGAGTTCAACTCCAGTTTAACCTGAACTTTTAGTGAACGTCAGTTTAAAGTCAAAATCGCCTTTCTCAATTCACGTTCAACCGATTGCAGTTTAAATTACGTTTAACCTGAACGCTGGAATTCGGCCATTCAAAGATTTCAGAACCCAGTTCAGATGATTTCATGGATTACGCATGCGTTGTATTAACACGAAACACTGTCATAATATAAATATAACCTATTTTATTATATTAAGCCTAACGATAAACGATAACATTATTTTTGATTTTATTACATTTATTTATAATCATTAAAATGACTATTTGACTATAAATACTTAAATTTAACTTTATTCAAAAAGAGCATAAAAAAGGTCGTACAAAATGGCGATAGTTTTTTACCTTTTGTCATCTATTGACATTTCTCGAAAGCTGTAGAACGTGCACTAACAATGAGAAATGCATTCCAAACAAAACCGAAGTTCACCGGTGAACCTCGGTCAACTGAACCATAGATTAACGCAGGTATGAGAAATCGACCCTAAGTAAATTTTTCTTTAATTTTTCGTCCAGAGATAGTCATATATGCAGGGGCGTAATAGAGGCCCCCGCAGCGTGAGGCTTGCGGGGCCCAATCGCTTAGGGGCCCCATCTTGTCATCTGATATTATGTAAAAATCTGTTATTGTTATATTATTTTACGTCGTGTGTTTAAAATTAAAATCGTAAATTTCTAAATAGACGTATTTGATAAGTGAATCATCTCATAATATCTAGAAACTTAATCTTTTCCGGCCTACCGAAATGTTATGGTAACGACAATAAACGATAATGCTTTGTACGTGACTATTGAAAGATTTGAGAATTGCAATTTGCCGAATTTTAGAACAATATTTCTAAATCTAGAAATGGGTTTTCTCTTTAATCTTTACCTAAGTTTAGTATTTCGATACAATTATCCAGAGGCGTAACAGAGGCCCCCGCAGCATGAATCTTACGGGGGCCCCAATATGTCAAGGGCCCCATCTTGTTGTCTAATATGTAAAAATGTGTTGTTATATTATCTGCATACATAGGTTTTTAAGAAGTGCAGTATTGAAAATGAAGTTGTCCATCCGAATTAATAAAATTGTAGATGTATTCGCTGATAGTAGATAGTGCACGAAGAAAGTTGTTCATCTAATAGAATAATACTAATGTAATCATTTAGTAATTTTTGTTCTATTCTATTCTATACCAATAAAGATAAAAAATGTAATAGGTCTGGATCCCGCGTATGAAAAAAAAGTTGATTAATAGCAAGCTCAAAATTTGTTAATAGCTTAAGGGTGTCTAGTCGGATAAACTTTGATATATGGGAACACTGGAACAGGGGCAGTTTTAATTGTGGAACAGGTTAAAAATTTGGAACGGTCACACCACGAAAACGGCACATTTATTTTGTCCGACAGAACAGACTTAAACTCTCCGAACAGAGATTAAACTCTCATGCAAAAATCAGACTGCTATTTATCACCAAATGGGCGTTTTAATGAGTGGAACATGTAGAATATGTCAAATGACAGGAATTATGACAGGTGATAAATAGCAGTCTGATTTTTGCATGAGAGTTTAATCTCTGTTCGGAGAGTTTAAGTCTATTCTGTCGGACAAAATAAATGTGCCGTTTTCGTGGTCGGACCGTTCCAAATTTTAACCTGTTCCACAATTAAAATTGCCCCTGTTACAGTGTTCCCATATATCAAAGTTTATCCGACTAGACACCCTTAAGCTATTAACAAATTTTCAGCTTGCTATTAATCAACTTTTTTTTCATACGCGGGATCCAGACCTATAAGTCGTCATAAACAATGTATGAATACACCAATAGCTCAGTAAATGACAGTTTTGGAGTGAAATTATCAGCGTCACGACGGACGTATTTACTTAACAATTTGGATTTTGGTTCTAGTTACAATCCACTTTAAAGTTGGATTTATGCCGTTGGTTGCTTGTACTTCGGGGGTTGACACCCCTCCTTGGAGTGAAAAACATACGTTTAAAATAAGTCCGGAAATGTATAAATTGACTAATTATAAGCAACCTTTGTCCTTCTATAGAATTTCTTTATCTATGCTAATACTTTTTAAGTCATCTGCGAGTGAAAATGTTTATTTTTCAAAAAAAAACAACGTTTCAGACGGGCTTTTCGCAAATAACTCAAAAATAAGTATTTATCGAATTAAATATTAGATATCGAAAAAATATTTGTAGCAAAAATGTGGCTTATAAGATACAGTTGAAGCTCATGAAAAATTATTCTTATTTGTCCAATTCCAAATCGAATATTTCAACCTGAAATAACCAAAAAATGAAGCAATTTTCGGGAAAAACTCTTAAAAGTTTTTTAAATGTTAAAAAAAAAGCTTTATTTTTATTTTGTATAAAAGTTTCTAGCACCAAAACTATACAAGTAACGCTCAAAATAAAGTTGGCTCCTTTTTTGGTAAAAAAAAATCGTGGAAGTCTGCCCCTATTTCGCATCCCAAATAAAATTTATCATTAGCGCTTTACCATTTACTTTAAATATTTATTGTTTATATGATCTATAAGTTTGACCGGTTCGAAGTTCTTATTTTTGAAAAGATTTAAAAGCTTTTATTTTGGAAAATGCCTTTTTTTCAAAATAACTTAAAAAGTATTAGTGATACGAAAAATCTCAGAGTAAAGAAATGTAGGTAGGTCTTGGTTTTATAAATATTTTGGCTTTATCTTGTTTTTCTGTAAGACAAAAATTGGTTAAGACATGGCTGTTTAAAATTTGCATATACTCGTGATTAGTGACTCGTTCAAGCTCTTCAACTAGAACCCTTTTAAAAATAAGCACTTTGAACCGGTGAAACCTGCAGGTCGTATAAAAAAGTTAGGTAATTTGTAAGGCGATAATGATTAGTTTCATTTGAGGTGCTAAATAGGGGGAGATTTTCACAATTTTTTACCAAAAAAATGGGATTAACTGTATTTTGAGCGTAACTGGGTTAGTTTTGATGCTAGAAACTTTTGTAAAAAATAAAGCTTCTTTTGAACACTTTAAAAAAGTTCTTATGAGTTTCCCCGTACAGTATTACGTAAGTAGTAAGAAAAACTTTTCATGAGTTACAAGTTTCCTGTTACTGAGTCGATAGACTTCATTTTTGTTTCATTTTTTTTATAAGCTAGATATATTTTTGCTAACAATATTCTTTTCGATAGAATACTTACTCTTTGAACTATTTCCGAAAAATCGCCTAAAAACGTGGTTTTTTTGTTGAACAATAAACATTTTTACTTATAAATAACTCGAAAAGACTTGAGTTGACCATTTCGGTGGTGATACTGGAAATTACACGGTATCGCCATATTTTACGTTGATTTACTGGGCTGTAACATATGTATTTGTTACACATGTCGCATTTAGTAATTTTTTAAATGAGGCCCCATTTCCAATTCTGCGGGGTGCCCCGACGGAGTTTGTTACGCCACTGCATATATGTATACAATACACTATCTGAAGTAAGATAATAGTATATTATTCAACGAGCATGCTAATGCTATTACTCACGATGATGAAGTTTGCGACACGAGCCGTAGGCGAGTGTCGTAATTCATCAGAGAGAGTAATAGCCATTACATGCGAGTAGAATACTGTACTTTTTCTACGACATTTTTTATTTGAATTATAATTATATTTTTTATTTGAAAAATATAATATTATAATAATATAATATTATAATACATTTTTTATTTGAAAAATATAATTATCAACTACTAACATTATTTAAAATCGAAAGATTTTATTTTTCATAAGAAAACATATTTTATATAACTATGGCAACACTGTTAGAATCATAGAAATGTCATTAGTGTCGTGGTATATAATGGGGGTGGCTTTTAAAAATAAGATATATTTTAAGGCAATTACATGCAAAAGAACGTTTGCTCCTAATAAAAATCTGTTGTACAATCAACAGTAAGTGAAACATAATTCATTGATACACATTTCATATCCGTAAACCCTTTTACGGAATTATAACCATTGTTTTTGTTTACTTTTTAATAACGTCAATCTTAAAATGTCAAATGTTGAAATTTAAACGTAAAAAATATACTGATCAATTGTTACAGTTAAAAATCCTTTAAACAATTTTCGAAGTTAATTGTTGATATAAATTACAATGATTATTTTAATAAATAAAATTTGAGTAATTTTATTTGCTAATAATAAGTATATTAAAAGCGTCATGCACCACTTGAATCCAACTTCAACCCGTGAGTAACTTCAGCCCGTGAGTAATGAACTATTACTCACGGGTAAAGTAATGGGTGTTATTATTTATTTATTAAGCGCAACAGGCCTTGTAGGCCTAGGGCTAAAATGTTTACATTTCTGATTACATAAATAATATAATAAATAACTTAGTATAACTTACATAACTTATAAAACTTGTAAATTTTATTTAAATACACTTCAGTCTTTTTATACACTCCTTCACCACCTCTCTCCATCTCCTTCTGTCCAATGCTAGTTCTTTCCATCTCTCAATGTTACTTTTCTTCAAGTCTTCTTATACACTGTCCTTCCATCTTTTCTTTGGCCTGCCTTTCCTCCTCTTTTGTATTGGTCTTCGTGAGAGTACCATTTTTGGCATTCGTTTACTTCCCATTCTCTCTATGTGCCCCAAGTATCGTATTCTCTGTGCCTTGATCGTCGTCGTACTCGTTGGCTCTTGATATAGTTCTTCCAATTCTTTATTGGTTCTTCTTCTCCACTGACCTTCTATTTTCACACCTCCATATATTGCTCTTTGCATTTTTCTCTCCCATCTTTCTAATAGGTCTGTTTCTGACTTTTTGAGCACCCATGTTTCACTTGCGTATGTTACTGTAGGTCTGATAACAGTCTTATAAATTCTTATTTTTGTTTTTCTTGATACGTATTTGGATTTCAATAATGTGCGTAATGCTCCATATTTTTTATTTCCTTTAGCTATTCTTGCCTTTATCTCCCCTTCCTTATGACCATTTTCATCTATTTTGGCTCCCAGGTAAATAATTTCTTTGGCTCTTTTGAACGAGTATGTTTTTTCTCCATCTATTTGTACTATGATGTTATTCTCTTTTTCTTTTTGGATCTCTCCCATTATCACACCCATTGGATTAATGGGTGTTATTATCTATTCAAAAATAGCGAATAATGAGCCTATTATTAAACGGTCGTAGAAAAAGATATTTATACCGGTAAGGGTGTTTATGACACTCTCTGAACGAGCTGAAATATAAGATATCTCTTGATTTTGTTTTACATCAAAATTATTATTTTAAATTTTTCTTCTTTGCCTAGCTCGGTATTGAAGCTTAGTTAGCAATAATGGTCAGAAGCAACAGACACAACGAAGATTATCTTTATTCACCTTGTTCATAATTAAAATTTCTTTGCTTTATAATTTTTTATAGGAAACAGTGAATTTAATTTACAACATCTGATATTACATTTTACGATCTACGTATTTCCCACAAATTAACACTTTAAAATCATGCGTGAATGCTCTATATCTACATGAGGTCTAATAAAATTAATTTTTATTAGCAGTAAGATGTCATCTATTTTTGATTAGTTGAGTATAAAAAAGAAATAAAACTCTTATTAGGTATATGAATAATAAATATGGGTCAGGTTTTTGTAGAGGTAAACGAAATCAGACTGTAGAGGTAGAGTAGTAGAGTTGTGCAGTTAACTAATAGTTTAGTAACAGAAAATGTAATACTACGATAATTTAAAAATAAATTTATTTAACTGCACTTCGCTGGAGATCTGATTCAGCTAAAGGAATAAGTATTGCTTTCATTGCTATCTGTTGGACCTCAAAAGCACAACATATTGCAGAATTTACTTCAAAGATCACAAAATTTTAACCCTTTCTGTCTTTATATATTTTAGAAACTGTTTGCTTAATTCGTAAACACCTGCATGTCTTTCTAGCAAGGTCTCATCATGACTACTCCGCCAGAAATTCAACTTTTGATGTCTATTTACCGAGACACCATCGAAAAACTATACAACCATCTCCTTTTACCACCTAAGTTTGCAACACCTTTCCCCAAGTTCCGTAAAATAACAAAAGCCCATCTATCTAAAAGACCATATTGTTCAATAGAAGAGTTTCTCAATGACTAACTAAGAAATTACAGTAATGTACAAGTATACTTGGCATCAAGTTATTTTAGAAAAAACAAGAGTACCTTTTAATACTAGAATATCTCAAAATTTATTAATCCAGTGCTAAATATGCAAAGGAAGAGGATGAATGAGAGACATTGATTAGGTGCATCGAATAACTAAATGAAGAATATACCAATACTCACTATAAACAATTCAAAAACTGAATACGTAACAGTATGAAACGAAGCAAAATTGTTCACATTGAGGTACAAACAAAGATGTTCACATTGAGGTACACGTAATAAAAGAAACATGAACTTCTAAAGTACCTGTCATATAGAGTAGAACTGTGGGAGATGAATAAAACAAATGTATCTCAAATCTAAAGTTTAAGCCATGGAGATGAATTACTGGAGCCATTGCTGCCACCTTACTAGAAAGATAGAGTGAGAAATAGCAAAGATGGGGATCAATATAGATATTATTGAGACAATTATTGAAGCTATGACTAAATTGGTTCGGACATTTACAGCAAATCACAGAAGAGGGTTGGCCAAAAGCTTTGGGAATGGATGCCACCTAAACGAAGAAATAGAGAAAGACCAAAACACTCCTGGAAAAGATATGTCTATGAAGCAATGAAGTTGCGACCTAACAAAACTTGATTATTTGGATAGGAGACCTTAGAAGCTAGAATGCAGTTACCGTGACTATTGGTCATTCGCTGTAGATTTCCATGATTACTATATAAGTATCTCCGCTTCGTTTATATGACAAAACTTCTTAGTCACTGTGACTATTGGTCATTCGCTATAGGTTTCCATGATAATTGTATAACACCCCTTTGTAATCAGATACACAAAGAAAAAGTCCAAAAATAACTGTCGAAATCAAGAAACACAAAACTGAAAGGAAGAGGTGAAATTTTAATAAGTAGTTCAAACACAATGGCAACGTTTTAATCGTCTGGAACAGCAGTCATTGCTGTAGACCCCTTCTTTGCCGCATCGCGAACAAAACTTTTTCCATGGGTTTTTACAATTCCTACGGAAGTGACCTAGTATCTTGCATCCGAAGCATGTCCTTTTGGCATCGTATTCTGTAGGGTCTGTAGGTCTCTAATTTCCGTGAAAATTTTGATTTTCTCGGGTCCTTTCGTCTTCCAAAGTTTCGTATTCTTGGGCCAATTCTTGCAATTCTGATAAGTTTTCGAAATCCCGACGGCGAGCATAAAGCTTTTATTCTGGCAGCATATTTTTATATATCCTGTCGAGTTCTTGGTTTCTTGAAAAAGATCCCTCTCGTCTGATTAATGTTTGAATATCCGTGATGTATCTATCCACTGGTTCGTTTTTCCTTTGCTTCCTGTTTCTGATCTGCTCTTCTAGCTCTAGTAAATATTCTCTGGAATAGAAAGCTTTCTTAAAATCTTTGATGAGGTCCGTCCATGAATCCCAATTTCTGTTGTTGTTTCGGTACCATAACAATGCGTGGTCTCCTAACAATTCTGGTAATGCTTTTAGCAGATCTTGCTTATCGACCTCGTAGGCTAGGCTTAATTCGTCTATCCTCTGTATGAAGTCTACTGCATCCAAATGTTTCTTGTCAAAGTGTGTGTTCCACCTGCGTACTTGATTTAGCAAATCTGATTGCCTCATTTGTTTTGTCATTGTTTAAGTCTTGTAATTGGTTTCTGATTAATGAAATTTCTTGGGTCAGTGTGTCTGGTTCGGCTTCCTTCAAAGTATTGATTTTTGGGATTGTTCCTGTCGCTTCCCCGCGATCCTTATAAAAGGTTCTGAGTCTTAACCTTAACTCGTCGACGGTTCCTTTGGAATCCAATCCGCACCTTTCGGCGTCGCGCTGTAATTCCTCTTTGGAAAGACGATTTATCCATGACGTACCCATCGTGACACCTGATACTGAGTCTGTGTCTTTATCTGTCGGCATTTTTGGTATTATCAGGGCGTCGAGTAACGACGTTTACTTGCGTATATTCTAACTTTTGCTCGGGCGCCAAATTTGTAACGGGTAGTTCTTTTAGGACGACAGACTCAGTAAAACACAGGTTGAAAACAAAGCAAATCTATTAATTCTAAATTATGTACAAAATAAGTCAAAATAATAATTCAATTTTCTATTTTGTCCCAGCAAAATCCTCCTCCGGATGGGCGTCTGTAACAGAAGAACAAAATTAACAGCGATATTCAAATATATATTTATCGGGGACTCGCTCACTACGCTTGCCTCCGTTGAATTACGAGTCGCAAATTACCTCACTTCGGTACACCTTGCGTCTCGAGTTGGCCTGCCTAAGTTTGTGAATCACGTCAATACGGTGCACGCCGCGACTCAGGTCGGCCTGCCTCGCTCACTTCGCTTGGCTGGTAATGGAGCCCAGAACGGTCGTTCAGGACTGTCGGATCGTCGCTTGCGGTGCTCTTAAATATCCCTCTGCCGGTGTTGGTTCGGAGATGTGGAACTTAGTGGGGGAATCTGCGCGATTTGAGAGAATCGCTCGGTTCCAAGTGTCGATGCGCGCTCGGCGTATCGATGTATCATTACAATTCCAACGTATTGGTGGACGACCTCTGTTTTGGTAGGCATCATCTCTTGGTCTCCATTCTAGTATCCGCTTTGTCCATCTGTTATCTGTCATTCGAGCTACTTGACCTGCCCAGTTCTACTTCAGTGTTTCTATTATCGCTACAGCATAAGCTATCCCTTTGAGCCACAATGGTCGCGTTCACCCGATGCAAACGTTGGCAATCAGTTTGCGCTTGACAGAAAACATGTTTGGAAAGCGATCGCCATTTTTTCAAGCATAAAGTATTTATGCTGAACTTTGCAAACGTGTTGTCTATTGAGAAAATATGGCGGGAATTAAATTTTATATATTATAGAATATATTTATAATGGTTTTATATATAAAATTAACGGCTACTGAAGACATTCAGCTACGTTATTATCTATTAAATCCATTTACTTTTTCTTTTAATAAAAAAAAATCATTTCAAAAACTGATATTTATTGAGAAAATTTATTTTAGTTTACGTTCAAAACAAACAAGCAAAATGTCAAATTTTATCCTAAACAACCAACCGTTCAGCGGTTCAGCTCGCTGTCAACAAGTTTAAGAATCGAAGCGCAAACAGTTGTGAACGTGTTTGCATCTGGTGAACGCAGTCAATATTTCTGCTCTGTAAGTTCTTCTTCTTTAAGTGCCGTCTCCTAAGCGGAGTTTGGATATCATTTTTCTCTGAAATTCAGGTTCCTAAGTATTTGTATTTATCAAACCTTTCTATCGGTACATTTCCCACATGTATGCTTGTTTGTATGTTTTTTTCTTAGTTATTGTCATGTATTTGGTCTTTTTATATTCATTTTTAGTCCACATTCTACACAGAAACGCTTTGTTTTGTTTACTAGTAATTGGAGTGTGGAGATTAGTAATCAAAGTGTCATATGCATATCTTATGTTGTTAATAGATCTTCCGTTAATTATTATTCCTTCACTTTGAGATAGTAATGCTTCTTCAAAAATGGCTTCGCTATATGCATTAAAGAGTAATGGAGACATAATACATCCCTGCCTAACTCCTCTCCTGATTTCAATTTCTGGACTGAGTTCGTTATCTATTACAATTTGTTCAGTTCAGGTTTGTTATTATTCGTAAGTACTAGAGTTGCACAAGTTTGACTTGAATGTTTGAACTTGACTTGAGTTTGACTTAATTTCAAGTCAAACTCAAGTCAATCCTTCTGACAAATATTTTAAGTCAAGTCAAACTGGTCAATCATACAGATTTGAAAATTCAAACTCTTTGTCAAACTAGTTTGAAAGAGTTTGAAAAATAATTTATTTAGTACATACACTTTTTTGTCGAGGTAGACATGTTAGTTGCCAATTAAGATAAGAAAATTAATAATACAATGAGTGCCACATAAAAGTCAAAATCTTCAATGTGTTTTAATTTAAAACTTTTAAATGTCGATATTTATTTTTTTCGAATCCTGAGAAAACTAATAAGTATTTTTGAAAAATTTAAACGCAGAATGAAAGATTGCGTTATTACCGAGGGCCGAAAGTCCCTTAGAATAAATAAAAAGTTTCTTTTGAATGAAATATTTGCCATTAATAATAACACTAAATGTTCCTTTTTATGTTCACTCCCGTAACTTATTAAAATAAACATTATAAAAGTTTTCAGGGATGTTCGTCCCTCAGAAATAATGTAATCTTTTATGCTGCGTTTAAATTTTTTTTAAATTCTTATTAGTTTTCTCAGGATTTGAAAAAAATTAATACATTTAAAACACATTGAACATTTTGATAAGCGACATGTTACGCCTATGTCCTTAAGGGTTACAATAAAATAAGACTAGGTTTTTCAATGGACAGCTCAAAATAAAATGATTTGGAATTTTTATGACTTTCGTTTAAAAAGTCATTTATTTATCTTAGGGCCAGTTCGAAAAAACATATGGCACCAAGCTGCTAGTTCACTCGAAAATATGTACCACTATACAAAAGTTAGTATTGCTGTATATTCTTTGGTATTTCTTTAAAATTCAAAACTAACCATAGGGTTATTAGACCTGGATCGCGTGTACCAAAAAAAAGTTGATTAACAACGAGCTGAAAATTTGTTAATAGCTTAACGGTGTCTAGTCGGACAAATTTTGATGTACGGGAACACTGGAACAGGGGAAGTTTTAATTGTGGAACAGTTTAAAAATTTGGAACGTCAGATTACGAAAACGTCCCATGTATTTTGTCGGTCAGAACATCCAATTGATTCGTTATCCTTTCATTAAACTCTCATGCAAAAATCACACTGCTATTACTAACCAACATGATTCCTGTCATTTGACATGTTCTTCGTGTTCCACTCATTAAAATGCCCAGTTGGTGGTAAACACCAGTCTGATTTTTGCATGAGAGTTTAATGAAATGGTAACAAATTAATTGGAAGTTCTGTCCAACAAAATACATGGAACGTTTACGTAGTCTGACGTTCCAAATTTTTAACCTTTTCCACAATTAACTTCTTCTGTTCCAGTGTTCCCATACATCAAAGTTTGTCTGACTAGACACCGTTAAGCTATTAACAAATTTTCAGCTTGCTATTAATCAACTTTGGTACGCGGGATCCAGGTCTATATGGTTTTATATCTACAATTTAATTTTTTTCGGATACAGGCTACAAAAGGGTTTAAATAAAAAAAAAAATTAATGTATAATAATATGCATTAAGCTTTCTTAATAATTATCCTAACTGGCGCGTTTATTGGGTTTTATTTGTCTGTCTGCGGTTTAAATATCGTATCGGCCAATACATTTCTATGTTTATTGAAATTTGTCAAAAAAAATTTTTTGACCTTGTTGGGAGAGGGGGGAATTTCCCCTACCCCTCCCCCTCCTCCCGTTGATCCGCCACTGAACAAATAAGGGCGTAGGCGGTCTCATTTAAAATTGAAAATAAACACGTTGCGTAATATTCAAACTTTTCAAACTGTTTGAAGATGTTTGAATTCAAGTCAAACCTAAAGATATCGAAATCAAGTCAAGTCAAACTTTTTTATACAAAAAGTTAGATTTTCAAGTCAAGTCAAGTTTGTTGAGTAAAATCAAACTAGTTTGACTTGATGCATCTCTAGTAAGTACCTTTTGTCTATGCTTTTTATCTTTAGATTTTGGACTAATTTTTCATGTTTTATTTTGTCAAATGCTTTCTCAAAATCAACGTAACAAACATGCACATCCACATTAATGTCCATGCATCTTTGAGCTAACACATTAAAAAGAAAGCAAATAACGCCTCTTTGGTTCCTAGTCCGTTTCTGATCCCAAACTGACTTTCATCTATACCTACTTTCAGTTTTTTATTTATACGACCATGTATTCTTTTCAAGAATAATTTGAGAATGTGACTTACTAATGATAGTGCTCTGTATTGATTGCAATCTTTAGCGTTTGTATTTTAGAAATAGCACAAAAGGTTGAGAGTAACCAATGTTCTGTAAGTACTTTACTTACTTTCCGTGTCCGGAACACCAACAACTTTAAATTCTGTATTTCCAATGGTTGGCCACATAGATGGCTCTGTCATTTGCTATAATCAAGTCTTCTTCTGTGCAGGTCTCTCTCATCTCTGTGCATGATAGTAGATGCCGGCTGGTCTGAACCGTGCCACAGTCGCAGGTATCGTCCTCCTGGTATCCCCATTTTTTCAGGTTACAAGCACAACGTGAAACGCCGGTTAGTCACGGTAGCTGACGCTTGCCATATGTGTATTCGGCGCGTCTCTGGCGCTTCGGGGATGGATCTTGATGTATTCAGGAAGCTTTTACTAGACCTTAGTCTGCTTGGCTGAGTTTGGTGGTCATATAAGGGGTGTCTTCGGTCCGTCTCCTGCTTTCTTCGTTCTACCTCTGACGTGACCTTCCTCCTGATAGGTGGTGGAGCAATCCCAGCTATGGGGTATACCTCTTCGATAGGTGTCGGTTTCAGGCAAGCCGATATTATACGAACCGTTTCATTTAGAGCCACGTCTGTTCTTTGCGTGAGCAGAGTTTGCCCATACTGGTGCTCCAAACTCCGCGGCCGAAAAACAGTGCTGCAGAAGTGCGGAGAGTTTGTGGTTGTGCTCCCCATTTTGTATTAGTTAGCTTGCGGACGATATTATTTCTGGCACTTACTTTCTTCTTGACATCTTGACAGTGGTATCGGTAAGACAGAGTTCTATCCAGACGGACGCCAAGGTATTTTGGCGTCTCGTTGTGTTTCAGCATCTGACCACGCCATTCCACCTCCAGCGGCCTTCGGGCATGCTTGTTTCCAAGGTGGAAAGCACATATAGTCTGTTCGCTAAACTCAGACGCAACTTTCTAGATATTTTAGTCGGTAATTTTGCCAATTTTAGGAAAATTGGTAAAAAATAATTTTTAAATAGTTAATAATCACTAAATATTTAGTAATTTTGCTAATTTTTGCAAAATTGGCAAAAAACAAAAAAAATATCGACTAAAATATCTAGCCAGTTGCGTCTGAGTTTAGCGAACCGACTATACCTGGGTTTTTGTGGGATTGGGTTTCAGATGGTTTTTATCGTAGTATAGAGCTAAGTTTCCCAGGGCATCTGTCAGTTTCACTTCGACTTCATTGAAGGTTCTTCTGAGCTGCCACAGCTGTATCATCACATCAGCGTAAATAAATTACCTTGTTTGTTGGTGTATGGGTTGGTCGTTGGTGTATAAAATATGTTGTATAGAATCGGCGCGAGGACACTTCCCTGTGGTAGCCAATTTTTTTGGTCCCTCCACCAACTGTTCTTGGACTGGAGCGTTACGTAGAAGCGTCTATTCTGGAGGAGACATTTCACAAATCTTGTTAGTCGGAAATCCTTTGTAGTTTCGTAGAGTTTTGCCGAGTAGCCGGTGATGGTTAACTGTGTCATAGGCGGCAGTTAGGTCTATGAACGCTACTCCTCTTATTTATTTCCGTTCAAAACCATCTTCAATATGTTGGGTGGGATTATTATGTAAGTGAACACTGGAAAAACACACCGATTTTTCTTTTAAGACAAGTTGCTGTGTCGGACGATTTGAAAAGTTGTAGTTCAACTTGTCGAAGGCTGCCCAAATTAGTAATATACGAAGCAGAAGCTCAACGGTTTACAATGCGAACTCGTGGGCTAGGTATTTATAGGCAATTACTTGGTATATGGATCTTCTTCCTATGCATATATCTTTGCTAATTACAAGAATTTTCATCATCTGAGCTTTAGATATATTTATTTTCAATCCCCCTTCTAGCGAGAAAATCAAGACCTGATTTAAAAGATTTTGGGTCTCGGGTCTCGTCTACCTTATCAGCTATAAGCACAATATCATCTGCAAATTTCAGGTGGCTAAAGCGCTGGTTTCCTCTAAAGCGGCACCGACAAACTGCGACCGTAGCACTGCGATGAATTACGTCAGATTACGGTAAAAAATTCAAGGTTCTTCACTACGGCAATGGAATGTGCAAAACTCAGCAAGCGGTGGCTTCCAACGCATCCTTGAAAACCCCCGCTATTATTTTGTATGGTACAGTTTTTTATGGCGTCATTCATCGCAGTGTTACGGTCGCAGTTTGTCGGCACCGCTTCCGAGGAAACCAGCGCTTAAGCCTATCTCTGTTTATGTTTATGCCCTTGTCGGTCAGTTTTGCCCTTTTACATATTATACTGGGTTGGGATAAAGTACAATCGTCATCATCATCATCATCCAACCAATTCACGTCCACTGCTGGACATAGGTCTCCCCAATTGTTTCCACACTTCACAGTTTTGTGTTGATTGTTGCCAGTTTTTACTAATCCGCCTGATATCATATCAGAGGATAAAGTATGGAACCAAGAAAATATCTTTGAAACGAAAAGAACAATATTTATGAAGCTTTGCATGCAAGTACAGTGACAGAAAAGGCATCTGTTGCCATACTTTTTGTTACTACTTCACTTCCGGTTTCGCCGGAAATACCCTTAACTTATTTAATTTAAATGGGACACCCTGTATATTTTTGCGGATTTTAAAAGAACGTGTCAATTTTAATTCATACATATCAAATTTGGTAGAAAAAAATTGTTAAAAAGTGTCTGTAAATAATTCTTTTTATTACTACAACGTAGTAGGAAATAAACGAGTACCATCTATTATACTGTAGACTAAAATTGTTGTTTACATGCACTGCATGACTTATTTGAATTTAGCATAGTAGGTAAAACTGTTACTGAACTAATTGACAGAAATAAGTTGTATTAAAAATGGTAAATTTAAGTGAAAAAGAACGTATATTGAAATATTAATGATAAATAATCGGTTATGGTGAATTTTCGTTTTTTGGAAGTGAATTTTCCAAATCGATGGATTGGACGTAGAGGATTCATAGAGTGGCCGCCCGCTCGTTCTCCGGACCTCAACCCGTTAGATTTTTTTTCTTTGGGGTTATCTAAGATCACGTGTTTACGTTAAGCGACCAACATGCTTGCAGGATTTGAGACAAAGAATAATTGATGAATGTGAACTAATACGTGGAGAAATCTTCCAAAAAGTGACTCACGAATATATTTATAGGCTTGCACGTTGTCAGGAGGTGAACAGCAAACATTTTCAACATTTGAAATTATTTTTTTTTTAATATCATTGGTTTAACGTAAATAAGCTAACCTATTTTTTAACTGTGAAGAGACCGATGCTTCCAAAAGTACTAAAGGAACAGCATGTGCAATATACGATCCTCAAACAAATGAGAGTAAGATGTTTAAATTAAACAAAAATAGTAGCATATATTCAGCTGAACTAATAGGCATATTAGAAGCCCTAAAATACTGCCAACATCTTCCAAACAAGAAAATTTATATTTTCTCTGACAGTAAAAGTGCTTTGCAAAAAATTAAGCACCTTCAATCTACATCTAAAATAAATTATATCATCTTAGAAACCTTACAAAAAGTTGAAGAATCAAATAAAGATTTCAAAACAATACATCTAATATGGGTCAAAAGCCATTGTGGAATAATGGGCAATGAAACAGTTGATGTCTTAGGTAAAAGGGCCATACACGAAGGAGAAGGAACAAAATATAAATGTACAACAAATGAAATAAAAACAGTTCTTAACAACGTTTGGAAATCAAAATGGGAAGAAGATAACAAAAGCAATCAAAAAGGCAAACATTACAAAGAAATTCAAGAAACGATTCCCAAAAAACCATCGTTTATAAAGGGGAATCTTTCCAAAAATGCAATAAGAAAAATTTGTCGTTTGAGGTTTAATCACGTACCTGTTCCCAAATTTCTATTTAAAATTCGTTTAAAAACCGATCCATATTGCAATTGTGGAGAAATAGGAGACGCAGAGCATCAAATATTAAATTGCTCTCTAATACAAGCTCAAGTGAAAATCTTTTTGGAGAAAATTTATAAGTTAAAGGATGTCATACATCCAATTAATTTAAAGTTCTTATTAAATCAAAGTAATAATCCACAAGTGGTCATTTTATTAGGTGAGCATATTAAAAATATTAAACTGAAAATATGAGTAGCTATGGTAAACTATCTGTATTTAGAAATAGATAAATATTAGGGATGGGAAAAACCTACCGGTTTTAAACTAAAACCGGTTTTTTTACTTCGCAATAACCGGTTTTACCGGTTGTTTTTTTTTTCCCGGTTATAACTGGTTTTTTCTTTTTAAAGTAAAAACCGGTTATTAGGTTTTTACGGTGATTAGGATTAGGTTAGGTATTATTTTGGACCCCGATCATAATTATTATTCTCAAGTAATTATCCCAAACAAAACCATAATTCAAATTTTATTTTATAAATACAGAAGCAAACTGAAAGTGCAAACTTACATCAGCCAGAAACAATTAAGTTTTATTATAATATTTCGTTGAAAAGGTATTTGTAATCATAATATTTACATGAGAAGTGATCTGGTTGAAGTAGACGCCAACATCACCTATTTTTCACACTTGACTCTTGACATTGAAAGTGGGTGAATGACTTTTTCTGATTACCAAAAATAATGTTCTGACTATGAATATCGATTTACGGATTACGAATACGAATCTCCAAGGATTTCCCTACGTTTTCAAAACGATACACCCATACAGGAAGTGTTAAAATACCTATTATACAAATATACAAACGTGTTAAAAGAAATGCATGATAAATTTTTTTGATGGTAGTAAAAATAAAAGATAAATTGCATTATCCAATTTATTTTTAAGTAAAGTATTTATGTTGATATTATTTTTTAAATCCCATTTCAAAGAGTTTGGGAAATTTTTTATAAGTTGAAATTATTGGGTTAAATTCAGTGGCGGCTCGTGGTAATTTAAGGAGGGTCTTCAATTAAAGAATGTAATTATACGAACGGTGAATACGCGCCGCAGGCGAAAAATTTTTGGGGCCTCGCCAAAAGATGTTCTGTAAAATGAAACCTATCTTTGACCCGATTAGTCAGGATGTCACACACTACACACTTTTTTTGTTTTGTGCAGAATATGATACCTACTGAATGATGGCGCTTCTTCGGTGGTGAAGGTGGAGGCAGAAGTTACGAATAAGGAAATGGCTTTGTCAAAACTGTTTAAAAATCCGTTTATTTTAACGGCATCCAAAGACCGAGATTGAAATTATAGTTTTATTCTTTGAAAATACTAAACATGGAAAACAAAATAAAGAATGTAGTTTATCACACCCACATAATCACTAAGTTTTTCTATATTGTTCAACTTTAAAACAATGTTTAACCTTTTTGTTTCTATTGCACATTCCTGTACCAAGTTTATGTCCTGCCAAGTTAGTCCATTTTTTTTTATAAGAAGTCGATTTTCAAAACTATTTGCATTTTCTTTTATAAACTTTACTGAATAAGGCTCCACCATCCTAAAAAAACTACCTACCAATATTGTATTTAATAAAATCCCACAATAGAAAATGCCAAACTGTGAATCGAAACGCTTTGGCCCCGGCCCGGTCTCTGCGTGCAGTGCACAAATGGTCAATGTTTTAAGATAGGAGAATCCCTGGTTCACGGATTTAAGAGCTCTCGTTCTTCTATAGGGTTACTGTATATAATATCGTTGGGTTCAATTTGAATTCTGCACTTACCACGTGCATCTAGCGTAGCGGTGTTGTGCAAACAAATTATGTGATTAATAAATACAGTTATATTTTAATGATACTATGATATTTATGAGATTTAAGAAAAAATATTTTAATGATATTTATGAGATTTTTAAAAATATGTATTTTAATGAAATTTGGTTGGGTGTTCACTGCACAAATGAACCAATGGAGAAACCGCCCCTGGTTAAATTGTATGTATGTTATTGCAATATGTATATATGAATCTTACGCTATATTATATTTAATAATACTCAAAAAATATAGATTAATAATAAAATAATAAATAAATATAATAATTAATAGAATAAAATGGTTTTATTAAAAATTGTGTTTGATTTATATTGATATTGATGTTCTTTCGATAGTACTAATTTTGATCATATTGATATCCAGTATCGAGTCGAGTGGAGTACCGCAAACTAAAGTGCATTGTAAATGTAACATTGTAACCTATTGGATTAAAAAAACCGAAAACCGGTTTTTACAAAAACCGTTTTTTTTTGGCCGGTTATAACCGCCAGGTTAAACCGTAAGCAAAAAACACCGGTATAACCGAAAACCGGTGTTTTGTCAAAAACCGCCATCCCTAATAAATATTGTAAAAAAAGTGTAATACCATTGTAATAAGTATATATATTAAAAAAAACAGGAACCATTAAGAAGACGAATAACCTCCGAGAGAATGAATTGGGTTTTATTTAGTCTTACCGTAATGAAAAAAAAAACAAAAAAAAAACAAAAAAACAAACAAAAAATAAACAAAAAATAAATAAATAACAAAAAAAATAAAAAAGATACAAAAAAAAGGAAAAAAAAATTCAATATAAAAATGAATAGGTAATATAATAAAAAATAGAAGTAAAAAATGTAAATGTATAATAATAATAATAATATGATGATATTGTAATGTATAAATAGGGAAGGAAAATAAACATAGAGTAGTTGAAATTAATGTAAAAATGAGCAAAATCGGTTAGATGGGCGAATGGACCCTAAGGTCCGCAGTCATACAAACCCAAGGAAAAAAAAGAACTGTAAAGATATTTATTTCTTGTTTTAATAGTTTTTACTTCCAAACTTGGTATGTATCAATTAAAAATAACAAGTTCTTTTAAAATCTGCAAAAATATACAAGGTATCCCATTTAAAGTAAATAAGTTAAGGGTGTTTCCGGTGAAACCGGAAGTGGAGTAGTAACAAAAAATATGGCATTGCGTCACTGGACTTGCATGCAAAGTTTCATAAATATTCTTCTTTTCGTTTCAAAGATATTTGTTTGGTTCCACACTTTATCCCAACTCTGTATATTATAATACCTATATTCCAAAAGCGTAGTGAACATTTTCGGTGATGTGGTGTCCTCCTGACATTGTATCTGGAATTTCATTTGAGATCGCTCACTCTAACACTCTAACACTAGCATGTATTGCGTTTTAATATTAATTTTCTTTCTTTCTTTGGTATATGTGTTTAATTTCTAATTATATTTGCAGTTAAATCATAATATGAAGATTTAGTTAGTATTAAAATTAAGTTGTATCTTTCTTGGAACAGATTACAATAGTGCATATGCTCGAGAACATGACGCTTTTAATAACTAATTATAAAATAGTAAAATGATATGTAAGATTTTGTGATAAGAAATGAGTTAGTCGTTTAGAATATTCAAATAACAAGATCTAAAACATAAGACATAATATTATGTATAATGTATGCAACATCGCACTCTCATAAACAAAATGATTTATATCCATAAAATCAGATAAGATCGATCCATTACTTTAATCTATTTTCTAAAAAGGAAAATGTCTTAAAGCAATGCAGTCTCTATTACATCATAATTTGCAAATTAAATGTATTATTGTTTTAACTAAGTGTTTCTATTTAAGTAGTATCTTGTTTTACATCCATGTTTGGAGTAACTACTCATTTTATACAATATGTATCTGTTTAGAGTTTCAAGCTGGTAGCAATAATAGTCCAGAGAAATAAGGATTTTCTCAAGACACTGAAATATCCAGGTAGCTACTACTTTTTTAATTATTGTAAACCTATAGGAAGAAAACCTACCTGTTTCCTGCCTAGAGTTCGCGACCGTTTTTTAATTGTTCCTAACAATTTACTGCAAAATACGCGATTTTTTCGATCTTTTGCACCCTATTAAAAACTAAATGGTGGTTGATAAATGTTAGGAATCCGGTCGCCTACAAACTGTTATAAATAAAACCTTCAATAAGATTATGAGCATTCTTTATATTATAAAGAATGCTCATAATCTTATTGATTATAATTTATATTATAAAGAATGCTCATAATCTTATTGAAGGTTTTATTTATAACAGTTTGTGGGCGACCGGTTTCGTGCGTTTACAATTTGTACGCCATCATCAGGCCCTTCAGAAACTGAACAAAGCTAAAAAATTAATGAAGCTGTGTTAAAATACAGTTGCCCTAGGTTAAGTTTTAGATTTAAGTTTTACAATAGGTAATAGAACACAGAATGTGTCACAAAGGTGTTCGAATAGACCAGTACTAATCTGATGTTAACTGTTTTAGTAAGTATATGATATATAAAGTATTAATAATTACAATTATTGGTACTTACATATCAGTACAAGAAATAATATACGGTGTACAATGTGGTGTTAGATTGCAACATTGAGCCCCTGTGTCTTCCTTGATTTCAAACTCATATGATAATCCAAATGTGTTACTTAGTTGCCTAGGTGTTCTAAATTGTATCTCACTTATTGAAGTGTATACAAATTTGTATGTCACACACATACATTTTTGTACAAATTTGTATCTCACACACATACACTTCAATAAGTTTTTTTTAACATCCAACGTTTATTGCAATCTGTCTAATCACAAACAATAAGCAATACATATAATTATTGAAAAATAACACAGATGGAAGCCGCCCAGTGGCGAGCACCCAGTAAGACATAAAATTATAATTTTAAAATAAGACATAACAATTACTTGGAACATAATACATAGATAAAATTTAGTATAGTGGACAGTTCAGACAATAAAAATATGATTATTAAAAGTCTAAGGAACATGAATAAAAATACGAAAGAAGTTTAAAAAATCACTAAAACTAAAACATGATTATTTCACTGCACTATGACACTGCACTCTGTTGTGTCTCTGATGTCCAGATGTACTAGAGGTCCAAAGGGTCAGGTCTTTTTAATCGTCTTTCATGAGAAATGTTGAGCAGGTCCGTGGCGAGTGGATTTGGATGGCAGGATAGTCTGGTCTTATATCTAGAATTTACAGCAGATATTGCTTCGCTAACTGTTGGTAGCTGTAGGTCGTGGTGCAATCTCTGGTTCGTAAAATACCAAGGGGCATTGCAGATCTGGCGCAACACTTTTGATTGGAACCTTTGAAGTTTTTGAATGTTGGTATTACTTGCTGTTCCCCATATTTGTGCTGCATATAGCCACACCGGTTTTAAAATACATTTATAAATCATAATTTTGTTCTCCAGGCTAAGATTTGATTTCCTACTCATGTACCAATACATTTTCCTGTAGATTAGGCCGGGTTGAAGACGTTTCTTCCAGATGTGGGTGCCCCAATTAAGTTTACTATCTAAATGAATTCCCAGGTATTTTACGGCGGTATTGACTGGTAGTGGAGTGTTATTTATAGAAACCGGAGGCGCGACACCTTTTTTTAAAGTAATTGTTATTTGTGTGGATTTTAAACTGTTGACTTGTACTCGCCACAATTTAAGCCAGCTCTCTAGTTTAGTCGGATGATTTTGCAATACCTCGGATGCTTCTGTTGCTATAGGATTTGAAGCCATTATAACTGTGTCATCCGCATATGTAGCAATTGTTGTATTAATGGTGGTTGGAAGATCCGATGTGTATATTAAGTAGAGTGTTGGTCCTAATATGCTTCCTTGTGGAACTCCAGAACATATTGGAAGCAGGTTAGTAATTTCCCCTCCTCTTTTGACTTGAAAAAATCTATCTGTCAGATAGGATCTTAATAGTGAACTTACGGGATAAGGAAATATGGATTTAATCTTGGAGATAAGACCTACATGCCAAACTTTGTCGAATGCCTGTGAGACATCTAGGAATGCAGCTCAACAGTAATTTTTGTGTTCGAGCGAATTTCTGATAGTTTTTACTACCCTATGAATTTGCTCGATGGTACCATGTTGTTTCCTAAAGCCAAACTGATAATTAGGTAAAACATTGTTGCTGTCTAATGTAGGCTCTAGTCTTCTCAGGAAAAGCCGCTCGAACACTTTGGATATAATAGGCAACAAGCTTATTGGACGATATGAAGATACTTCCGCGTGATCCTTATTAGGTTTCGGGATTAGAACAATTTGAGCTACTTTCCATTGGAGTGGAAAGTAACCTGTTTTTAATATTGAATTAAATATATAAGTAATTAAGCTTACACCTTCGTTGGGTAGATTTTTCAGTACGAAACTAGATATTATATCATACCCAGGTGACTTCTTATTCTCCAGTTTATCAATTACTTCTTCTACTTCAGATTTCTTGAAAATTTTAATAGGCAGAGCCATTTGATATGGTGCGTTTATGACTTCATGAATATCTTCTTCTTCTTCAGCTGAGACTTCCCTCTGATGCGGTTGAAATACCTCGCATAAATGATTTGCGAAAGTATAAGCTTTATCTTTGTCAGTTTTAGCCCATGTGCCATTTGGTTTCCTGATTGGCATATTCATTTGTTCGTTGTCTTTAAGTTTTTTTGTTAGTTTCCACAGAGAATAATTTGTATCATCTGAAGGTGAGAGGTTCTTTAAATAATTGTTGATTCCATTGTCTTTATGTTGGATCAAGTTTCTTTTTAGTAATCTGCAAGCTCTATTAAAATTTGTTTTATCTTCTGGGTGCCTAGTGAGCTGCCACCTCTTTCTTAGTTTTCTTTTTTCCAGTATAAGTGTATTTATGTGAGCAGGATACGACTCGGAGTTGTGTGTGTAGGTAATTTCTGGAGTGGACGACCAAGCAGCTTGCTGAATAACTGTAGTTAAGTGAGTGACTGCATTTTCTATGTCCCTGTCACTTTTAAGAGGCAAGTTTAGGTTAATGGATGATTTTATTTCGTCTCTATACCTATCCCAGTTTGTTCTTTTATTACACAGTGTTAGAAGTTTAGGACAATTGTGAATTTGGCTTAGTAGGTCTATGAAGAAAGGGGAATGATCCGATGATAGGTCAAAAGAAGGAGAAATTTGGATATGGGTGTGTGTTATTCCTTTTAATATAGCGAAATCAATAAGATCAGGAATTTTTTGTCTATCAGTGGGCCAATAAGTAGGCTGTCCAGTAGAGAGAGGAGTTAAATGATTCAAATTAATACTTTTTAATAATTCTCGCCCTCGTGAGGTTATGATTCTGGAGCTCCATTTGTGATGTTTGGCATTGTAATCTCCAGCAGCAATGAAACGGTGTCCGAGTATCTCAAAGTATTCAGTAAAATGATCAGCTTTAATTATTTTATTCGGTGGACAGTAAACAGCAGATAAAATAATCGAGCCTTGTGAATCTTCTACCGACACTGATGTGGCTTGAATGTTAACTCTGCTAATTTTGTTTATTTCATGATGCTTAATATTATTTCTTATAATAATTGCCGTACCTCCATGGGCCTTTCCTAAAGAATGTTGAGTTACATGGGTTGAATATTTGGGAGTATTAAAATAACTCTTAATAGTCATGTGTGCTTCGGAAATAAACATAACATCTAGATTATGAGAATAAATAAAAGCTTTTACTTCGTGAAAATGATTAGTTAAGCCATTGGCATTCCAACAGCACATCTTAAGTTTAGTGTTGAAGGTTAAGCTTAAATATCAGAGACATTATTAGATCAAACATCTTATCCATTCTTTCCATTAGTTTATGTACCACAAGTTCTAAATTGTTTTGTATATGTTGGGGAGTTGCTGTTTCTATTTCATGAGTAGTCTCATTTGTGTTAGTTGTATTTTTATTATCTTTTCCTGCAGCAATGTTCGCATAACTGATATTTGGTTGAGTGATTGACGAATGTGCAACACGAGGTGGTTGACTTGCGTTTTTTTCTCAAAGCGATGGAAATTTTTTCTTTTGCAGTTCTTTGTATACAGAACATCCCTTGTAGCTTGCAGGATGATTTTCTCGACAATTTACACATTGGACATCTTTTATATTCTTTTCTTTTGGACATTTAGACGATAGGTGATCTCCTACGCATTTTACGCATCGCGGACTCCTGTGGCAATAATTGTGTGTGTGGCAAAAATGTTGACATCTTTGACATTGGGGTAGTTCCTTCTTCGGATGCGGTGCCTCAACTGTGACAATAGTGTTGAGTAATTTCGTGATCTCATATATATCTTTATTATTGCTGTGAATAGCCAGTTCTATATTAAATAGTGGCAGATCTTTCTTTGTGCCTCTTTGCTTAATATTAGAGATATTCAGTGCAGTATGCCCGTGCTCCAGCAATGCTTTTTTAATGTCTTCTGGATCTGTTGAAGGATGGATATGACGTATAACAACTCGGAATCCTCGGTTTTGTTTTAGTTGGTATGTATGGTACTGAGTATTTTTTTCTGATAGAGATTTTACGATTATTGAGTAGGTTTTTGATGAATCAGCTTGAACTTTAATTTGATTGTTAGCAAGACATTTTAAAGTATATTTACCTGGAGTTTTCTGCTGTAGTAAATCCTGTAGTGGTTTGATACGCTCAATATTTTGTATAAATATGGGTGGTGGCTGTTCCTCTCTTCGGTCTTCCAACGTTACAACTTCTTCACGAAATGCATCATCTTCAAGTAACTCGTATCTGTTAGATGTATGAATAGTTTTACTCAGCCAATAATCATTGAGTGTAGCTTGTTTGGTTTTTTTCAAATCGAGACTGTCGTTATTGCGTTGACGTTTATTGTGGTGGACTGCTACCCATTCACCATCACTTTTTGCTGCATCTGCATCTGGATGTTCTATTTATCTGGTTTATCTATTTGAAAATTTGATAAATGTGATTGTAGATCGTTGTTGCATGTTTTGACTATTTTCTGCTGTTCATCTAGTGGATTGGAACTGTCTTTTTGAGTTCTTACAGGTGGAGGAGTTCGTGCTAAGCTGTTTCTTCTAATTGATGGATTTATGTCCTCACTGCATGGAAAACTAGTAGATTGTTCCTGGTTATCGTGTTGGTAACTCATAGTTTTCCACTAGTTATAGCTAGGAATTTTGAAAACATTCCGACATATTTTGATAATATACTGGCCTATTTTCTTTCTATTTAGGTATATTTATGTTGATAAACGTAGTAATTAGATATGTAGAAATTACTTACTGGATAATTATTTTAGCATTAAACACTAACAATTTTTTTGGCTATTGTTTTTCGGTTTCTTGATAACGATGGATTTATACTAATTACAATATGATAAGATAATAATTAGACAAATTGCTTCTTAATTACATGTGTTCAGCTCGAAGGTTCTGAACAGAATGACTTCAATAAGTGAGATACAATTTAGAACACCTAGGCAACTAAGTAACACATTTGGATGATCATATGAGTTTGAAATAGAGAAAGACACAGGGGCTCAATGTAACAATCTAACACCACATTGTACTGTATATTATTTCTTGTACTGATATGTAAGTACCAATCATTGTAATTATTAATACTTTATATTATAATATATGTTAAAATAAAGTTGCCCTAGGTTAAGTTTAGAATTAAGTTTAACAATAGGTAATAGAACACAGAAGGTGTCAAAAAAGTGTTCTAATAGACCAGTACTAATCTGATGTTAACTGTTTTAGTCAGTATATGATATATTATATCATATACTGACTATGGATCAAGCTGTATCACTGTGGATGATGCTGTAGGTGGTTAACGGTATAATGATGTAGAAGACAATAATTCCCTCTTAAACTTAGAGACATGGATTGTAAGGAGCTTATTAGAGCAAGGAAAGACGCACGATTAAGTAAATCAAGAGACCAATCTCGAAATCTTAGGCATAAACGAAATGCGTTGGCCTAGTTTCGGTAAAACATTGATCATGCATAAAAATATTGCTCTGAAAATGTCACCCGAGATCAGCTATACGGAGTTCGTATAATTATCTTCAGGAGAATCCAAACAAACGTTCTAAATTTTGTTCACTTTTCGGATAGGATGTTGGTATTACAAATAAAGGGTAAGGCAGTGAATATCAATATAGTGCAAGTGTATGCTCCAACTGCAGATAAATAGAAAACAGCAAAACTCAGAAGATGAAATAAAAACATTTTCATGCACAAATTAAACAATTTTTACGATAGACCAGGAAGACAGACATTACAATAGTGGGCGATTTAAACCAAAGATTAATAAATGCAGATTGTACAATTTAATAATCGAAAATGGTTTAGGAAAATGAAATGCTATAGGCGATAGATTGGCTCAATTTTGTCAAGAGGAGAACCTGGCAATAATGAACACGTGGTTTCGATTACTACCCTGCAGACTGTATACCTGGATTTCACCTCAGGATAATGAACAAACTTGATATTCAGACTTGATATTAACAGGTGATGATGAGACATCTGATGAAGCAGCTGTCTCATCAGACCATAGCTTCCTTAGCTCAAAAGGATTGTGAAGTTAAAACAGATAATAAAATCTAAAAGTCCTAAGGCGGATACTCCGTTGCCAATACTAAACGAAATATGTGCTAAGGCTTCCACTTATATAAATCTAGCAATGTGAATATTTAATGAAGCAAAATAAAATATTTGGTTATAAAAACACAGGACGAACTCTACAAAAGAAAGAAGGAAGCTCCAACCCTTGAATGACTCAAGAAATACTGGAAATCATGTAAAAAAGAAGAAAATATAGAAACTATTGAAAAAGACATGTGTCTTGGACACACTTATGACAAATGAGTCTGAGAATGATTCTGAAAGTCAGATAGAGAGATGAGCGTCTGTCACTTTATTCTGTCAGCCACATTGATTCCAAATTAATGCTCAAATGTTTTACCATATTCTTGAGAAGTATGTTAATGTGCTCTTACTAGATGTTTTTTAAGTTTTTTAATTCGAATTTAAATAAAAAACTTTTCAACTCTCCTCCAAGTTTTCAACTGAAAAAGAATTCGTTAAGGAATTTTTTCGTTAAAATTTTTTCAATAAAAGATAGGAATCTCTTCAGGAGTGGTACTTTATCTTTATAGTTTTTGACCCTAGCCCTGAAGATAGCTTTGTAAGCCAAAAGCGCTCAGATAGGAAGTAAACTACACGTCTCAAAAATACTTTTCTTTTCCCATTCATTCAAATAAAAAAAAATCCCAGATAAATACAAAGAAAAACATTAGTCAATAACGAATAAAATACAAAGGACTAAGGAAAAGTGGATGATGGAACCATGCATTGAGAGGAGGAACTACAGAAAGAATAGGATCATTGCAAGTTACCTACTACAAATAAATTAGAGAAATATCTAGCAAATCACGAACAAAAACATCTAACCTACTAATTGAAAAAAACAATAAACCTATTTACTTCTTCTTCTTTGATTGCCGTGTCTGTATTCAGACGTGGGCCGTCATCATGTTTACAATTTCCTGAAACCCTTTTTTATCTATCGACTGCTGCGCGAAATAATTCTTCTACTGTGGAACCACACATATATCTGTTCATATATTTTAACTTAGAAAATAAAAGTGTATTAGTTTTAAACATATTATTCAAATGTTTAAACAATTTTTCACAAACAATAATCAAATTAGTTTGATTTTTGTGGAATGAAAATGTAAACATATAACAAAATATAGAGTAAGAAAATAATATATTAGATAAAGATTGGAAGAAATTTTGGTGGAAATCAACTTGTGTGAATCGAACACCGCTGTCCTGCGCATAGCACCAAAAATTTTTTATTTAAAAAAATTCCTGACGCCGTGGTAGTTAACCGATTTTAATTTTGCAAATTGTAAATGAAAGGTACAGTATTCTAAAAAAGCTTAACTTGCTATCTGCTTTATTTTCAGTCCTGCAACATTTTGAAAAAATGAATTTTTTTTTCGAAAGCTGGATTGCAAAATTTATTTTGCAAAATCTATTGAACCTATCTTAACTAAATCTACAGTATTGTTTATCATATCATAAAGTTTTTCTGGGTGAAATATGAAGGTCCTAAGTGTAGCAAAAATGGTTGAAAAACGTAGAATGCGAATACTTGTTTTTTTTTATGATTTTTTCGAAATTATTGCTATTTTGCAACAAGGGTACAATTTAAAAAAAAATTTTAACCAATCCTATATTGAAGGAAATTGAATTATATAACTTTTATTTTAGTGCAACTTTTCTCGGAAATGAATGCTTTTAAAGTTATAATCAAAAAACCAAGAAAAAATCGAATTTTTCCTTCATTTTTTGACATTTTGCTTATTTAAACAATGTTCCGGACCTTTTTGAGTGGGAGGATAACTCAATTACTATTATATGGGTTAATTCCAAGCAATTTATGCAAAAAAAATAGAGTCACCTCTCAACGTCCATCTCAAAACAGATACAGCCTAGACTAATGGGGTTTCTCGTGCAGCAGTATACCTATTAAATAATAGTTAACAATTTTGAAATCGCTTAATCGATTTGTATTTCACGATCATGAACAAAGTTCTTATAACAGACACTTAGTATTCGTAACTCGTCGACAGCACAATTATTCCTTAATTTATTGATTGACAATTGAACTGTCAAACTTCTTGATATACTAACTATGTTATTACCCATAAAGAAGAAAACGAGAAGCTTAAATCAATCGATGTATCGACAATAAATAAGATATCTCGTAAACTGTTTAAAATATGTTCTCACAGCCTCTATGCTGCCGTTATGAATTATATACCCAACTTGAACAAGTGACTACCTTTAAAGAACAGCAGCGTTGTATCTGAAGATATTGCTGCACGCTACGTATTAAATAACACAGCAATCGGAAACGATGTGTTTAGATTTCTAAGAATAATAGATGTAGTGTTAGATTTAAATTATCAGGAAACCACAAGTCAAAATATTGTAATATCTAGAAATTTTAAAATTGATGGTTTTAGAAATATGTTTTTTTTGGGTCCCTTACACTTAAGTAGGGATGGACGCATAACTAGTAGTTTTAGCCCATTTACGAACGTGAGTTCTCAAATTGAGTCCCGCTCACGAACACGTGATTCACGCGAAGTCACGAGCCACGTCATATAAAATGCAGGGATTGAGTTTAATCCAAATTTAATATAAATGTATACATAGAAACCGACGTACCTACGTCAGGAAGATTTTGTTTAAATCTAACAGTTCTTGAATTTTACTTACCTTTAAAACTGTATTGACCTAGGGATACAATTTTAAAAATAATATCGAGAAAAAGTGAAATCTCTAAAAAAATTTTAAGTAACCTAATACTACAAACACAAACCCAAATCTTAATCGGTATATAAATACTCATAAACAATATAAAGAACTCTCTAAAGTAGCAGAAATCTTACTGGAATCAAAGAGCACACATTGTAATAGAAGATAACAACTATGGTCGACTATTTCTTCGTAAGTATAATTCTATTTCAATATGGGTCGTATAGACTGATTGAAAGTTGGATTAGCTCATACGATCTGTTATGATACGGTAAATAGGGATATGTCGTTCTACTAGAGATAAAAGAAGGAACTAGTGCAAATGCAAATTGAAAATTAGATCTATAGGTATAAAAATAATATAGATATTACTAAAAGAAATAAAACGTAATGGAGACATTATTTCATCTTGTTTGATTTAGCATAATAAAAAATTTGAGGAAGATGGGTAGAGCACACAACGTTGCCACAAGGTATAAGGTATAGATTAGAAAACTTGGTAAAAAGGTAAAAATCTGAATAAAAAATTTAATCAGTATGCCCAAGCTATGGCTTTATAGTTGGAGATCAGATAGAAAATACAAATTAAATTGAAAATTAGGACGAGAACTTATATGGATATTATATATTTATATTTTCAAAAGCTATGTCACCACATAGTGGTGGTGGTGTAGGGCGACGATACATTATCATAATACAATACAAAACCTAATTTTAAACTTAACTAATATTCTGCAATATATATTCATATTATGTACAAATTTTACCAATTCTTTCTTATTTCTTGCCAGAATCCTTGCTTCTGTCCATGTTCTTCCCCTTTTTTTAAATGTCTCACCTAGGCTTCTATCCCATGTTTGGTGTACCTTTCTTCTTTCTTCCCTGCGTTTTTACCTACCAAATTTCTTTCACCGGTTTCTTTATTCCTCGAAAATCCTCTTCGAAATCGTCTAAGGTATTTCATTTCTACTGCATTATATTTTACTCTTTTGGCGTTTTGTTAGAACCCACGCCTCGTAACCAAAGATTAATACAGGCCTGTATATTGTCTTGAACTGTTTTTCTTGTTATTTCATTTTTATTTATGAATTTATTGTTCATTGTATAGTATTGGTTCACATCCTTTTTTAAATTCTATTATTAATTTATGTTTCCTGTCGTCTGTTGTCTTCTAATTCTACTTTCAAGTATTGGAAGGTTCAAGCTTGTTCTATTTAGGCCCATACGTTTTGACCATAAGAATGCTCCTTCTAAAATGTTTACTCTTCTCATATATTGTTCGTCCGTTATAACTTTTCCCATGCGTCACGATTCATTTTCAAACAAATTAAGTCAAAATATAAAGTGAAACGAACGTCGATGTGTATACAGGGTGTCTGCGTAACTTGGAACCATATGGAAAACTTTTTTAATATCAATTTTACAAAAATTCTTTATAAAGTGTTCTATATACATACAGGGTGCAACAAAAATACAGGTCATAAATTTAATCACATATTCTGGGACCAAAAATAGTTCGATTGAACTTACCTTAGTCCAAATATGCACATAAAAAAGTTACAGCTCTTTGAATTTACAAAATGAAAATCGATTTTTTCCAACATATCGAAAACTATTAGAGTATAAACTAACTAGAGTAGTAGTATGTTAAGAAAAAACTATAGTGTCATTTGGACACCCCATAAAAATTTTATGGGGGTTTTGTTCTTTTAAACCCCCCAAACTTTTGTGTACGTTCCAATTTAATTATTATTGTTGTTCTGAAGCTATTTTCTTGTGGCATTTTTATAATCAAGTATATTCAAATTTCGACTTGGGCGTCGAAACGTTAATAAAATCATTTTTAGGTAAAATTGTGGCTTATTTCCCATTTGAATATACTTGATTAATTATTATTGTAGTACCATTAGTTAAACACAATATTTTAAAAACTTTTTTGCCTCCTAGTACTTTTTCGAAAAGTCAGTTTGTATCGAGATATTTTGAATATTTGTCAAATCCACCACATATTTGTATATGGCTAAGTACGGTTATGGAGACTAGGTAATAATATGAAAATTTATTTATTATTTACATTTTTAGGTACATTTTGAACCATATTAAAAAAGAAGTAATATCTCGATAAAAAGTGCCTTCTCGAAAAAATACAAAAAAGCAAAAAAGTTTTAAAAACACTGTGTTTAACTAATGGTACCGCAGTAAAAGTTTAATTGGAACATACACAAACCATATTCAAATATCCAATAACAGCCTTCTACTTAAAAAAAAATTCTGAAATTTTCCTAAATTACCGATTCTGAACATCATTTTTATTTATTAGACATGTCTAATAAATAAAAATGATGTTCGGAAGCGGTAATTTAGGAAAATTTCAGAATTTTTTTTTTCAAGTAGAAGGCTGTTATTGCATATTTGAATAAATATGGTTTTTAATTACAAATAACTTTTCATAATAAAATGTTTTGATATTTTGAAATATAAAGGTAGTTTGCTATTGAGCGAAATTCATATTTTTTGACATACCTCGTATACTGTTGACAAAATTTGATATCTGATGATTGCATCGTAGGTTTTAGACTATGCAGAGCACTTTATAAAGAATTACTTTTTTTCGTAAAATTGATATTAAAAAAATTTCCCATTTGGTTACAAGTTACGCCTAGACACCCTGTATACATTTTGTTTACTGTATACTATATACTACACACATCGTCGTACGTTTCACTTTATGTTTTGACTTAATTTGTTTGAAAATGAATCGTGACGCATGGAAAAATTTATAGCGGACCAACAAACTCTTAATTATCTCTATGAATTATCTCATTCATGTATATTATAAATGTTCTACTTAATCATCCTCCTTGTCTCAGTCCGTCGTTTGTAGTAAATGGTTTTGATGTTTTCTTTTTGACTGATGACATAATTTATAGTGTTGTTGAAAATGTTCTTAATTACTCTAATCATTTTGTTACTAATACCTCTCTTCCTTAATATTTCTCATAATTTTTGCCTTGATACCGTATCAAAAGCCTTTTCAAGGTATACCTATGTATATGGCGTATAATATAGATATTACTAAGAGAAACCCTATTGATTTCTTCTCGTTTGATACAAAATAATAGAAAATTTATATTATTTTAATAAGATTCTACAGACTTGAGAGGATCATAAGCATGTAAGTTGACTGATTTCCATAGCCTACCAGTATGCAAACAACGTGTGAATGGAACGTAAACAAGCAACTCTCTTGCAGTTTCTAAGCCAATAGCTAATAATAAGCAAAAGGAATGTTGTTGTTTTATAAAGCGTCAACCTGTCATCCTTATTCGCCTGATGTAAAGCAGTAATGCCGAACACAAGAAAACCATTTTTGCTAAGTAGGTACTCCTAAGCAAAGGTCATACATTCTCACCGTTGGCGTTACAATATCGTCCAACGTCCTACAGAGATTTATTGCTATACAGCTAGTCTTCGTTTATCATTAACCTATAAAACTTTATCACGAAAAGCTGTTAACAGGTGCAAAGTGCTTAGTTCTGAAAGTACAGTCGAACCCGCTTATTGGAATAGCCTTGGTGCCAAGCAAAAGTATTCGTATAACCGGGTTATTCTAATAACAGATCATTGGTTGCTAGTAGAAACGTTTCGGGACCTCAAATTTCTATTCCTTAAACCGGGATATTCCTATAACAGGTATTCTAATAAGCGGGTTCGACTGTACTATTTTTCCAATATTACCCAAATATTCCACCAAGAAAGAAATATGACGTAACGTTTTAAATATGGTCCGTAACTTGATAAAATTTATAAATTACTAAACTTGGATTAAGACAACTCTGTAAAAACAAAATTTCATAAGTGAATGGAGTCGAAATAAATGAAATGAAAATTAGCTAAGTAAATAAAAAGAGCCAATTAGAAAACAGTTTTAACCCATATATGGTGATATTTCAAATTGTGTTCGATTTCATTAGAGTATACTATTTTTAAAGTCAGTTGGGACACTCAAATAAACTGATTGACAGCAAATAATAGTTATTTATGTATTAAGAGCGAAAGCGAAAAGTGATACATTATTGCTTGGGAGTAAGAGCTACTTACTCGGTAATTACTCGAAAGCAATAATGTCACTTTGCGCTTGTAATACATAATACATACAATATTTTTTCTACAATCACTTAATAAAATGAAACTATTTTTAAATCATTATCTTTATTGTAACTATCTTATATCTGTCATGATTAAGTCATAACATTAACTTTTATATCTTTCAGTTTGAATGTTCAATGCGGTTGTATTGTATGGTTGTCAGTAACTCTGGTAGCGTGAGGTTGTGTATGTTTTGATTTGTGGAGTGTTGTGAGTTACTAGTAGTAAGTCGTTCTACTTTTTGTTTACTTTCATCGACCTTGTTTATTACTGCAATAGAATTTTTGACCATGACATACAGCTGTGAGAATTGTCTTTCACATTTTTCTGATTCGGATAAATTGAATAATTTAAGATGTAATGGAGATTGTCGGAGAACTTTCTGTATGAAGTGTACAGGTCTAAACAAGTCGTTCACAAAAGCCTTATTGGATCAAAAATTTTCCCATCTAAAATTTTTTTGTACACTATGTGATTCGCCTAGCTTAAGATATTTAGATGAAAAAATAAATAATCTATCAAGAAATCAAATACCTCTAGAAAACTTCGAGGCCTTAACACAAGTTACTAGAAAGCTTACTGATAATTTGCCAGTTTTTATGGAGACTTACGATTTGTTAACAAAAAATGACGACAAACTGGACTATATTATTAAAAAAATTGACGAGATCCATAGACTGAATAACCTGCTGAATCCTGAAAAGGTTTTAAAATCTGTAAGGCAGATGGAACATGATATTTTCAATTTATCGTCAGTTTTTTTCGGCGGTTCAGATGAGACTATAAAGGTTCAAATCCAAGACTCAACGTCTACTGAAATTAAGGTAGGATTAGAAAGGCTTTCTTCAAATGTCAGTGAAATCTCAAATCAAATGAGCAATATTTCCAAAATTTACCTACCTTACCAACAAAAAAGAGGTATTGAACAAAAAAACATTTTATGCCACCACAAGTACCCAAACTGAAGAGCCTCAATGTTGCGAAGTAAGTCCAGAGCAAAAGTCAAAAAACACAGAAGATAAATGTCAGTTTGTAATTATTAGTAACTTGACCCCAATATACTCCCCTATACAAGTGGTACACTACAATAAAGAGAAGCTAGGTATCAAAGAATATATTAGATATTACGCCCTCGTTAAAGATGCCGACACATCAACTGGTTCTTCATTTAAAATAGGCATAAAATCTAGATCATCGATTAACTTACTATTTAATGAGAAAATTTGGCCACCTGGTGTAATCATTAAATGGTCCATTGAATCTTCATATTCCGAACCATCCGAGTCACATAAGAATCCGAAGAATATCAGAAGCCCTGTTATCCCGGAAAATCCAGTTACCAGTTTATGCAACAACAAAGATGAAGTACAGAACACAAATATATGTTCAGACAAGCAGGCCATCGAAGTTTGTAAATCTAAGAATTTTTTCCATTCGCAAATTAATTTCGTTAAGAAAGATACTTTAGAACCATCTATAAATCTGGATCCTTTGACTCCACCAAGAGTTAGATTAACCAATAACTCTAATAGTCAGTATCTTCTAGCCAGATTAAGGGAACCGGATATCTTAAAAGCCATTAAAATTCATCTTGCTTATCTACACGACCAACCTGCTTCTGTATTTTACGATGGATTTACGAACACAAGCGTTAAACTGTTTTTGGCTTCCGAAGGGCTTCCTACCAACACGGAAGATCTACGAAAAATTCTTCTAGAATTTAACGAAGTCTATGGAATTGGTCCAGATGAGGTGGAAGCTGATCTTGCTGCTTTTAGGTCCTTTCTCGCTTCTGAAAGAATTATCCATTTACAAAAATCAAGGGAATGTTACCAAAATTACTATTCCGCTGTGTCTCCTAGACGAAATTTTTAAACATCACGACGTGTTCTGAGGGACTAGAATCCTCAAATTATTTTAGTGATAACAACTTTAGCATGGTTCTGATTAATATTCGTTCTATAAGATATAAAACTGATGAATTATTTCTATTCCTAGAGGAATTAGGGCTTCCTCCGATAGTTGCGGTTACTGAGCACTGGCTTGAAGTCAACGAGCCTTTTTTTGTAGAAAGATATTCCACTATTGCTAGGTACGATCGTCAAAGTTTAGCGCATGAAGGTACCCTGATTCTTTCTACAAATAATGATTTTTCTCTGGTAACAAAATATGATTTTCTATTAAGCGAAGCATTCTTTGAGTTTTCCTTAGTTTACAGTAAGAACTTTAATCTTTATATTATTTGCATTTATAGATCACCTGACTCTTCCGTGGAACTATTTTTTCAGAACCTGCTTAATTTGTTAGATGACCTGCCCCATAAAAGCAGAAAAATTTTATGCGGGGACTTTAACAATAATTATGCTGCTGCTTGTGCTACACAAATATCCCTAGTCAACATATTTGAATCGTATGGTCTAACAATGCACATTGATTCTCCTACAAGGATTACAAAAACTTCATCTACCATAATTGATTATATTGTCTCAGACTTCTCACCCCGTGATGTCTGCGCTACAACTGTTAATGCGGGACTATCTGATCATCAAGCGGTTTATACGAAGTTTAACATCTTTAGCAAGCACTCTTCGAAAACTCGACGTTTAGGCAGGATTTTTTTCGCTCGGAATTTTCGTAAATTCCAAAATTTATGCTTAACCTCTGAGTGGTCCTTTCCTTCTATGAACGTCGATAATAATTTCAGTGACTTGTTGAATAAGCTTGTCTGTATCTTTAATAAAGCATTTCCTTTAATCACAATTAAGCCAAAACATCACAGACCCTGGACTACCAAAGGTGTCCGCATATCAGCCAAAAATATGCGTTCACTACTGTACATCAAGAAATTTACTACCAACGTCTCTGTTACTAAATATATCACCAAGTACAGGGCAATCTATTTAAAACTTATAAAATCAGCTCAAAAATTGTACTATCAAAATCGTCTGAGAAGCTCTAAAAGTATTGCAAAAGAAACTTGGTCCATAATAAACGATCTTCGTAATAAAACTCACACAGCTCAAACATTTTCCCTTCCAGACCCAGAAAATCTAAATGAATACTTTGTTAATGTGAGTAAAAATATAACATCAACTATTGTGTCACAATAAGATCCCATTTCCTATCTCCCTAATTCAGGGAAGGTCTCGAATTCATTCTTTATAAGACCGGTTGATAAATCTAAACTGATTCAGACAATCAATAATATCAAAAGCAAATCTTCCTGTAGTACCGATGGACTATCCATAAAAATTTTCTCAAATCTCCCAGACAGTGTGTTGGGAGTCCTTATCTCTCTAATTAATGATTCTGTTGAGGAAGGTAAATTTCCAGAGTGCCTAAAGACGGCCATCATTATTCCTCTTCATAAGAGTGGTGAAAAATCAAATGCCTGCAATTATAGACCTATTGCATTACTACCGGTACTCTCCAAAATTATTGAGAGACTCATAAAAGCCCGACTTATGTCCTTTCTCGTTGATAACAATATTTTATCACAAAATCAGTTCGGCTTTTTAAATAATAAATGTACCACAGATGCCGTGTTTTCTGTACTACATGAGGTTTATCAAGCATTAAACAATAATCTGCACACTGCCACTGTTTTTTGTGATTATGCCAAAGCTTTTGATTGTGTGAATCACGACATTTTGATAAAAAAACTAGTTTTCTACCGAATTCGAGGTATTTCTTCGAACTGGTTTCAATCTTACTTGGATAATAGGAAACAACTGGTTAGAGCAAATGATACAGACTCTAGTCTCAAAAATGTTGTATGTGGGGTACCACAAGGTTCAGTATTGGGTCCTCTACTTTTCCTTATCTTTATTAATAACATCACTAGCTTAAAAATCGATGGAAAGTTTTTCTTTTTGCTGATGATACCACTATCACTTGGAGCAACTCAAATATCGCAACTCTTCATGCTACTATAACTTCTGATCTACTTACAATAAAATCTTGGTCCGATTCAAATTTACTCTCTTTTAATGTAGATAAAACAGTAGCATTGTCCTATAAAGGAGCTCTTCAACCCTTACCTCTTCATAACAGCCAGATCAGTATCGTTGATTCTGTAAAGTTTCTTGGTATTTTTTTAGATAGCAATCTGAAATTGTCCCTTCATATTGCTGTGTTAAGCAAGAAACTATCCTTAGCTTGCTTTGCAATAAGATCTGTTTCGAAGGAAATGAATTTAGCCTCTTCCAAAATAACATATTTTTCTTTGTTCGAGTCACATCTTCGATATGGTCTCCCTTTTTGGGGTTCTGGTAGGGCTGCCCAAACTGATGTCATTTTTAAATTACAAAAAAGAGCAATAAGATATCTGTTTGGCCTCAGAAGAACAACACATTGCAGAAGCTACTTCAAAGATCACAGGATTCTAACACTACCTTCTTTATATATTTTAAAAACTGTTTGCTTAATTCGTAAACATCTACATGTCTTTCCAGCAAGACCTAGACATGACTATTCCACCAGAAATTCTACCTTTGACATCTATTTACCGATCCCGTTCAGTGAGTTAGTAAAGAAATCTATATTATATTCTGCAAAAAAACTTTACAACCATCTCCCTCTACAACTTAAATCTGCAACATCTTTCCCCAAGTTCCGTAAAATGACTAAAGCCTATTTATCTGAAAGACCATATTATTCAACAGCAGAGTTTCTTAACCAATAACTAAGAAAGTACAGTATTCTTATTTATAAGTATAATCTTGATCTATATTTGAGTGTCATATGCAGCAGCTTAACTTAACTTATTAAATTTCTTAAGGTAGAATATGCAATTTGCAAATTTTTTTTAAATTTTGCAATAGATTGTTTCTTTTTTCTTTTCGTTATTTTTATTTATATAGACGATTTATATCATTTTAGTAAATTGTATTTGTTATTTCTTATTGTTCTTATTTATGATTCTTGTAAGCTTTGTCTATAAAATTGTTTAATTTTTCATGACAATATAGATTCTGTAGATAGCATCTGTAAAAATATTAGTACATTTGGACGTTGAGAGGTGACTCAAATTTTTTTGCAGAAATTGCTTGAAAATAAATCAAATAATAATATTTGAGTTATCCTCCCTCTCAAAAAGGTCCGGAACATTGTTTAAATAATCAAAATGTTAAAAAATTCAGGAAAAATTCGATTTTTTTCTTGGTTTTTTGATTATAACTTTAAAAGTATTCATTTCCGAGAAAAGTTGTACTGACATAAAAGTTGCATAATTAAAATAAATAAAATAAATTTCGACCAAGAGTCAGGATTCTGTTAACCGAGATACCATAGTATCAAGCGGCGCCGCTAGGAGGAGCTTCTCCAACAATGCGTCTCAGAATACCTTAAGAACACTTGGTCATTTTGTACTCTAAACCGAGTAAAGCATGAAAAAGAAAAATGAAATAATCGTTTTCGTTTTGATTCAATTCGAGTCTCTTGCCATCCTCTGACACAGTGTTTCTGGGTCTCTACCCTTTGTCGAAGAGGCTATTGCAAGTAGACTGAATTGAATCAACTCGAGACGAAGAAGAACTGCATCTATTAAAATATCTGCAGTATATTGTGGTTAGACTGTCCTCTAACGGGGAATGACAAAATAAATAAACTAAATTTCGACCAAGAGTCAGGATTCTGTTAACCGAGATACCATAGTATCAAGCGGCGCCGCTAGGAGGAGCTTCTCCAACAATGCGTCTCAGAATACCTTAAGAACACTTGGTCATTTTGTACTCTAAACCGAGTAAAGCATGAAAAAGAAAAAAAAAAAAAAAAAAAAAAAAAAAAAAAAAAAAAAAAAGAGAAAAATAAAATAATCGTTTATTTTATTTTTTAATCGTAAACGATTATTTTATTTTTCTTTTTCATGCTTTACTCGGTTTAGAGTACAAAATGACCAAGTGTTCTTAAGGTATTCTGAGACGCATTGTTGGAGAAGCTCCTCCTAGCGGCGCCGCTTGATACTATGGTATCTCGGTTAACAGAATCCTGACTCTTGGTCGAAATTTATTTTGTTTATTTTGTCATTCCCCGTTAGAGGACAGTCTAACCACAATATACTGCAGATATTTTAATAGATGCAGTTCTTCTTCGTCTCGAGTTGATTCAATTCAGTCTACTTGCAATAGCCTCTTCGACAAAGGGTAGAGACCCAGAAACACTGTGTCCGAGGATGGCAAGAGACTCGAATTGAATCAAAACGAAAACGATTATTTTATTTTTCTTTTTGCATAATTAAATTTCTTACAATATAGAATTGGTTAAAAATTTAAAAAATAGTCACCCTTGTTGCAAAATGGCAATAATTGCGAAAAAAACATACAACAACAGGTATTCGCATTTTACGTTTTTCAATCATTTATGCTACACTTAGGACCTTCATATTTCACCCACAAAAACTTTATGATACGATAAAATATTTCTTTAAATTTTATTAAGATCGGTTCAATATATTTTGAAAAATAAATTTGTCAATCCAGCTTTCGTAAAAAGAATTCATTTTTTGAAAATGTTACAGGACTGAAAGTAAAGCAGATAGCAAGTTGAATTTTTTTTGCGTATAGAAGTCTACTGTACCTTTCATTTGCAATTTTGCAAAATTAAAATCGATTAACACCACGGCGTCAGGATTTTTTTTTAAATAAACATTAATTATTGGTGCTACGCGCAGGACAGCGGATAGTTTCCTCTGATTTGGCATTCCAATGACCTTTGATAATAATTGATACATTTTAATTTTTATTAAATTTTGATATAAATAAATAAATTTGTTTATTGCAAATAAAAACCCATACTCTATCCTTGGAAATAACACTTTTATTAGCAAAAACTTTCTTTGTTCATATATTTTAACTTAAAAAATAAAAGTTTATTATTTTTAAACATATATAAACAAACAATAATAAAATTAGTTTGATTTTTGTGGAATTAAAATTTTAAAATACAACAAAATATAGATTAAGAAAATAATATATTAGATAAAGATTGGAAGAAATTTTGGTGGAAATCAACTTGTGTGAATCGAACACCGCTGTCCTGCGCGTAGCACCAAAAATTATTGTTTATTTAAAAAATTTCCTGACGCCGTGGTAATTAATCGAATTTAATTTTGCAAATTGGAAATGAAAGGTACAGTACACTTCTATAAGAAAAAAAAAATTCAACTTGCTATCTGCTTTAATTTCAGTCCTGTAACATTTTGAAAAAATGAATTTTTTTTGCGAAAGCTGGATTGCAAAATTTATTTTGCAAAATGTATTAAACCGATCTTAATAAAATTTAGAGTATTGTTTTACTGTATCATAAAGTTTTTCTGGGTGAAATATGAAGGTCCTAAGTGTAGCATAAATGGTTGAAAAACGTAAAATTCGAATACTTGTTTTTGTATGTTTTTTTCGCAATTATTGCTATTTTGCAACTAGGGTGACTATTTTTTAAATTATTAATTAATTCCATATTATATAAAATTTAATTACGCAACTTTTATGTCAGTACAACTTTTCTCGGAAATGAATATGTTTAAAGTTATAATCAAAAAACGAAGAGAAAAATCGAATTATTCCTTAATTTTTTGACATATTGATTATTTAAACAATATTCCGGACCTTTTCAGAGGGAGGATAACTCAAATATTATTATTTGATTTATTTTCAAGCAATTTCTGCAAAAAAATTTGAGTCACCTCTCAACGTCCATCTCAAAACAGATGAGCCCTGGACTAACAAAGCATATTTCTATTCTATTCTATTCTTGTACGGTTGCTACGGACGACGAGCGTAATATTAAACTTTACGCGCTAGAGCGATAAAGTGATGGTACTCAGTAAACGTCAACTTTTCGTTGCCATTGACAAGCGAAAAAGTCTTCTTTATCACGGGATTGTAGAAAAAATTATTTATTTATTACGAGACATGGTGCATCACTTATTTTTATATTCAAGTGGGTATAGATTGATGAGGAACCGAATAATGACAAGTTTAATACACGTAAAATTGTCGTAAAGCACATACTGTATAAAAGAGTTAACGGTACTCGAGAATTAGACCGAAATCATTAGACCGAAAGCAGTAGACCGAACTCATTAGACCGAAAAGCACTTTACCGAAACCTCACTAGACCGAACAGCATTAGACCGAAATGGTACATAAATTAAAAAAGATTGCAGTAAATTATGCTAAGATTTTGTATATCTGTCTTTTTGTTTATTGTATTTTTTTGTACTATTTTATATATAGACTGTGTAAATTGTTACTCTGTACAGTCTGATATGAAAAAATTTTCATCCGTTAAACAAATTAGTGAAGGTAAAAATAAATTAAGGGTAAAGTGACGTTAACACCATTTTAACTGTTTATAATAACCATCCAAATAACATTTAGTTGTAATTACATTAGTCATCTCTTTTACTGCGACAAGTAAAAATAACTGCTTTTCGGTCTTCTGCTGTTCGGTCTAGTGAGGTTTCGGTAAAGTGCTTTTAGGTCTAATGAGCTCGGTCTACTGCTTTCGGTCTAATGATTTTGGTCTCTTTACAGTAAATCAAAGTCAACATGTCAGATTTAGTAACAACATAATTTAATTTTATACCTTGTGTGCCAATGAATAAGAATAGGAGATTAAAATAGAAAATACTAAACAAATATTAACACGTTCAGTGCTGATGAATGCACAGGTGCGTCAAACTACTTCTTGTAGACAGCCGGATGACGCACCGGTGCGTTATAGACCATATCGAATATAATGTTTATTTATATGTTAGCGCTTGTAATGTGTGATTCGTAGGAGTGATAGCACTCGTGGTAATGTGTGTACTTATTTTGTCTTGTTTTTAACTCTTATAATAACACACATACTAACAATAATGGAGAGCCAAAAATTTCAAAAATATGTATCAGGCCGGCAGCAATGTTACTAATATATGAGTAGCACTGAACGTGTTAATAGCTGAACACCACTGGTATCAGTCAATACTAGTCAAGCAGTGTTTTTTATCTTTTTATGACATGATACGTATACTCGCCGACCGTCGCGCGTCGTCGTAAAATGTTAAATATTGGTATATTGGCGATTTTGAATAACATACCAATGTCCAAGATTTTTTATTTGATGGCCTTTACCTTTTATTATGTGTTTACTCTATCTCTCTCCTAAGGCTACGGCCAGACAAGCGACAATTTACGGCACTGTAAGAACAGTAAATTGAAGCGCGAAAATGGTTCTCACGGTGAGTGTAGTGATGACCAAACTGAGCTGTAAAATAGCGCGCAGCAACATCGGACGGGTCCATCTTCGACGTCGTGTCACAAAAGAATGGACCTGAGTACGGGTAGTTAGAAAAAAGTACTCAGAAAGAAGTACGGGGATTGTTCAAATAAGTTTAACACATTGTCGCGTATTATTTATAATTAACTTGATTACCGGTAAAAGTGATATTGAGCTGCCTTTATAAATCGCATCGGAATCAAATGTTTCAACTAACATTATAAAAACTATAAATCACATTGAAATGCCACAAGAAAATTACTTTATAATAAATGGTGAATATGGTGAATATTAAATGAGAATGAAACATACTCGTGGAAAGTGTTAGCACACAAAAAATTTCAGAGAGGGAGTTTCTTACCAAATAGAGTCAAAGAGCCATAAAAAATATAGATTAATCTCTATACAACTACAGTAAAATGTGTTCGACGTTTTTCAGCAAAATGTTAAAAATTATACAAAATAAAAATATAAGTATATTTTTTTCTTCAGTTTTATTTGTTAATTAACGTTACTTGAGAAAGGGGACTCTGTAATAACCACAGGATGTGATATTGGTGTTTCCATAGAGGCAATGCATCAATTGAAACGGTTGGATGCGTCGTTGATTTAAGAGACTGTTCAGGAAAGAAAACCTGGTTCTGGAGCTCCTAAAAAACATAATCCAGGACTGACACCATTTTCAGGCGTGCAGTAATGTTCAATCTTTTCATAACTGTGACGAAAATAAATGTCCCGTCACCAGTTTCAGAAAGATTTAGAATTTCCACGTCGACGTGCTGGAATGAAGCCCTTGCTTACAAGCAATAAGAAAAAACTATTGGCTTTTTTAAAAAATTATCAGCACTGGACACCTGAACAGTGGAAAAAAGATCATAGTCAGTGAAAAAAGTACGTTCAGGTTAGTAAGAGGAAGTTCAAAATTTGTTTGTCGTCCACTCACCGAGACAAGATACGATCAAAAGTTTACAGGTAAAAACGTAAAACATCCTGAAAATGGGGACGTTTAGTGGAAATAAAGGAAGGCCAGGTAGGCCAGGTAGTCCTGTCGCCAGGGGTGGTACAACGGCCTCCTTAGTTTTTTTATATGTATTTTGGCCCGTAGAACACGAATTTTTTGGGTAACAGTTGATACGGATGTCGATAAGATTGTTATAAACAAAGAACTTGAGGAATTACATAACAGCGATTTTTCGCAAATCAAAACATTTTTTGTATTTTTTGGGTGATTCTCAGCAAAAAATGGTCTTACAAGTTTTTTCGTAGGATACACAGTTCTCGAGATAAAAGCGGTTAAACTTTCAAAAAATCGAAAAAATGCAATTTTTAAACCCTAATAACTTTTGATTAAAAAATAAAACAACCATTCTGCTTACTGCACTTGAAAGTTCAAGTCAAATTCTATCGGTTTTGATTATTTACATTGCTAAAAATTAAGTTTTTATTTGTTAAACAAAGCTATAAACACATAGTGTTTCCCGTGTCCAATGCATGCGTTTTAATGTACGTAATCTACGTAGAAGTTGTTTGTATGCGCGCCTACTCGTTCGATTTCAAATGAGAAATGCATTGAAAACAGCATTCAATCACTATGTGTTTATAGCATTGTTTAACAATACAAACATTGATTTTTAGCAATGAAAATAATCAAAACCGATAGAATTTGACTTGAACTTTCAAATGCGGTAGGCAGAATTGCTATTTTATTTTTCAATAAAAAGTTATTCGGGTTCAAAAATTGAAATTTTTCGATTTTTTGAAAGTTGAACCGCGTTTATGTCGAAAACTATGCATCCTACGAAAAAAGTTGTAAAAAGATTTTTTGCTCAGAATGACCCAAAAAATACAAAAAAATGTTTTGTTTTGCGAAAAATCGCTGTTATGTGATTCCTCAAGTTCTTTGTTTATAACAATCTTATCGACATCCGGATCGACTGTTACCCAAAAAATTCGTGTTCTACGGGTCAAAATACGTAAAAAAAAACTTGGGTAAGTCCATCTGAATTAAGGAGGCCGTTGTACCCTCACTGGCGACACGACTAAGGGTAATAAGACAAAAATATACCCTGTTCGTGACACTTCAGCAGCCAGGGTACTGAAGCGTTTTTTTCGACAGGTAATACCTATAGGAATAAATTATAACTATTTCCTACGTAGGATCTGGCGGCCATCTTTATTTATACACAATTAACTGTCAAAAAATGGCATTTTCCCCTTTTCTTTTCAAATCAACGGAAAAGAGTGAAACTTATGATTTTTTTAGTACAAATATCTTTGATATTATGGAAAAAGCTTTAAAATGACGTATTTACAAGTTTGATATACCCATTTATTGCTAATATAATTGCGAAAGAAGGTCGGAATTGAAAAAAAAAATATTTTGTCAATAACTATTGTAAAAATTAGTGTACAGCTTTGAAATTTTTGTCAAATGAGGGTTCTTTGGTGCTTAATATGTGATAAAAATTTCAAAGCGATTCATTCAACTGTTTAAAGTTTATTCAAATTGTTTATCCCATAGAGCATTTTTTTGCAATAACATAAGTCAGAAAAAAATGACCATAGAACCATTCCACAGGTGTCAAATGAAAGAGCATGAGTTACATTTTCAACATGGTTTAAAAAAGTGAATAAAAAATGCATTTGTTAGTAATAAATAATTATGCAGAAGTATCGTCAATTTTTCTTAATAAACTTTTTGAATAACTTTTTCCAAAAAAATTAACTTTTTTACCCTGTTTTAAGTGCACAACTACCAAGTAATGTTATCTATATCATAGTTGATAAAAAATTGTAATAAATATGTATAATTTCTTATATAACAAAATAAAAAGTTTATAAGGAAATATTTACGATACTTTTGCATAATGATTTATTACTAATAAATGCATTTTTTATTCACTTTTTTAAACCATGTTGAAAATATAGCTCATGCTCTTTCATTTGACTCCTGTGGAGTGGTTCTAATGTCATTTTCTTCTGAGTTATGTAATTGCAAAAAATGCTCTCTGGGATAAACAATTTGAATAAAATGTAAACAATTAAATGAATCGCTTTGAAATTTTTATCACATATTAAGCACCAAAGAACCCTTATTTGACAAAAATTTCAAAGCTGTACACTAATTTTTACAACAGTTATTGCGAAAATAATTTTTTTTGCAATTCCGACCTTTTTTCGCAACTATGTTAACAATAAATGAGTATATCAAACTTTGTAATACGTCATTTTAAAGCTTTTTCCATAATCTCGAAGATATTTGTACTATAAAAACCATAAGTTTCCCTGTTTTCCATTGATTTGAAAAAAAATTAATTGTTTAAAGATAAAAATGGCCGCCAGATCCTACGCAGGAAATAGTTACAATTTGCTCTTATAGGTATTACCTGTCGAAAAACCGCTTCAGTATCCTGGCTGTTCAAGTGTCATGGAAAAAACCTTATTATCCTGGACTAAGGGTTGTATTTCTTGTCTAAGGATGTTACAATGAGGACAAGTAATTATATGACTGTTCTACATAGAACAACATTTAAGTGTTGGATTTTTGGGAAATTGACGAATGTGACATCTTTGTTCAGGATGGTGCTGCTGATCACAAGGCCAAGACAGTGACAAAGTTTTTTAATGATCACAATATCAACATATTGAAATGGCCGGGTAACTCGCCCGACTTTAATACCATCGAGAAGGCATATATTTTAATGAAAATAAGGTTAAATAGGGTCGACCGGAAAACGTAAATCAGCTGAAAGAGAAGTTAAAGAGGTTGTGGGTGACCATGGGTGGACAATATTTCTTGAATCTTGCTCAATACATACCCAGAAGATAGTGGGTGATATAACAAAGTGTTAATTTGTGAAACTAAAAATCACGTTTTAATAACTTTTTAAAGATCTTTTGCCGGCATTGTACATACTTCTCTTCGCTGACTAAATTATCGCTTTCATCTCTTCCATGATATCGTTATCTGCGATGATTGTCGCTCCGAGATATTTTGTACGGTTCATTCTTTCAAATTTATATAGGACTATGGCTATAGTTTGCTCTATTATATCTCGTCTATTTTATCTGTTGATGTTTACATAAGTTTTTGTTTCGTTTAGTGTAATAACACTACATTTGTTCATCCGATTATATTACGTATAAGTTACTAATTTCTGGGCGCCAAACACAGTATTTCATAGACTATCGAATGGTAAGCTTAATTGCTATAATGGGGTCATCTCTTGGAAAAATAAATTTGTCTTCCATTTTTGGTAAACATTAAATATTAGACAATAACTAACAGTGGTGGCTCGTGATTTTTTCAATAGGGGAGGCTATACCTAACTGTAAATTATCTAGACAAATTTGTACTAGCAAAAAAACAATCCGCCAAAAAAATTTAATATAAGGCCCCATTTTTTTGACCATTTTTTATTTACATTTTATAATATCATCATAATTCATAATTATTTCATAATATCATATCATTTTAAAAATAGTTAGTATAATTGTAAAAGTGTATTACCAAAGTTTGTGTCGTTTATTTGTTAACAATTCTATCTCTGTAAGTAGATATGCATATCAAAATAAATACAGATTTTAAGTTTTGCAGTCCATACAGGTTGAAGGTTTACATTGTTTAAGATACTCAACTGAATTTTTTTAATTCTAAATCCACATACCAAATTTCATCACAAAATTCGCTCTTTTAGTTTTTTCATTATTTGTAGTCAGGATCCTAAAATCGGCAGAGGAGGCTGCTGGCCGAAAAATCTCACTTGCCCGATCTCCGGGCAGCGTGTGCGTTAAGCGATGTGCAGCTCTAAGGAGACCGGGTCTCCTTAAACCATCCTTAAACGCTGCTGAGCTACACGGAGCATTAGCAAGTGAGATTTTCCGGCCAGCAGCCTACTCTGCGATTTTAGGATCCCGACTACAAATAATGAAAAAACTAAAAGTGCGAATTTTGTGCTGAAATTTGGTATGTGGGGTTAGAATATTATTTGGAGCAACTTGTTCAAATAACTTTTTTCGATATCTCGTGTATAAAAAATTTATGGGGAGGCTAAGCCTCCCTTGCCTCTTCTGACCAGCCGCCACTGATAACTAATAAATTTTCCTTTCAATAATAATTTTAGATTCAACTTCAGTAATTTTTGGTGGAATAGCTAAAAACCAAAGGCGTAAACCACATGGGCATCGTCGCGAGCAAGCATGCGTAGGCGTTTTCGAGTGGGCTGAAGTTAAAAGCCGATGGTCAAAGGTCAACTGGTATCATACTTGGTGTAATATCAAGTTCTTAGGAAAAACTTAGATGGGATTACTGTTAATCAACGGTATGATCATTTTTCGACATCTGGCTATGCAATTAGTATTATACACTCAGGTTAACTAAATGGTCAACATGCTTATGATGGTAGCTATTAAGTCTCTCGTAATAAATTAGAGTAAATAAAACAGTTTCCAGCGAGTTGTTTTGAAATACACTTAAAAAACAATGGATTCATTAGAAACTTGTCTTGTATATAAAAAAATAGTTAAAATTCTTTATACAAGATATATTTAATTAAAAACTTCCCTTGAGAGGGGAATGGATCATCGTAGGACTAAAATTTTGCATTTGGATCCATGACAGTAGTTGAATTGTTGGTTGTCTATAATGTCTTTAACGAAACCTTCATCTTTTATCTACACTTACGGGCAAAATTAACCGCCCACCTTAAAAATGGATCATTTTTTGTGTCTCGAGTTTCCTAAGAACATTCATTCAGGCAATTCGCAATTCTAAAGGCCTTCATCGATTTGTTTGAAATTTTGACAGTACCTAGCTCAAAAATGATGCAAGTAACAAACCTGACTTGGTGCCAATGTATGCTTCCACCCCGGGGATGAATGCCACCCTTTCTCGGGGGTGGAAATTTAAAATTTCGAAATGATACAGGGAATCGATTGAAAATTGAATTTTATAAAGAAAATGTAGAATAAAATTTTTTTAGAATAAAATCTTCAAGTACCTTGTGCAATTGTTGAGCATCCACATGTGAACTTTAAAATCTTAAGACATCGACTTAATGTCGACTACTTTTTAATATATAATGTAACAATAATGTAATTTAGAGGTTTTTACACGTATTGAAGTGGCTAGTTACAATTACTTGTACACTGGACTTTTACACTGGTTTACACAGTCAGTTTGACCGAAAACGTTTTGTACATTTTACACTTCCTCGTGGATAAATTTTAAGAATTTTAATAAATTTATATACCTATTTACAACAGAAGTGTTTACTTCATTCCACGTTATTTTATCGAAGGTATACCGCCAACTACAGGGTTTACCCTTTTTAAAGTTGAAAGAAATTCTCCTATTACGACCCAAAATAATAAATTTTCATGTTTTTTCCCATATTTTTTAGATGATTTTTGTATGAGGGTTTGTTTTTAAGGGTTGGTGAGCTGTAAAATATCAAAATATTAAAGTCATGATTCAAAACAAGCATCACATAGTAATAGCCCATTACCCATTACCGCTTTAATTCATTAGTTTTCAAATTATTGGAGTAAGGGGTGGTTTCCACCCCTTAAAAATAAAAAGCATTATTTGCGACCAAGTCAGCTTTGAAGAGGACGGTAAAATGAACTTGATTCCAAATTTTGAAGAAGATCGATGAAGGCAATTAGAATTGCGAGGTTTGGATCCATTTTCAGCTTCAATGATTGTACTTCTTCTTCTTCTACGGCACTACAGCCCAAATTGAGCCTTGGCCTCCTTTATTTTTTGCCTCCACCCTTGCCTGTCTGTGGCTGCTCTTCTCCATACACGGACTCCTAAAAGGGCTTGTGCGTCGCTGTTTACTGTGTCTTCCCAGCGCTTTCGTGGCTTCCCAACCGGTCTCTTTCCTTGCATTCTAGCATTCAGTGCTCGTTTTGGTAGCCTATCCTCTCCCATTCTTATCACATCTCCGGCCCATTGCAATCTTTGTAATCTAATGAAGTCTGATAGGGGCGTTTCCTTATAAAGTTGATAAAGCTCGTTGTTGTATCGACTTCTGAAGATTCCGTTTTCCCTCACAGGTCCTAGTATTCTCCTAAGTACTTTCCTTTCGAATGTGTCGAGTTTGTTTTTGGATGTTTCTTTCAGCACCCAGACTTCACTGCCATAGCATGTTATTGGTCGAATTAAGGTTTTATAGATTCTCATCTTTGTATTTCGGTGGACACTTTTTGACCGAAATATATGGGAGAGGGCAAAATAAGCTCTGCTTGCCTGCGTTATTCTCTTCCTTATTTCTCCATCTTCTGATCCGTCGGCATATATTTCTACTCCCAGGTATGTAAACTTTTCAACCGTTTCAATGTCATCTTGATGTATAATGTTTTCTGGGACTATATTTCTTCTCGTATGAGTCATTATTTTTGTTTTTTCTGTGTTAATTTCCAGACCTAGCATTTTTGTTTGTGTTTTTAACTCTGCATATGTTTCCTGTGCTCCTGTTGATGTTCTACTCATAATATTAATATCATCAGCATAAGCGGCCAGTTGAACCGTTCGGTTGGTCAGTAGATTTCCTCCTCCAGTTTGCATTTGCCTAACCGCATACTCCAGTGCCAGGTTAAACAATGTTGGGGCCAGCCCATCTCCCTGTTTTAGTCCCTGCGAAATGTTAAAAAAGTCTGTCCGGTGGTTTTGTATTCGTACACATGCCTGAGTTTCATCCATTGTGGCTTTAATGAGTCTTATGAACTTGTGTGGTATTGCCAATTCAGCCAATATATAGTATAGTTTGTTCCTTTTGAATGAGTCGTATGCCTGTTTGAAGTCTACAAACACGTTGTGAACATCAATATCGTGTTCCCATGCTTTGCTCAAGATCTGTTTTACTGTGAATATTTGATCCAGTGTCGATCTTCCCCGTCGGAAGCCCGTCTGATACTCTCCAATAATATTTTCTGCTAGTGGTTGGAGCCGCTGGTTTATAATATACGTGAGGACTTTATATGCTGTACATAGTAGAGAGATTCCACGGTAGTTTTTGCACTGGAGTTTGTCTCCTTTTTTATAGATCGGGCATACTATACTTTTCTTCCAGTCGTCGGGTATTTTCTCTTCTTGCCATACGTCTCTGATGAGCGCGTGGATGTGACTTGCTAGGTGGTCGCCACCTACCTTAAATAGTTCTGCTGGTATTTCATCAACTCCCGGAGCTTTATTGTTTTTCTGGGCCTTAATGGCTTCGAAAACTTCCTCTATGGTTGGAGCTTCTACTCCATTCTCTTCTACGTAGATCATACCCATTTCATCTTCCATGTCTACTTGAGTTCCAAGTAGTGTCTGAAAATAATGCTTCCAGGTTTCTGTGACTTTCTGTTGGTCACTGATTATTTGCCCACTTTCATCTTTACATAGACTTGTTTGAGGTTTATACCCACTTTTTATCTTTTTTAGGTATTCGTAAGCCCCTCTAATTTCGTTGTTTTTGAAATGTTCTTCCATTTTTTCTATTTGTCCATTTTCATAGGCTCTCTTTTTATTTCTACATGTCTTGTCTGCTTTCCGTCTTGCGACTTCAAATAATGTTCGTCTTTCCCGTGTTCTTCTTGTTATGTACATTTTGTGTGCTTCATTTCTTTCCTCGATTGCTTGTCTGCACTCGTCATCAAACCAAGCTGCTCTTCTCTCCTTTTTCTTGTTTCCCAGGGAGGATGCTTCTGCTGTCAGTACTGCTGTTTTGATATTAGTCCATTTGCCCTCTATGGAGTGCAGTTCTAGCGTCCTTAACTCATTTGCGACTTCTTGTTCGAACTTCTCTTTACATTCCTGAATCTTCAGTTTTTCCAGGTCCAGTTTGTTTGTTCTTTGTTGTCTTTCGTTTCTTTTGCTGTTAACTCTGCATCTAAATTTGGTTTGTACTAAAAGATGGTCTGATCCACAGCATGCTCCTCGTCGTGTTCTCACATCGGAGATACTACTGGCTGCCCTTTGTACTATGCCAATGATTGTACTATGTCCGATTTATGTGATTTTTTAATGTGTTATAGCCTGATTTTTTAACAATATCGCTGTAAAAACATTGTTTCTAAACAGACAAATTTTCATTGTATACCGGGTGTACTAATTAAACTGTGTTTTTTCTCAAAGTTCGCATCACAATGTGGAATATTCTAGCATTTTTTATAAAATGCTGAAATTAAAACCCAACTATAGCCTAAAGATTTCTCAGCATTCTATTTTTTGATTCAATTGCTTATGTTGGACCATAAAAAGGTTAGGTACTTTAACAACTAGCCATGTTTTTAATCAATACGTACAGGGTGTTTTAAAATAAGTATGACAAACTTTTAACGGCAATTCTACATGAAAAAATAATGATAGTTTGTTTTATAAACGCATGTCCGCAAATGCTTCGCTTCTGAGATTGGGGGTGTTGAAATTTTTCTTACAATCTTACAAATGTATTTATTTATTGCTATTTGCTATATATTGCAACCCTGTACATTATGTATTCTTGCCTTTAATTTCCTAATAATTTTATTTATATATTTCTTCGGTTATTATTATTATTTTGTTGGCGTTTTGAGACAATAAAGATACTGATATCTAAGTAATTTATATACCTAAATGTATACTTATCTCTCATGCTAATTATTTTGTCACGCATTTGTCACATTTTTAGATTGATATATGGATTACTCATAAGGAAATGATTAATTAAAATAGTAACGATTAGTAAGTAAGGAATTCCCGTTTAGTTACAAACAAGTTAGCCTTGTTTTAAATAAATTGAATACGAGGGTGTTCAAACCGAATCACTGCATTCATTTTTTTTTGAAAATGCGTTTTTGAAAATCTTTGGTCTGTTTTTCAATACGTATTTCCTGCCAGGATAAATTTAGTCTTTGTGTTACTGCTAGTGTTTTGAATAGAGATGTTTAATTTTAGTTTGATTTGACTCAACAAACTTGACTTGACTTGATTTCGATATGTCAAGTAAAACCCAACTTTTTCAAACAGTTTGAAATTTGAATATCATATTGAGCGACGTGTTTCTTTCCAATTCTATTTACTGCCGTTTGTTTTGACTTATTTGGACAGGTATTTGTACTTGTTTTTTTTACACTGCCTTTTTTGACATTTTACATTGTACATTTTGACTTATTTGTACACTGCGACTCCGCAAATTAGTTACAGTTCATATTATTTAGAAGTATATGCTTGGCTTGTTTGTTACGTTCGTTTTGAAGTTTGTACTTTGTGTGATAATGTCTGAACCTGAACCTTTTTCAGCTCAGAATACGTATCAAAACAAAAATCTCAGTCGGATTTTGAAGGTATTCCCACTGCAAAAATTAAGAGAAAAAATCTGTAGACGAAGCAGAGTTAATTACGAAAACAAATATACTAATTTACTTGATGTTGTGGCAGGCTATTGCAAAACAATGAAAATTGCAAAGTGCATATTATGTAAAAATAAAGAACAGCATTATAAAATAACAAATAGTGGATGGAACTAGTTCTCTAGAACGACATCTGATGGAAAGTCACAAAATATTCTGACAAAAATATATTATATTTTGCTGTTCCTTCATAAATTTTTGTTGAAGTAGATTAAATTACACTTAGTATGATAAAAAAACATTCAACGAATTTTTTGTTGTAATCTAGTAAAGTAACACTCTAATAAGAATATAAAAAAGTGATATGGTTGATAAATTGTCGCCGATATGCGTAAATGAATCATTTTCTTGAATTTACCATTCTATTTTGGGACTTACGTTATTTTTATATGGGCCTTACATTATTAATTTTGTTTATCTTAATTGTCAACTTTCTTATTATATATTATATATCTATCTCGACAAAAAGTATATCTGTTACAGTTCAAGTTGATTCTCAGTTAGAGTTGATTTTTCCTAGTTCGAGTCAACTCCAACTGAAACAAGCAGTAAAAGTTGATTGGAAAAATTTAAATTAACTTTTACTAGTTGAAGTTGACTCTTCCTAACCCTTGTTAGTAAAAGTAGATTATACAATTTATACGAGTATAATCTCACGTGCATTTTTGATGAGTGTGCGTCTCTTTGTTTTGACCGTTTCAACTACTTATTAGTCCAGGCTGTAACGTCGCCCCCGTTAGGTAAATTATTCTGATTCGATTTTTTTGCACAAACTTACTCAAACAAATACATCCTTATAACAAATACAGAGTGTCAGGCGGTACCAAGGTCGAAAAATTGTTTAACCAATTTTTGTTAACCAAATTCACAAAAATAATTCTTATCTACTCTACCTCATATTATGTATAAGTTTTTATTGTGTGAAAATTGTAAATATAGATAGTAGTACGACCGGAATGGCAAGGTATGGTCAAGTTGTACTGATATTGCACTCCTAGTTTTTACTAAAAACAAGTGGTAATATTAAATAGTTTTTAAAATTAAAGTGTTTATCTACTAGATACTACTACGTAAGTCATCTATACGCAATTATTACTTTATTATTGTGTAAAGAAAATGTTAAATAATAAATATACACCACCGTACAATCATTTTGTGAGGTTAGCTAGCATGCGGTTGGTTTGTCACTTACCAGAGTCGGACTGAAGCTTTCGCCACCGCAGCTTAAGATGACTTCACATAATGTAAACACACCTTCCGATCTAACCAGTCCAGTAAATCAACGTTCGAATATAACATCAGCCGCTTCACATTCTTTTCCGAGTAAAACCCAAGCAATTGTATTTAGTTGTATCGATAATGCTAAACTGCAGGATTATTTAATTCCGTTGGGCACAATAATCAACCCAAAAATATCATTTTTTCATCTAGATTATCTCATAATAGAATCTGCATGTATTTGGCAAACAAAACCGTAGTAGATAATTTCATGACACAACATGGCTCTATAGAAGTACTCGGCGAAGTTGTAACAGCACGGAGAATTGTCTCTCCAGCATAAAGACTAGTCTTGTCTGGGGTCTGCCCGTCAATTCCTCATCAAGTATTAGTTGAAGAATTACAGAACATCGGTTTAAAGCTTATTTCCCCAATAACATTTCTGAAAATTAGCTCGAATCTTCCGGAATATAGTCACATATTGAGCTTTCGGAGGCAAGTTTATGTAAGCCCTATAACATCATCAATTCCAGATTTTATTCTAATAAATTTCGACCAAACACCTTACCGCATATTTTTGTCACAAGGTACCGTCACCTGTTTTATTTGCAAAAATACAGGACACATATCATCCCAATGCAATAACAGTTCAGTAACGGAATCAACTCTTATTGATTCAAACAATGAAGTACCAAACCAAACAGCTCCAACAAGTATATTACACAAGGTACCAAACACTCAGCAGTCATCAAGTGATGCATTATCAAATCCGAGCATATCACCTACACCTACAAATCTCCATGAGCAAGAAATTACTAATACTCCTACTCATAGCAACACTTTCAATCAACCACATTCAGCGGCAATACCGTTTCCACAAACTTCGGAAGCAATATCATCCAATCTATCAGCACCTCTTTCATTAGATATAACTGCAGAAAACTCTAATAAAACTGATACATCACCACAATTTTCTGAAACAACCATTTCAACCAATCTTACAAACATAACTTCAAGCTCGACTTCTGTCACTACTAATGAGTCTGCTCCAGTACTTCCAAATGTAATAAAGCCACAACATCTAAGTGAAAACTCTAATAGCACTTGCGAAAACGCAAGTTCTTCCGTGAAACGCAGTATTGGTGAGGTTGATACGCCTCCTTCAGACTCAGCAATTTCATCACAAAATCTGTTTGCAAAACCCAAATCCTCTAAACCAAAAAAACCAAACTCATCTAAAGTCCCATCTACACGGGAAACTCTTGAAAATTTTATTGATTATTTCATTCATAGGAGATTCTGACCAATAGAAAGCTACAGAAATCTGAATTAAATCGATAATTTTTGATAATCTCCCGTCGTTAAGTATATTACGTCAGATGCCCTTCGTTGCTATGAAAAAATTCATTCAGTGACATTAATGACAATTAATGTTTTAAAAATTATAAAAGTGATGACTTTCAATCGTCAAATATTTATAAAAACTGTGTGTTTAATGGTACTTACATAAATAAATTACAATAAAATTTTGGTTTTGAACAGTTTTATTCATGAAATAATCACAACAAATTGCACACGACCTCTGAAATTAATATAGAATTTTTGCTCTCGTGACACTTTGACATAATTTCACTCGCCTTCGGCTCGTGAAATTAAATCTGTCAAAGTGTCACTCGGGAAAAATTCAATAATTTCAGAGCTCTTGTGCAATTACTACTGATTATTTCATTGATAGGAGATTCTGACCAATAGAAAGCTACAGAAATCTGAATTAAATCGATAACTTTTGATAATCTCCCGTCGTTAAGTATATTACGTCAGATGCCCTTCGTTGCTACGAAAAAATACATTCAGTGACATTACTGACAATTAACGATTTAAAAATTATAAAAGTGATGACTTTCAATCGTCAAATATTTATAAAAACTGTGTGTTTAATGGTACTTACATAAATAAATTACAATAAAATTTTGGTTTTGAACAGTTTTATTCATGAAATAATCGCAACAAATTGCAATCGACCTCTGAAATTAATATAGAATTTTTGCTCTCGTGACACTTTGACATAATTTCATTCGCCTTCGGTTCGTGAAATTAAAACTGTCAAAGTGTCACTCGGGAAAAATTCAATAATTTCAGAGCTCTTGTGCAATTACTACTGATAATCACCCCACCATTCGTTTTAAATTACCACCAATTGAATGGTGGGCTACAACAATGTTGTAAGCGACAAAATTGAGATTATGCAGGAGATGAAAAAACATATTGAAAAGCTATTTATGAACATACGGATACCAACATTGCGGTAAGAAGAACTCAGGGAAGGCAAAATGTTTTTAGCCAGATTGAAAGATGCTCGCATTGGTCTTTGGATATACAATAATATTGCATTAAAACCTCACTTTGACCCAATATGTCGCTTACAACATTGTTGTAGCCCACCATTCAATTGTCCTTACTGATTGATAATGTCCAAGGCTCCCCCGACACTATTAGCGTCGTTAAAGAATTTACAACTGATATGGCTGGTTTACTCCATCTTTTACAAAGCAGCTATCAATATGCAAATGATAGATCTACAAAAACCAAGTTTACAAAGCTTCAAAAGAACCTACACAACCATTTAGGGAAAGAGATTTCTGATTTAGAAAGTGACTCTTCTGTAGACAATTGTTCAGTATCATCTAACTCCGAATCTGTTAACAATATTCAACTCGATACCTCAATGGAACATTGATAAATTTTTCCATCGCCTCCCTATACTACAGCTTCTTTTATCTGAATATTCTCCAGATATTATCTGTCTACAGGAGACAAACTCAAAGACCAATCAGTTGTACAATTCCAAATGTTTCACTTGCTTCCGCAAAGACCGTATAGATGCAAGTCGTGCAAGCGGTGGTGTAGCAATAGCAATCGTTTCTTCAGAAAACAATCTTCTTCTCCGTTTAACCCCAGAATATAGCACATATTCAGCTGAACTCTACGCCATATACCGTGCTGTGAAACTTCTTAATGAGCTTACACTCACAAAAGCCCTGATCATAACAGATTCTCTTAGCTCTCTAAATACATTAAAACACATTTTTTCGAAAGATCCTTTTGAAAAGTTGCTAAAATACCAGCTGTTCCAAGCTCATGAACATGGAAGAAGCGTCCAATTTTTATGGGTTCCCTCACACGTCGGAATAACAGGAAATAAAGAAGCTGACAGGACTGCACGAGCGGCAATTTTAAGTGATTTTTCGGAGCCGATATGCAAGTGTGTTTCCAGTGACTTAAAATCTTATTTTAAAAATAAAGTGTTGTGTTTGTGGCGAAATGAGTGGTCTCAAAATAATTCTAAGCTGAATAAAATCAAAAATAATGTGTCTCAGTGGATTCCACCGTCGCGGAATAGACGAGAACAACAAATTGTGGTTGCGCGTTTACGTCTAGTACACACCAGGTTAACGCACTCTTACCTTTCAACAAAGAAAAATCTATCTATATGTGATCTGATCAGTGTAACGTTCGATTAACAGTCGAACACTGTTTAACAAGTTGTAGTAAATATGACCAAGAAAGACAGCGCAACAATATTCCAAACGCTCTACCAGAGGCTCTAGGTCAAAACTGTTCCTATGACAATATAGTTAATTATCTAAGATCCATAAACATTTTTTACAATCTGTAGTTGTTTACTTTTGTTATTTATGTTTTGTTCCGTCGCTAATAACCTTTTGGTGGATGTGACTTCTTTTTCTAATAAAAAAAAAGATAGCAGTACATGAAGGATTTAAAGTGTGCCTGAAGTAATAATGTATTTTAAATGGGATTTAATTTTTCGCACTGTTTTTTAGCACATTTTCATATAATCAAATATCATTAACTTTCGCCTTGTCATGGTGATGACATGTGAGCAATAAATTACAAAAAAAGTTTTGACAGTTTTGTGGTTTGACAGAAGTTTGAATTTTTAAACATCAAAGTTCTAAAAAATTGTAAAATAGGAATGTATTCCAGTGACGAAGAGTTGCAGTTTTTTTATTTGTTTTTTGGTAGATAAAATATTGTATGAATCTGTGCGTGAAGTACTTTTTGCGCACTTATTGTCCTTTTCATGATCATTTTTCAGTGCGTAACAAGTGATAGGAAAAAGGGTAAGTCCGTGATAATACACATTTATGAGATTTATTCTAACATGACATTTTAGTTAAATCTTACAGTTGTCACATTTTATTTTCAATTTGGAATAAAAACAAATCAAATGTGTTTCTTGCATTTATAAAATGGTATTTTCTTTGATTTGTATAGTCTTATAAATTATACAGATTATATTTGTAATATTATTATCTAGTTAAAAAAAAATATTTTTTTATTATGGCGCCATCTATCGACAACTAGAATAACTAGAATAAATGTTATAAAAATGTCACCGACGAAATGTAATCACCGACGTGCCATTTTTTCTGTCACATACAATTTAATGCGTTAGAAAGAAATCGAAAAACTCTGACGCACTGAAAGATGATCATGAGAAATACTGTAGGCGATGTATAGCACTCGGCCCGCTCGTGCTCTAATCATCGCGTGCGTGTGCAAAAAGCATACTTCACGAACTGTTTTATAAATAACTAAGTATTTCACTCCGGACAAATTTTTTTAGATTATTTTGGTCATTCGGAGCTAAAAAGGTATCTTGTAATTTTTCTCTAAAATTGATAGTTTTCGAGTTATACGCGATTTAAAATTTGAAAAATGCGAAATGACCATTTTTACCATGACCAGGCTTAATAACTCAATTAAAAACTATTATTATGAAAGTCAGAAAGTTACCTAATCAAAAATTAAACCCCCCCCCCCTACAAAATCCTGAAGAAATTTTTGTCATTATTTTATTACTAAGCTGTTATTTTTAATTATCAACAATGAGCGCTAAAAGCGTATTGAGGCGGTCGTCAATGTGAGTGCGAGTAAGATCCTCCATTCCGACTCAGTCGCACTCACATTGACAGCCGCCTCAATACGCTCCTAGCGCTCATTGTTAATAATTAAAAATAAAAGCTTAGTAATACAATAATGACAAATATTTCTTCAGTACCTTGTAGGGGGGTCGTTAAAATTTGATTTGGTGACTTTCTGACTTTCATAATAATAATTTTTAACTGAGTTATTAAGCCTTGAAAATGGTCATTTTCGCATTTTTCAAATTTTAAATCGCGTATAACTCGAGAACAATAAATTTTACAGAAAAATCACAAAAGACCTCTTTTGCTCCGAATGACCCAAATGATGTAAAAAAATGTCCGAAGTTAATTTTTTTTGTGAATTTGTTTAAAAAAAATTGTTTAAACAATTTTTCGATTACGGTACCACCTGACACCCTGTGGATTCGTTATAAGGACCTCTTTTTGAGTAAGTTTGTGCAAAAGAATCGAACTGGAATAATTTACCTAACGGGGGCGACGATACAGGCTGGACTATAAATATCACGATTTGAACATAATATTATACAGTAACATTTAATTTCTAGAATCAGTTGTTTGTGTGAATCAACTTTTACTAAATGGCATTGGGAAGAGTATACTTTAACTAGTTGGAGTCTACTTTTACTAGTAAATGTTGAATAAAAATCTTCATTTTATATTTATAATCAACTTTTACTAAAACCAGCCGTTTGAGTCGACTCGAAACATAGGGGTTGGTTCTTTGTTTTATAAAGGCGATTTGACACCGGGTCTCTAAACAATTTAAACTCGTGAAAAAAGAATAAAAATAATAGAGATAAACCATTCGCAGAGGTCCATTTACCATTCTAATCCTTCCATCCAGATTTCATAGGGCCCTCGACTGCAGTTATCACCAACAATTGCGTACAACAAGTCCATATACGAAAACCTTACAAGATAGGCTTTAAACACCGGCAAACTAGCTTAGCCGTGGGTTGACTAGCAACTAGCAACTGACTTTCCAAAAATCACAAAAGGGCTTTATTTTTTGTGCCAATTAAGCGAACCTCTCTTTACATCGCGATAGATAGCAACAACAAAAACAAAAATAGAGTTGGGAGTGGTTGTCTTCTTCTTCTTTAAGTACCGTGCCCAAATTTTTAGGCGTGGGTAGCTTCCATAACAATTTGCCGATATCGTTCTCGATCTTGTGCGGCATGTAACAATTGATCTGCTGATAAGCCAGTCCATTGACGAAGGTTTCGGAGCCATGAATATTTCTTTCGACCAATTCCCCTTTTTCCGTCGATCTTTCATTGAGTATTAACTGCAGCATCCTGTATCTGCTACCTCTCATTATTTGCCCCAGATATTCAAGTTTTCTCGTTTTTATCATCTTCATTAAGTCACCTTCGCCTTGACCTACTCTGTTTAAGACTTCTCTGTTTGAAATGCGTTGAACCCAAGATATTCTGAGCATTCTACGATACGACCACATCTCAAAGGCTTCTAATTTGTTCATCATGTTAACCTTCATGATCCAGGTTTCACATCCATATAGTAATACAGGATACACATAACATTTTAGGAACTTGATTCTTAGTTGTAAGTTCAGCTGAGAGTTGCTCAGAATAGATCTAAGTTTCATAAATGCTCCTCTTACAATTTCTATACGAGTTTTAATTTCTTCATCCGGATTTAGTGTCTCGTTTATCCAACATCCTAGGTATTTAAAATGGTTAACTTTTGTTATTGATTCATCATTGACAATTAGTTGCATAGGGCCGACGTCTTGTTTACTAACCACAAGTAACTTTGTCTTTGTTGCATTTATGTTAAGTCCGCTATTGGAGCATTCTCTAGTGACTCGATCTATAAGGAATTGAAAATCTTCGATATTTTCAGCCATTATCGCGGTGTCGTCTGCATATCTGATGTTGTTAATAGTTTCTCCCCCGATTCGAACTCCACATTGTTCTTCCAAGGCTTCATTAAAAATTGGTTGTCTTACTCGTGTAAATAAGGTAAATTAATTTTCAACAATACCTATATGCCAAAAAATCATAATTTAAAAATTGAACTATTTCACGGTTTCTCTCTAAAATTACCCATTCTTGAAAAAATGAATTTATTCCATAATTTTGCTCCTCACTGTATGTATGATGTGTGAAAAACTACTGAAATTACAAGCTGGCAGTGGAAATACACTTCTCAACAATTGAAGTGGATATTATGAAAATGTGTATTTAATTTTTTGTTCATAAGGTCAAATAGAAAAATGGAGTGATATAAATAAAGATTTATTTTTATTTCGTATTTTCATACAGATGAACCGAAGGAAAGAAATTCTTTAAGAAAAAAAAAATAGAAAATAAACAAAAATTGTAAAATTAACAACCTAAAATTTCTATTCCTGCTCAATTTCTAATATCCCGAAAAGAAAAATTAATAGTGTGTGGGTCCACCTCTGTGTCGCCTTAGCGCTCTAACTCTATTTGGAAGACCTCTTATTAAATTATTGATGAATTGCTGCGGTATACGTTCCCAAATCGCGAGTAATGTATTGGCCAACTGATCTAAGGTTTGGGGCGGTTGAAGGAGCCTGTTTTTTTGCCTAGACATTTCGGCCCAAACATGTTCAATGCAATTCATATCAGGTGAACATGGTGGCCACTCCATTCTTGTAATGCTATGAGCTTCTATACACTTGTTGACAATTCTCGTACGGTGAGGGCGAGCATTATCATCAATCAGAACAAATTGTTCGCCTATTGCACCAAAAAATGGAACAACTGTTGGTACTATGACTCTGTCTCGATATCGTGTAGCAGTCATTGTCTCATTAATTAAGACGACTAAGTCCGTGCGACCGTCAAAACATATGCCTCCCCACACGCAAACGGATCCACCTCCAAAAAGAGTGGTTTGGACTCTCAGATTTTCATTGTAACGCTGTCCTCTTTCCCTCCACACCAATATTCGGCCATGATTCGTATACAAACAAAATCTGGACTCGTCAGTAAAAAGACAATTCCTCCAATTTTCGAAATTCCACTGATAGTGTTCCATCGCCCAGCGATATCTGCCTGCACGCTGCTCCCTATTTAGTCGTGGATGGGTAGCACGCCGTCTAGCCCTTAAATTGGATGCATGTAACCGTCTTCTGACAGTTTGACTGGAAATCGCTCGTCCAGTAGCATGCCTGAAGATACTGTTAATTCTGGAAGCCGTGAATGTTGGGCTTCTTCTCGCCATCAGAACTACAAAACGGTCTTGCCGACGAGTTGTAGATCGTTCTCTTCCTCCTCCATGCCTGTATGTTACAGATCCAGTTGCTACATACCGATTCCATGCACGACTTATCACACTTTGCGACACATTTAGCCTCATAGCAACCTCTTGTTGAGTTATGCCTTGTTGGATCCAACGAACTAATGGCTCGAGCTGCACTAGTTCTAAACGTCTTTGCGGCATAATGTTTTTGTGATAAATAGATTTCTTGACTTATTGACAACTGGTAAAGCCAATACAAGCACTTTTATACGAATGATATACTCATGTTTGGGAAAACATTTCTCTCTTTTACGAGATAAGGGCCGATAAGAATAGGGAGAAAAAAACCACATGCAAAAAATATTGGCAATAAAGATAGCATATAGAGTATAGTACAGGCAATTTTTTTAAAAATAGTTTTATATGTTAATTTTAGGAATTTTAAAATTATCCACTTCAATTGTTGAGTAGTGTATTTTGGAAACATTGATTTATAGAGATAGACAAAAGATTAGCATAGTAAGAAGAATTGTCAGATTGAAATCATGCACCACTAGAGTTCTTATAAATGGCAAACCATCTGGATACGCTGTATGCTGAAGTCTTGAAGTTTATGGATAGGAAAATATTGTGAGAAACCTGATTTCAATTTATGACACCTAAACTTCGTTTGGTTAAATGTTATGAGTGGCCAATATTATTGTATGATGCAGAGACATTAAAAGTGAAATAAACAAATTTAATTAAAGCATGCGAAGGGCGTCGATTTTAAAATGACTACTTAAGACATGGTGGATCTTCTTCTTCTTTGTGTGCCGTGTTTGTTTTCAAGCGTTAAATATCATCGTATTAACAAGCCGTTGAAATGTTTCTCGGTCGGAAGCTATATGAAACAATTCCTTGACCGTCCAACCTGTCCATTGTCTAATATTGCGCAGCCATGAGAGTTGGTTTCTTCCAACGCAGCGTTTTCCTTCAATTTTGCCCTGAATGATCAACCTGAGTAAACGACATTTATGCCCTCTCATTATATGACCGAAATATTGAACCTTTCTCATGTTGATCAATTCTCGCTGTTTGTGCATGGTCTCTAGCACACGTTCATTGTTCATTAGATATGTGTGCTGTCCACGGGATTTTGAACATTAGAACGGTATCACCACAACTCGATGGTGGATTTGGTGGATACGGACATGGTGGATGGACCGAGTTAACAATGAGGAGAATGGGTCGAGGACTGTTGAGTGTAGTGAAATCACGAAGGGTTTTTATTTGAGGCATCTCTTATATGGATCTAGATATTCCCTCTTCAAAGTTATATTCACAAAACTAGTGGTAGAATAGGGTTAGAAAAGAAGTACACTCCTGGCTTAGAAATATATGACATTGGTGTGATGTCAAAAATGCGGAGTATATCTTCTGACGACTAGTTAAGGTGGAAAACCTTAGACTATTTGACTAAGACAACAACTGAATCGCCTATATGCTGCCAAGAGTACGGCAAAAGATGAAGTACATCTTGAAAATATTTTTCAGACTTAAATATTATTCAAATCTCACACGCCATCTCACACGCATCATGAGTCAGAATATGTTTAAAACTGTTTTTTTTTTAGTTAATCCTTGAGAACAAAGAAGGAGACAAAAACTAGAAAGAGAGAAATAAAAAAATTAAAGAAGGTAGAAATAATGCAAAATTTTCAAAGATTTCTCAGCTTGTATTAGTTAATAGTAAACAACCATTTTTGTACAGATAAAAGTGGCATATATATATATATATATATATATATATATATATATATATATATATATATATATATATATATATATATATATATATATATATATTTTAAAATATTAATTTTTGAGAGGACGATGTTTTTTTGTTTTCATTAATCTCAGATATTTTTCAATCAATTTTAAAAATGTTATAAAGTAAACACCATTTTTTATACTCTATTTTTCAATTTATTTCCCTAGCAGGTAAATACATTTCTTTAGTTTGCCTTCCACTTTGGTAAGAGTCAGTTTTAACGAACCCTTTCACGTTTTTAAAAACAAGAAAGAAAAAACACCCGTCAGTTTTCAGTAAAAGTCTTCCACCGTCTAATGTTTTAGATTACTTAGCAATCAAAAAGAGGCCTGTCGTTTTTTCACTTGTTTGAATTTTTATTTTTTCTCGTTTTTTGGCCATTAGGATAAGCACCTCGAATTATTGCGATATAATGTCGTCTCTTACTTCTTCCTGTTTCTTTCTCTCTTATAAAACCGATAAGAATACATGAATCCGCGAGAAAGGGGTGAGACCTACAGGGTAGTACTTACAGAGTATTTGTCAACTCTCATTTGTTATGTTGTTGTTAATCCCTATTTTTTTGTATTATTATAGCTGGTTTAAAAAAATGTGCAAATGTACTAATTAGACCTAATATACAGTCGGAAAAATGAAAGAATACCCATGAACGAACATATAAAACACGCTATATTTTCCTGTCACCGTGTCACAAAAAAAATTGCTCAGCGCAAGTACATGTAATAATAATTATTACATATACTTGCGCTGGCCAATTTTTTGTATGACACGGTGACAGTAAAATACAGCGTGTTTTATATGTTCGTTCATGGGTATTATTTCATTTTTCCTACTATATTTTCTTTCTAATTGTTAACTACCAGATGATTTATATAACCTACTTTTTAAGAGCAAAATCATGATTAAAAAGTGTTTAAAAAAATAATTTTCGAAGATAAATGGGAAACTGTTCTTAAAATTATACAAACTGAAACTAAAAAGTTTTGTAAGAAAATACAAAAATTAATATGGAAAGATTCTAAGTAAGTATATTCATTTTTGTTATGAGTGAAAAAGTACAGAATAGAGTTTTATACTTTCTAGTGACTAAGTTTTTTGATAAAAACAAGAGAATTATCACTCATTTTTAATTACCAAATTTATAGGTAAAAATAATAAAATTTTGATAGCATTATTAATTTATCGCAGTAAAAATATTATAAATTTAAAATTTTAGTTTTTCAAACGTTAAAAATTCAAAGAATATTTTTTGTATTATTGACTAGGCAGTTTTTCTTTACCTTATTTGTACCTTTTTAGTCATAGGCCTGCCTCAATCCCTTCATTCGACCGGTATCCTGAGCAACATACTTCCAATTTGTTTCGAATATTTTTGTGATGTCATCTACCCATGTCAGCTATGGTATTCCTTTTAGCAGGGGCGTAACAGAGGCCCCCGCAGCATGAAACCCCAATATGTCAGGGGCCCCTTCTTGTCGTCTAATATGTATATGTAAAAATGTGTTATTATTACCCGTTGTCCTAGGTGAGCGACGGAAAACGACGCGACGCGATGCGATGCGTTGCGATGCGATGCGACCAGTAATTCACGCGACGTGTGGCTTATGTAGCGTCGCATCGCGTCGCTTTCCATCACTCAAACCAGGACAAAAGTGACGATGTCAATTATTCATTCCTATTCTTAAGTGTGGGGAAGTATACGGCAGTGTTACTAGAAAATTCATATTTTAAATACTTAGCTAAAAAATTTCATAAACGAAAAAGAAAGACAACAAATGTCATATATTTAGAACGAGTAAATTTGGAGAGTTTTATCATTTATATCCGAAATTAATGAAATAATCCACGTTGGTTTAAAGAGTATTGTGGCTTATTCACTTTAGATTATATCATTTCAGCTGTTAAACTTAGTATTAATAACTGGGCTATCAATAACTATCAATAAGTAATTTTCAAAAACCAAATTCTATTGAGAAGAGGCTGTTACTGACTTTAAGGTATGTTAATGAAAAAACACTGGTACTATATAGTTATTATTAGTTTTTATTTATTTAATAAACTATTGCGTAGCATAATTTGAATTGAAAAAAGCAATGGGGCGTCACACTGTGTCGTGTCTCGTCGCGAACAAATCAAGTTCGCACTTCGTCGCGTCTTGTCGTAGACTGATTAACCCGAAAACGTAGGCCATACACAAATACAACCATTACTTGATATTTTCGCGTCGCGTCGCGTCGTGTCGCGTTGTCGCGTTTGTCGTTCACCTAGGACAACGGGTCATATATTATTTTACGCATAGATGAAAAATATAAGTTGCCATAAACATTGCATGAATACACTAGTAGCCTAGTAAATTACCATTTTGGAGCGTCAACTTCAAAGTTGTACTAGTGTCGGTTGGTTGCTTTTACTTGGGGGCGAAAGGGGTGACTCTAGGTGGTGTAAAACATACGTTTAAAATAAGTCCGGAAATGGATAAATCAATGGCTGATCTAGACATTTGCCTTGGGAGTGGAAATTTGCTTTAGGGGGGAACTTTCAGTGAAACACCAACCAAAAGATATAAAAAATAAGCCTAAACTGCATAAAACACATAAATAATAACTTATATGCATTAAATGCCCTTAATTTTCCTAACTAGCGTGTTTATTAGGCTGAATTTGTCTGTCTGTGGTTTAAGTTTCATGTCGGCTAATATATTTTTGTTTCAACCATTTTTTTCCTTAATTTTGTACTTGGTTAGAGGAGGAATTTCCCCTTTTTCCCTCCCCGTAGATCTGCCACTGGGATAAATTGACTAATTCTTAGCAATTTTTGTTCTACAGAGTTTCTTTATACAAGTCAATACTTTTCAAGTTATTGACAAGTGAAAATATTTATTTTTCAACAAATAAAACACGTTTTCAAGCGGTTTTTAGCAAGTAACTCAAAAAATAAGTCTTTTATCCAATTAAATACATCGAAAAAATATTTTTAGCAAAAATGTAGCTTATAAAAAAAACAAAAAAAAAATGGTGTATTCATGAAGTAGTATATCGACACAGTCAAAGCAAAGTTGTAGCTCATGAAAAATTGTTCTTATTCGTCCAATTCCAAATCAAATATTTTAACGTGAAATATCCAAAAAGTGAAGCACTTTTTGGGGAAGCTCATTAAAATATTTTTTAAATGTTTAAAAAAGTGCCTTATTTTTATTTTTTATAACAATTTCTAGCATCAAAACTAGACAAGTTACGCTCAAAATAAAGTCGGCCCCCTTTTTTTGAAAAAAAAAAAATCGTGAAAATCTCTTCCTATTTAGCACCCCAAATAAAATTCGATAGTGCTTTACCATTTACTTTATATATGTATTGTTTTTATGATCTGTAACTTTCACCGGTTTGAAGTTCTTATTTTGGAAAAAAATGGTTTTATAGTAAAAAAAAATTATTTGGAAAAATGCCTTTTTTCGAAATATCTTATCAAGTATTAGTAATACAAAAAACTCAAACAATAAAGAAATGTAGGTTTTGCTTTGTAAATATTTTGTGTTTTATTTTGTTTTTCTGTAAGACAAAAGATGGTTAAGATGTGGCTGTTCAAAATTTGCATACACGCGTGATTACTGACTTGTTCAATTCCTTTCCAAAAAAAAGTCAGTGAAGCAAGTCTGCTTTATCTTAATGGAGAGGAGATAGGAGGGGAAACCATTTTAAATACCTTGTCAGACGTTTAAATGTAAATTGTGAAAATTAAAAAAATACGAGATTCTTTTTAAAAGGTATAATTAAAATTCACTAAATAAGGGTTACATTAAATCACAGAATGTTTTAGGATTAAAAAATCCATCATTAGTGTTACTAAAAGCCAAAAAATGCCACAAAAATGTTTTGGATAAAATTCCTTTAAATGTTCAAAGTTATTGTGATATACTACATATTTTTAATAATATTTAGTGATGTTGCAAATATTCCTGGATATTACCCGGGTTTTATTGTAGCCTAATTAAGAGATAATTACCAGGATCAAAATATCACGTCAGGCTTTTATGACCTGGAAATCAGTTTTATGTAACAGAAATCTGTCGATGAATATTTGCAAAAAGGTCCTAAAATGTTAGGTGTGGTCTATCCTATTGTATGGTTGTGAGACAATGTAATGTCATACAGAAAACCACAATGCTAAACATCTTAGAAACATTCGAATTGTGGTGTTATCGATTAATCCTAAAGATATCATGGATTTCGCACACTTCCAATAAAGGTATTCTTCAAATGATTTATTCAGAACGACTGCTCATAAATATCATAAAGACGAAAAAAACATAATACTTCGGCCTTATAATTAGAGGACCTACATATCATCTACTGCGCCTTGAACTACAAGGTAAAGTGGAGGGAAAGAGATGGATTGGATTGGTCGGAAGAAACTTTCTCGGCTGCGTAATACTAGACAATAGTGTGACTCCAGAGTAAAGAATATCGACACCGACAAACTCGCTCCACAACAATCCAACCCTCCAAAAACTATAAGAGATTATCGAAACGCTAACTGGACCGAATTCCAAAACTTCCTCTCACAAAATCTACCATTGTTAGGCGAACTAGATACAAACGAAAGTATCGACAGAAGTGCAACACAAATTGAAAGTCTTATCTCCGAGGCTATCACACACGCAATTCCATTAAAACAATTAAACTATTCATCTCCGGCACTTCCACAATACATCCTTGCCAAAATTCATCAAAAAAGGCATCTTATACACCAATATAAGGCCAACAGAAACCCATTAATCAAAACAGAGTACAACCGAATCAGTTCTAGGATAACGAGGGAAATATCTGACCTAACGGCTCGCCGGTGGGAAGATACTACCTCAAAACTAGAAACAGAGACGGAAGTAAATAAATTCTGCAACTCAAAGTCCTAACGAAACAAAAATTATCTAAGCCTTCTCATCTGTTGGTCATTAACCAAATCATTAACTCCCCAGAAGGGAAAGCAGAAGCATTCAAAAATTCGCTTCAAAACAACTTCCAAACCCCTAACAACCCGAACTTTGATCGAATATTTAAACTCAACACAGAATTCATAGTCAGAAATACTCTCAACTTTCACGTTCCGGTTCATGATCCGATCATGGACCCTCTCACAGATAGTGAAACGGAGAGCTTTTGCCACCAAGGCAGAAACAGCGCTACCGGACCTGATTGCATCAGCCGAAGATGCCTTAAGAAACTTCCTGAGAGTATTATCTTACTTCTTACAAAAATTTTCAATGAATGTGTTAAAAACAGCTACTTTCCTACTCCTTGTAAAGTAGCCAACACAATCATGTTACCAAAAAAAGGTAAACCCCGCACCGACGTGGAATCCTATAGACCTATCTCACTCATAAACACTCTGGGAAAAGTCCTTGAGTTAATAATAAAGGAGAGGCTCAATGACTTTCTCGAAGCCCACAACATCATCGCTAAATATCAATACGGATTCCAAAATGGTAAATCAACACAACATGCATTGACTGGCTTCACCACAAAAATCACACAAACTATCAACGATGGTTCTTTCACCATAGCCATTTTCCGTGATGTACAGAAAGCTTTTGATCAGGTCTGGCACGACGGACTTGTTCGGAAGTTAATTGACATCAGGCTTTCTCTACAATTTACAAAAATTGTATATTCATACCTCCACGACCGAACTGTTAGAGTGAAAGTATGCGATCAAAAATCAACCCCATTTACTCCATAAGATGGAGTTCCCCAAGGATCAGTTCTAGCTCCACTGTTGTACATACTTTACAACAGTGATCTTACAAACCAAATATCCCAGGCACTCGTCTGTTTCTCTATGCTGACGATACGGCTCTGCTCACAACAACTTCACAATACAATCCACCACTCATCCGCAGAAGAGCCCAGGCTCTGTTAGACGCGGTAGAGGAATTGTGTTGTAAGTGGAGAGTTACGCTGAACGCGAATAAAACAACAACAATTGTGTTTCGCGCCCCCACTGTGTCCCCTAAAATCATAAGAAATGAAGACGACCAATACCCTCTGAGACTGATGGGAGAAAGGCTCGTGCTTAGCCCGACTGCAACCTATTTGGGAGTACTGTTTACCAGGACTCTCAGCTGGGATGCAGATCTAAAGGCAACTTTAGATAGGTTAAGAAATAGAGCCAGACTTCTCAACCCTCTCTCAGGGAGAATTGGCAAGACACACACGAGACCTATCCCATCCACACTTACAAGACCTATATTCGACCCGTCATTGAGTAAAAATCAGGCCTGTATTGTCTTCTCAATAGAATACAAAAAGAGAAGTTGTTGCGAGTTGAACGTAGAATTCTGCGTAGGGCAAACTACGATCACTGGAGATTCCCCTTAAACGAAATCCATAATCTTTCTAATTCTTCTTCTTCTTCGTCTAGCCATTCACGTCCACATCTGAACATAAGCCTCTTCAAGTCTTCCTTTCCATTGTTTTTTGTTGTACGCTACTTGTAGCCAATTTTTCCCGGCAGTTCGTTTCAGATCATCTGTCCATCTCATAGGAGGTCTGCCTCTGGGTCTTTTGTGTTCGTATGGTCTCCAGGTTAGAATTGTTCTGTGCCATTTTTTAAGATCGCTCCTAGTTACATGTCCAGCGTATTCCCATTTCAATTTTAGTGATTTTTATACCACATCGGTGACTTTGGTTTTCTGTCTTATCCATGTGTGTGTTTATCTGTCCTTAAGTAATATGCCAAGCATTGCTCTTTCCATCGCGTGTTGAGTGACTCTGAGTATGTTCATATTCTTTTTTGTGATTGTCCATGTTTGTGCCCCATATGTTAATATCAGAATAAAGCATGCATCAAAAACTTTAGATCTAAGATGTAGTTGAATTTGCTGATTTCTGAGTATATAGTTCAGTTTGCCGAATGCTGCCCATACTAACTTTCTTCTTCTTTTTATTTCTTCCGTTTGAATTTCCCTATTTAGTATTCCCTATATATATTCTTCAACTTTTTCTATAACTTTGTCGTTTTTTATTGTCATCGTTTCTTCGGAGTGCATGACTTTTGTTTTGTTTAAATTAATTTTCAGTCCTATTTTAGAAGATTCTGTGTGTAGTCCTGAAAGCATGGTTTGCAGTTCTTGTAGGTCAGTAGCTATCAGGATTATGTCATCCGCAAATCGTAGATTACTGAGGTAGCGGCCATTGATGTTTATTCCCTTATATTCCCAATTTAGATTTTTAAAAACGTCCTCCAAAACTAAGGTGAACAGTTTGGGTGATAGATTGTCTCCCTGTTTGACTCCCCTGTTTAATGGTACAGGGTTCGTGTATTCATTTTCATTTAGGTAGTATGTAGCTGTAGCTTGGTTCATAGTTTCTTTTATTAAGTTAATATATCTGCTGTCTATTCTACAATTTTGCATTGCGTTTATTACGGCCGTGTGTTCTATAGTGTGGAAAGCTTTTTCGTAGTCTACAAATGCTATAAAAACTGGAAACTTTTATTCGTTACATTTTTCTATTAATATTTTTGTGGTTAACAGGTGATCGGAAGTTGAATAGCCTTTTCTAAAACCTGCCTGTTCATATGGTTGATATTCATCTAATTTTCTTGTTAGTCGGGTAGCTATGACTTTGAATATTTTAAATAGGTGTGACAATAGACTGATGGGCTTGTAGTTTTCCAACTTTCGATTAGGGACTTTGCCCTGGTGTAAACAACTGTCTATAAGCTTAGTTACAATTGCAATGAGTTCCTTACCTCCTTCTAATATCATATCTGTAGTAATACTATCTTCTCCCGCAGCTTTATTTCTCTTCATATTTCCCAATGCTGTAGTTACTTCTAAAATTGTTACTTTTGACATTATTTCCGATCCAACATTTTTTATTAATTTCCGTGCTGGTCTCAATCTTTCCAATATCCCCACAATTATAGAGAGAATTAACTCTCTGAACAGGAACTTCACATCTAAATTAATCAACGGCCCCCTCTCTGACACACAACAATCTCTAAAATGTTCCTGTTTTTCTCTCGGCCACGTATTCTGCCACCGAAAGCCCAAACGGAAAAAGCTTCACCCTCCGTCTGCTCTAATGCAAACATGCATTGACGAACTCCCGGCAGAATACGAAGAAATCCTTGAGGCTACCCCGTTAGCCTACCGTACCCTCCTAGTCTAACTCCTCTTCCCTACCCCGAACAGGGAGAAGTTGGCTTTTTGCGGTTTCCCAACTTCATTGCACAATTATACCTGTTCGCCCTAAGAAAATAGCCGCAACTATTTTCTACCACTTGAACGCTCACTGTCCACGCAATGTCTAAAACCACCTCCTGACGCTCCTGACCGCCAACGCAGAATGCAGGTTTGCCTGTCCATTGTACAATGGTTTCTGGGGAGCTTGGTCGAGGGCAAAGCATGGACAGTACACACATGTCAATGGAACAAACACCAATTCCATCAAACTTTCTTCTATGATCTCTGATAGTCGGCTGAACCACCACTGTCCGGCAACACACTGGCCTCACCACACCTTGCCTCAGTGTATTTTCGGACTGTTTGGATTTTCTGCCATACTAACAAAATTCAACGCATAACCTGAAGAGGACAAAATCCTAAACAGGGACAACTCAATGAAATCCTTCCAAATAAAGTAATCCTTTATCCTTCCCACGAAACCTACATTGAGTGAGTAAAGAATTATTTCGCGTAGCAGCCGATAGGGAAAGGTTTCAGGAACTTGTAAACATGATGACGGCCAATGTCTGAATACGGACATGGCACCTAAAGAAGAAGAATTTGAAGTCGTCTGTGTTTGTCATTGTTCTTGATTTTATCCTATTCAATTTTAGGCCGGTGTATTGGTAGCTGTCGGCGAGTTCCTCCACCACAGTTTATAGTTCTTCGAATGTGCTTGCTATAATCATGATGTCTTTGGTTTAACTTGTTGCCATTAACGTGGATGCCACGTGTTAACCAATTCGTAGTTTGGAATAGTCTTCTAGAACTAGATTAAACAACTTTGGCTGGAAGACCAAATTTATCTTTTTCATTTGCGGAAGATAACCTGTTGTACCGGTTGGTAATTATCTATTTTGTAGGTAAGTCATAAACAAATAGAGCAAACAGAGCCACAGAGTGCATGAATGAAACAATATGGAGAAATAAAAATATCGGGAAAGAAATGAAAAGCATGCTGACATACGCGGCAGAAACACGTACTGACGCGAGACATAGATAACAAACAGCAGACATGAAAATCCTTAAAAGAATTGATGGTAAAACATTATGCGACAGAGCTAAAGGTACAGATATACTACGGAGCAGTGGCGGCTCGTGATTTTTACAATAGGGGAGGCTATACCTAACTGTAAAATATCTAGACAAATTTGCACTAGCAAAAAAAATCCGCCAAAAAAATCTAATTTAAGGCCCCATTTTTTTGACCATTTTTTTTTACATTTTATAATTAGTCCAGGGCGCATCTGTTTTGAGATAGACGTTGAGAGGTGACTCATATTTTTTTGCAGAAATTTCTTGGAATTAACTCCTATAATAATAATTGGGTTATCCTCCCACTCAAAAATGTCCGGAACATTGTTTAAATAATCAAAATGTCAAAAAATGAAGGAAAAATTCGATTATTTTCTTCGTTTTTTGATTATAACTTTCAAAGTGTTCACTTTCGAGAAAAGTTGTACTAATATAAAAGTTGTGTAATTAAATTTTCTACAATATAGGATTGGTTAAAATTTTTAAAAGTTGTCACCCTTGTTGCAAAATTGCAATAATTGCGAAAAAAAAAACCATAAAAAACAAGTATTTGCATTTTACGTTTTTCAACCATTTATGCTACACTTAGGACCTTAATATTTCACCCAGAAAAACTATATAATATAGTAAAACAATACTGTAAATTTCATTAATATCGGCGCAATACGTTTTGTATAATAAATTTTGCAATCCAGCTTTCGCAAAAAAAATCATATTTTCAAAATGTTGCAGGACTGAAAATAAAGAAGATATCAAGCTGAATTTTTTTTTACTTATAGAAGAATACCGTACATTTAATTAGCAATTTCTAAAATTAAAATCCATTAACTACCACGGCGTCAGAAATTTTTATAAATAAACATTCATTTTTGGTGCTACGCGCAGGACAGCGGTGTTCGATTCACACAAGTTGATTTGCACCAAAATTTCTTCCAATCTTTATCTAATATATTATTTTCTTACACTATATTTTGTTGTATTTTAATATTTTAATTCCACAAAAATCAAACTAATTTGATTATTGTTTGTGAAATATTGTTAAAACAGTCGCATATGTTTAAAAATAATAAACTTTTATTCTCTAACTTAAAATATATGAACAAATAAAGTTTTTGCCAAAAAAAGTGTTATTTCAAAGGACAGAGCATGTGTTTTTATTTTGTAATAAACAAATTTATTTATTTATATTGAAATGTACTAAAAATTAAAATTTGTCAATCATTATCAAAGGTCGTTGGAATGCCCAATCAGAGCAAACTATCCGCTGTCCTGCGCGTAGCACCAAAAAAAATGTGTATTTAAAAAAATTCCTGACGCCGTAGTCGTTAACCGATTTTAATTTTGCAAATTGCAAATGAAAGGTACGGTGTTCTTCTATATTCAAAAAAAAATAAACTTGCTCTCTGCTTTATATTCAGTCCTGCAAGATTTTGAAAAAATTAATTTTTTTTGCGAAAGCTGGATTTCAAAATTTATTTTGCAAAATCTATTCAACCGATCTTAATGAAATTCACAGTATTGTTTTCTTATATCATAAAGTTTTTTTTTGGTAAAATATGAAGGTCCTAAGTGTAGCACAAAAGGTTGAAAAGCGTAAAATGCCAATACTTGTTTTTTTATCGTTTTTTCGCAACTATTGCTATTTTGCAACAAGGGTGACAATTTTTAAAATTTTTAACGAATTCTGTATTGTAGAAAATTTAATTGCGCAACTTTTATGTCAGTACAACTTTTCTCAAAAATGAATACTTTCAAAGTTATAATCAAAAAACGAAAAAAAAAATCGAATTTTTCCTTAATTTTTTGACATTTTGAGTATTTAAACAATGTTCCGGACCTTTTTGAGTGGGAGGATAACTCAAATATTATTATACGAGTTATTTTCAAGCAATTTCTACAAAAAAAATATAAGTCACCTCTCAACGTCCAAATGTACTAATATTTTTACAGATGCGCCCTGGTCTAAATATCATCATAATTCACAATTTCATAATATATCATATCATTTTAAAAATAGTTAGTCTAATTGTAAAAGTGTATTACCAAAGTTTGTGTCGTTTATTTGTTAACAATTCTATCTCTGTAAGTAGATATGCATATCAAAATAAATACAGATTTGAAGTTTTGCAGTCCATTCAGGTTGAAGGTTCACATTTTTTTAAGATACTTAACTTAATTTTTTTAATTCTAAAAGCGGCCTACTGCAAATCCAAAAACAAGGTAAATTACCGATATTTTGCTTTGTACTACAGATATCGGAAAAAGTTATTTGAACAAGTTGTTCCAAATATTATTCTAATCCCACATACCAAATTTCATCACAAAATTCGCACTTTTAGTTTTAGTCATTATTTGTAGTCAGGATCCTAAAATCGCAGAGGAGGCTGCTGGCCGATTAGCCGCCCTTGCCCAATCTCCGGGCAGCGTGTGCGTTAAGCGATAATGCAGCTCTAAGGAGACCGGGTCTCCTTAAACTACCATGCTTAAACGCTGCTGGGCTGCGCGGAGCATTATCAAGTGAGATTTTCCGGCCAGCGGCCTCCTCTGAGGTTTTAGGATCCTGACTACAAATAATGAAAAAACTAAAAGTGCGAATTTTGTGATGAAATTTGGTATGTGGGGTTAGAATATTATTTGGAATAACTTGTTCAAATAACCTTTTCCGATATCTCTAACGTGAAGCAAAATAGCAAAGTAAACAAAACAGTGTAGCACGTGTAAAAAATGTATGGGGAGGTTAAGCCTCCCTTGCCTCCTCTGACCAGCCACCACTGCTACGGAGTAGCAAAGTGGAGGTGAGAAAATGAAAAGTACCTATTAAAACCGATATGTTTCAATTTAAGGCTAGATATATGACTGATTTTATAAATACTATGTACAATCGAACTACTAAAGAATAAATTTGTGTAAAATTAAACTTGAAATTAGGCTTTAAACTGTTCAGATTGGTTGGTACAGATAAAATTCTCGATCTAACAGATTAAATATAAACTTTAAAAATAAAAATAGTTACAGATAAATATATACTATCAAAGATATAAATAAAATAACATACACTGCAGAAGAGTGGTTATTAGCACAATAAACTGAGCTTCAACTTTTTAGACATAAAGCACGACTCATTCAGTAGATGTATATATATATATATATATATATATATATATATATATATATATATATATATATATATATATATATATATATACGGGGTGTCATATCGGCTGACGCCGCATCCCCACACCTAACCGCCATCTATTTCTATCCTGGGCGTCTTCCTCTTCCAAATCTCGGTGTTCCATGGCCTTCCTTATCGTGTCATTCCAGGATAGTCTTGGTCTTCCCCTTTTCTTCCTACCTGGGGGTTTCCATTTCAGGAGTTTCTTTGGCCATCGTTGGTCGTCCATTCTAAGTAAGTGACCGAACCATTTTAGGCTTCTTCTCTCGAGCCTGTCTACCGCTGTATCGTGTGCCTGCATCCTTCTTATTTCTTCGTTACGTATTCTGTCCAATCGGGAGATTCCAGCACTTCTACGTATGTAGTCCATTTCCACAGCATTGATCCTTCTTCTGGACTCTGCTGTTAATGTCCAGACTTCGCTTCCATACATGAGTACCGATTCCAGAAATGTCTTCCCTATTCTTAATTTTGTAGTTCTGGATATATTTTTATCCCACCACACGGAATTCAAGCAACCTACTACCTTCCTACTTTGTTCAACTCGCCTTTGAATTTCTTTGTTGCCTAGGCCTTCTCTGTTTATTACAGCTCCCAGATATTTGAATTCTTCAACCTATTTAATTGATGTGTTCTCTGTTATTAGGATTTCAAAGTGGGCGTCAGAATTCACGACTAGATATTCTGTTTTTTCTATATTTTTATTTAATCCCCATTTTTTGTAGGTTGAATACAGGCGGGTTAACATGAATTCCATGTCATACGAATCTTGTGCCAGTACTGCTTGATCGTCAGCAAAGTGGATGTTAAACAGGCAGTCATCTCCGATCATGATTCCCATTAGTCCACAACTTCTTTTCCATTCTTTTAAAGCGACTTCCAAGTATATATTAAATAGCAACGGTGATAAGCTACACCCTTGCTTCAGTCCTTTTTCTATTTTTATTCCTTCAGATAGTTGTGTGCCAATCTTGACATATCCCACATTATCGCTGTACAATGATTTGATAATATGTATAATAGCCGGACTAACTTTCATTTCAACAAGGGCATGCCACAACTTGTTTCTAGGGACGGAGTCATATGCCTTTTCCAAGTCTATGAAGGCAATGTGAGTTTCTTCATTTACGCTCGTCCTTTTCTCTATAAGTTGTTGGATGACGAAAAGGTTGTCCACACATGAGCGTTCCGCAGTAAAACCACTTTGATCTTCACTTATTCTCCCTCTTGTCTCTACGTCTAATCTGTTCTTTATTATTCTGCTAAATAGTCTACTAATAGTACTGTTAACACTAATGCCTCTGTAATTAGACGGATTACTATGTTTCCCCTTTTTGTAGATGCTCGAAATGTAGGATATTTTCCATTCTCGAGGAAAATAATTAGTTGCAACACATCTATTCATTAACTTAGTTAAGCGTTCTATAAGCATTTTCCCTCCATATTTAATTATCTCTGTCATGATTCCTCCTGGGCCTGGAGCCCTGCCGTTTTTCATCGAATTAAGTGCTTTAACTAGTTCTGCCTCAGTTATTATAAGGCTATCTTCTTCTCTACGTACAACCTGTGTCGCCTGCTTTATAAATTCTTGTCGATCTTCACTAAATAAGGCCTGATAGTATTCTTTCCAGTCTTGAGTTCGGATTGTGGATGGGCGTCTATCTGTTTTATTAGTTTTCATCGTTCGTAATAGTCTCCAGGCTTCTGTCGATTGGGTGCCACCTAATTTGCTTTCTACTTCAGCACACTTCCTAGACCACATTTCATTCTTGCATTTCTTTATTTCATTTCGAACTTGCCTTTGGATGGTTTTGTATTTTATTCGATTTTCTTGTGTACTATTTGATAGCCAAGTATTATAAAGCTTGTTCTTTTCTTTTATTTTATCTTCTATTTCAGGACACATCCAGAGCGGATTGTATTTCGTTTTACTTTTTTGTCCAAAGGCTTCATTGGCGGCTTGATGTAACGCTGTTAACAAATTATTATATTCTTCTTCCACGTCGTCCACCACTTCACGATTCTCCAGCTGCTGTTGAAGTCTATTTTCATATAGCTTTTTAGTAGTCTCGTCTCTAGTGAGGTGTATATTGTATTGTGGGATATTTATATCATTACTTTTTCCTTGAGCATTGCAGGGGTGTAGTTGCCTAAAGAAGGGAAAAACTATTTCTGACCGTACTAAGAGATGATCAGACCCGCAATTAGCCCCTCTTCTTACCACTGTGTCTTTGACCACTTCCTTCGATACTTGTCTCATAATAACAAAGTCAATTATAGACTTCTGATTAAGTGATGGCCGTGTCCACGTATATTGATGTATACGCTTATGTGGGAAGAATGTATTGCTATGTACCTACACAAAAATACAGGCGGCTAGTTTAGATAGAAATAGAGGTAGTGAAATCTTAACAATATGGTGATAAATTTTTAACAGAAGCTGAAGAAAAACTAAGAAGATAGAGGTACTATCACATTAAAGCTTTTCAGTGAGAAGCAACAAGTCGTTACCTCAATTATATTGACGGTTTAGATATATCGTGAGATGTAGTCAAACACGTACTGAAATTAGCCAGAAACGGAAAAGCCCCCGGCCTATATTCTATTCGCGTTGAAATGTACTAAACACAAGATCGTTAGTTTTTTTACTATACATCGCTTAACGCTAAACACCGCTAAACGCTGTAAAAATGAGTGGCTCACACAATATTTCAGCTATAAAAGAGCTGGTATGAATATTATATACAGTGAGCACGTAAAGGTTGGAATAAATTCATTTTCTCGAGAACGGACGATTTTGGAAAAAAATCCCGAAACAGGTCAATTTTTATTTTTAAATTAGGACTTTTTGGCATATATATCATATTAGTTACGTCACCCATCTGGGCGTGATGATGTCATCGATGATTTTTTTTAAATGAGAATAGTGGTCGTGTGATAGCTCATTTGAAAGGTAATTAAATTCTCTATTCAGTAGTGTAAATATTTACATGATTATTTATACAGGGTGTCCAAAAAAAATTTTTTTAATTAAATTTATTGACATAAAAAGAAGAATGTATGTAATTTATTTAATTCAAAATAGATTTTACTGCTCTCAGAAAACAGAAACAAAAATGTTTATTTAACAAATAAATATTGTTTTTTGCTTAAATTCAATATTAATGCAGCCACTCACCTGCCTCTCGACAGTTTGAACATTATTTTTAAGCGAAAAGCGATGATTATTTTTCAAATAAATATTGTTTTCTGTTTTCTGAGAGCATTAAAATGTATTTTGAATTAAATAAATTACATACATTCTTCTTTTTATGTCAATAAATTTAATTCAGAAAACATTTTTTTGGACACCCTGTATAAAAATTATAATGGTAATGTTTATACTACTGAGTAGAGAATTGAATTACCTTTCAAATGAGCTATCACACGACCCCTATTCTCATTAAAAAAAATCATCGATGACATCATCACGCCCAGATAGATGACGTCACTAGTATGATATATATGCCAAAAAGTCGTAATTTAAAAATAAAAATTGACCTGTTTCAAGATTTTTTTCCAAAATCGTCCGTTCTCGAGAAAATGAATTTATTCCAACCTTTACGTGCTCACTGTATATTACTTGGCGTAAAAATGTATTTCCGTTTTGATGGAAAAAAAATTATAGTTTTATTTTAAAAATTTTTCCTTGTTATTTGCCAAATTTGAAGTAAGCCGCGTCACAAAAGAGTAACTTTGATACAGTTTGCATTTTGAAGCTCTTTTGTGGCATGTTTTACTGCAAATTTAGCAAATATTATGGAAAAATCTTCAAAGTAAAACTTTAATTTTATTTCCGTCAAAATAAAAATACATTTTTGCGCCACGTAATATTAGGCTATTGATTATGTACTATAGAAAGCAACTACAACGTTAACGGGGTTTTATTATTTCATATGGTCAATGAATCTCTATATATGAAAAAACCGCGGAGTGCTACCATTTAAAGGGGTGCGTTTTTGAGAAATGGGTGAATTAGTCCCTGGGCACAGGTTACATTAGGGTAAGTTCTATGCACTTTTGGTACAAACACGTCTACATAAAAATTGTTCCTGGTTAAATTTCCTATCTAAATATAACTTTTTAAAGTCAAATATACTTTTTTTACAAAAATATATTAAAAAGAAAAAGCACAAAGAAACCCAACAGAAAGAAATTTTGTTTTTTGTCCCATAACTTTTGTCTACGGGGATATAGGTATAGGCATTGCTTCACAGAAAAAAAACTTACATATTTTTTCTTTAAAATGATGTTTGGTAGAGGTCATTAGGATTTACAGTTTTCGAAATATGATTTTTCAAAGTTAGCCACTCACAGCAATTTTAGGCAATTTTCCTTGTTACTTCGCAAATACATATTGTTCTGTAACTTTTTTATACGCAATTTTAGGCATATGCAATGGAACATGTAAGAGGAATAGAAATCATTTACCTTTAAAATGTTCTACTGTATAATGTTGTACGACTTCTTTTAAAGAGGTTATCTTTTTCAAGATTTTATACTTTTAACGAGTTTTTATATTTTTTACGATTATTTTTTAAATTTCCCATTATAACTTTTTTTTTCTACATTTAGGTATATATTATATAATAAAAAGGAAAGCTTATTCTGTTTACTTTAAAATGGTGTATTATAAAAAATTCTAGGATTATTTTTGAATAAGATATGCTTTTTCAAAATGTAATAAGTACTTGTAACGATTTTTGATTATAGAATTATTTTTTAAATTTCTCATTATAACTTTTTTATGTGATTGTCTGTTATGATTGAATCTTATTTTTTATAGGTAATACTTTGGATCAACTTGACTCGGCCGGGCAAACTTTAAAATATGGATTAATTCCAATATTTACTGTCAAAGCTCCTGCACCACAAGCTTTTCTTGAAAAAATAGCATGTAAATGTACCAAAGGATGTACAAAAAACTGCGGTTGTAGGGAGATAGGAATTAGTTGTTCAATATTCTGCAAAGGTGCATGTGCATGTGTACTAATTGTGGGAACTCTAAGATAACTGAGGTGTCAGAGGAAGATATTGAAGCTAATGCTAACGAAGAGATGGACTTTGATTTTGAAATTTTTTTAAATGGCAACGTTTAAATAATTTTAACTAAAGTGATGTTTTCTAAGACTAATGTTTATGTAATTTTTGTAAAAAAAAATAATTTTAAATAACACAGGTAAAAAAATATCAAAGAATTACTTGGTTTCCATTATTTAAATATAGATGATACACCATTTTAAAGAACAGAAAGTAAGCCCTCTTTCTTGAGCAATATATAGTATATTCATGTACAAGAAAAAAAAGTTATAATGAGAAATTTAAAAAATAATCCTAAAATCAAAAATCGTTGCAAGTACTTATTACATGTTGAAAAATAATATCTGTAGTTTTTTATATTTTTGAATTTTTTGAAGTACACCATTAAAGTAAAAAAATAAGCTTTTTTTATTATATAATATAATATATACCTTAATGTAGAAGAAAAAAAGTTATAATGAGAAATTTCAAAAATAATCGTAAAAAATGATATTTTTTATAATAGGTATTATATAATATAATATAATATTACATAATATGTAATATATTATATAATAATATTATTTTATTTTTATATTATATTATAAAATAAAAGTATAAAGCTTTGAAAAACCATAATCTCTTTAAAAGAAAGTCGTACAACGTTATACAGTAGACCGTTTTAAAGGTAATTGATTTCCATTTCTATTACGTGTACCATTGCATATACCTAAAGTTACGTAGAAAAAAGTTACAGAACAATATTTGAAAAATAACAAGGAAAATTGCCCAAAATTGCTGTGAGTGGCGAACTTTGAAAAAGCATATTTCGAAAACTATAAATCCTAATTACCTCTACTAAACAACAACTTAAAGAAGAAATATGTAGGTTTTTTTCTGTAACGCAATGTCTATACCTATATCCTCGTGGACAAAAGTTATGGGACAAAAAACAAAGTTTCTTTCTTTTGGGTTTCTTTGTGCTTTTTCTTTTGAATATATTTTTGTAAAAAAAAGTATCATTGACTTTAAAAAGTGATATTTGGATAGGAAATTTAACCAGGAACAATTTTTATGTAAGTATGTTTGTACCAAAAGTGCATAGAACTCACCCTAATGTAACCTGTGCCCAGGGACTAATTCACCCATTTCTCAAAAACGCACCCCTTTAAATGGTAGCACTCCGCGGTTTTTTTATATATAGATGTCCATTGACCATATGAAATAATAAAACCCCGTTAACGTTGTAGTTCCTTTTAGCTATCTTATTTTCAATATAATCAATAGCCTATATTCATATAAGCTTTTTGTAGCTAGAATATTGTGTGCGCCACTCATTTTGACGGCGTTTAGCGATTCTTTTATTCTTTTATTTCTTGTATGAACTTGAATGTAATGTTTCTCAATTAAACGTTAAGCGTTAAAAATATTCGCATTTGTCGCATTATTGGCCAAATGATCTAGTGGTTACGACACTAAACTTGTGATAGGGCAATCCGTGTTCATATCCCTGCCATCCCAATACTTTTTTTTTCAATACAATTCTTTATGTGCATCGAATATACACAAAATTTTTTTCTGTTTGGAATAGATTGAAAAAAAATATTGTGATGACTGACAAATGAAATAGGATTGCCCGGTCAAATTTAGCGTCGTAACCACTACAACTGGAACATTTCGGCGATAATGGTTAAATAGAATATATTTTGGAGCTCGATAACTTCTACATAGCTCAACCGATTTTGATCACTAAAGATGAGTTCGAAAGATATTGACAAGTAGTGTCTGATACATCTAAGGTCAAATATGATAACTAAAGTTATTCCAGGATTTAGTGAGCTTGAAAAACCATTCTTCTCATTGGAACTGGATTGGATCATATTTATGAGGCCTACCTGAGGTATACACCGGTAGACACGTCTAAAGTCCTATTACAAAAGCTCAATTATTGGCACAATTCATATGTTAAAATTTTCAGTAATTTTCCAAAAACCAAAATTTTCAAAGTTCAATTTTTCAGTTTTTCAGCTATACTGAGCCCTGTGTTTGTCCAATCCTGACCCATTAGGCACAATTTGAAAGCATGACTCAAGAGCTATTGGCTTGTAGCCCGATCAGGGAACGCAAAATTTTACGAAAACCTCCAAAAAAATAAACGAAGGATGAAAATTTGGAAATAGGTAGTTGAAATTGTCTATTATTATATAAGAAAAAGTTTACAATTCTACATCCATCCATTTTACAAAAATTGGAAAATACGGGGTGAACAAATATACGTTCAAAATAAGTCCGGAATTGGATAAAATGACTAATTCTAAGTAACTTTTGTTCTATAGAGTTTTTTTACTAAGTCAATACTTTTAGAGTTCAAAAAAATGTTCTTGGACGGTTATTCGGAGATAACTCAAAATGTAAGTATTTTAGCGAAAAAAATATTCTTGTAAAAATATAGCTTATAAAAAATTGAAAAAAATGGTGTATGCGTGAGGTCTGCAGACCCAGTAGAAGCAGAGTTGCAGCTAATGAAATGTAGGTTCTACTTCGTCAAATTCCAAATCGAATATTTCAATGTAAAATAACCAAAAAACGGAGCACTTTTCGGGGAAAATTCATTACAACTTTTTTAAAATGTTTAAAAAACGTTTATTTTTGTTTTTTTTTAAACTTCTAACATTAAAAGAGGGTGAGTTACGCTCAAAATATTGTTGGTCCCTCTTATTTTTTGGTAAAAAATGGCGAAAATCACCCCTTAATTAGCTTCTCAAATAAAATTATTCGTTACCGCTTTACAAGTTATTTTTTTTGTATTGTTTATATTATCTATAAGTTTAATTGGTTCAAAGGGCTCAGTTTTGAAAAATTTAGGTTTAAAATAAAAAAAAAATTTAATTTTGAAAAAAATCGTTTATGGAATTAACTTAAAACAATTAGGAATACCAAAAATCTCAAACAGTAATAAAATGTACGTTTTGCTTTTCTGAATGTTTTTGATTTTTTGTTTTCTTGTTAGACAAAAATTGGTTATGCTATGGCTGTTCAAAATTTTCCTAAACTCGTGATTAGTTACTCGTTCAAGCCATTTTAACTACAGCTTTTTCAAAACGAAGCACTTTGAACCGATGAAACTTACAGATCATATAAATAATACATAGACAAAGTAACATGTAAAGTGGTAATGTTAAAACGTATATGTGATGCTAAGTTTTTTTTAACAAAAATAAACCTTTTTTTAAACACTTTAAAAAAGTTAAAATGAATTTTCCCCTAAAAGTGCTCCGTTTTTGGATTATTTCACATTGAAATATTCGATTTGGAATTTGACGAAGAAGAACCTACTTTTCATTAGCTACAACTCTGCTTCTACTGGGTCTACAGACCTCATGTATACACACCATTTTTGTCAATTTTTGATGGGCTATATTTTTGCTACGAATATTTTTTTCTCCAAAAATACTTACTTTTTGATTTATCTCCGAAAAACCGTCCAAAAACATGTTTTATTTTGTTAAACATGAGCATATTCACTCGCAAATAACTCGAAAAGTATTGACTTAGTGAAAAAACTCTATAGAGGAAAAGTTGTTTAGAATTAGTCATTTTATCCAATTCCGGTCTTATTTTGAATGTATTTTTTTCATCTTCGAGAGGGGGGTATTCCCCTCCGTTTTTGTAAAATGGAGGGGATGTAGAATTGTAAACTTTTTCTTATATAATAATATAAAATTTCAACTACCTATTCTCACATTTTCATCCTTCCTTTATTTTTTTGGGGTCAGATTGTTCTTTGATCGGGCTATTGGTGTATTTGCGGTTTTCCTGACTCTTTTTGAACCTGATATACACACCCCTTAAATGTATTTATGTAAGTATGTATGTATGTATGCAGGGCCTATTTTACCACTAGGCCCGTGAGGCACCTGCCTCGGGCCCGCATTTTAGGGCCCTGTAGAAAAACTTTATTTGAATTAGCATTATCAAAATGTAGTTTTCTTGCTCGCGTTTGTTGACTCACGTCGGTATATTTAGAGTATAATTGTTGATCGCACACCTTTCTGCTCTTAGTACGCAAAATTGTCTCTTTGGGATTTGAAGAACACCAAAAGTCAATTTAGAAGCTGAACTGCAGTTTCAAGTTCAATCTCCTCTCTCTGTAATGATTTACTGACAGGGTTGATGAGTTCTAGAATTGTTGCCCAAATCTCATTCATTATGAATGTTTCTGTTTTGACATTTCTTTCAACAGACACTTAGCCTCATGAACTGTTTCAGTTTTCTGATTAGGATCTTCAGCCAGAGTATGAAGAGCAGAAGGTGTTGTAACCTTTAGACAAAGCTCTTGTTGCATCAGCCCTTGCAGTCCATCTAGTGCTGCTTATTCTTTTAAGGACAAGGTGTAGATCGTGGCGAATGGGATCGCTTAGATGAGTTCCATTTAAGCATTTGATCGTAGCTTCCCAACGGTGGGTAGAGGCTGAAAAAAAGTTGTACACGGAGTAAACAATTCCTAAATACGATATTGCTCCAACGGGTCCAACGCAACTTTTAGCAGCACTTACTCCAAATAAAGCGAGTGTGCGGCACAAAAAAATGTAAATTGCAAGTTTGCTAATTTTAGATAAATGAGTTTGGAGACCATTGTATTTACCTGACATGTAGAGAAAGGCATGGGTAATGAAGGAGACGGTAGCGAGGGGGCACTGACTCATTTGTTGCCCTTGCTCTTACCACTTTTCTAAGAAACCGTGCAGACTGATAAGCAGTACTGTCCCTTCTACCAAACGGCATTCATTAGCGACTTCTGCTCACAACATAGGCTTTCTATGTGAACAAAAGTATGCATTGTAATCAGGCCCCGGGCTTAGGTGACTGGTGCCCTGGGGAAATGGTCTACTGGCGCCCCTTTATTACTATAATGTAAAAGTAAATAATTCATGTTACTTATATTTTATGAAGTATAGTAAATAACAAGAAAACACGTCTTCCATACACAAAACTGTAGACATTTATTGCTACATAATTTACACTTCCAGCAAAGATTACAACTTAAAATTATATTTTTAAGATCCTACTTTGTACAAAGCATTTTAAGTGACAGATTTTTTTCTAGCCTTTAATTTGGCAAACTTGTTTACTACATCAGAAAGATCTGTGCTTAGGGTTAAGTCTTTTTCACAACACAGTAACATGAGACAATTTAACTTGCTATCTGAAAGAGCAGATCTCTTAACATTCTTCAGACGATTCAAAGCGGAAAATCCTCCCTCTGCAGAGCAGTTGGTGACAGGTAAGGTCAGAAAAATTCTAACAGCTACTTCAAGATTTGGGAAAGTACTCTTCAATTCATTTTTTATTATGTATTCATACACGTCATGGATTCGACTAAATTCTTCCTGTTCCACATACATTTTGAAATGCAGACATTCATTTTCAAATTCACTTCCAATGTCATTAGGGTAGGAGGAATAAAGTTTGTTTACAGCTTGTGATATGGCCTCTTTCTGTGATCCTTTTTGAACAAGAGTAGAGAGTATTTCAAATTTATCAGCCAAATGTTCATGCTAAGAATATCAAAGAATCAAAGATTCTGATGTAAACTTGAGTTTTGAACCTTGTTCTTCCATCAAGATGAGCTTCATTTTTATTACCAATGGTTTCATCCGCAAAAGTTTTTCTGGTTCTTATTCTTTCGTAGCTGGGCGACCCAACTTGTAAAAACGTCATAACTTTTTGTTCATACTTGTCAAACTCATCTTTCATGTCGTTTAAATAGCTCTCCAAGGTCTGAAGCTGTATTTTACCCACTGCTAGGTTGAGGATTTCAATTTGGAGACTTTTGCTGACTTTATCAAATCTTTCCATAATGTCATTCCATATATTTTTGAAAATTTTGTGTCAGATATTTTTTATTTTTGTTTCTCTAATTTATTTTTATTATCTCTTTTATTTTGCGCCCCAAAAATTTGGCGCCCTGGGCAAATGCCCAGTCTGCCCATTTATAGCCCGGGACCTGATTGTAATGTAGTTTTATACGCCCCCCATCACTATTATGGTATTGCCCGATATTTGAATTTATCTAATTCTTATTTTTTCATTTCGGGCCTTGCGAGGTCCCCTTTTGAGGCGGAGGCCCCTTGGCAACTGCTTACTTTGCCTATTGGTTAATCCGGCACTGGGTACTACGCCGGATAAGTAAAGGGAGAGAGAGGTAGGAATAACCATAAATAAAATAAAGTTGGAATACTTGGGTTACGTTATGAGGCACAATAAACATAGAGTACTACAGATGATCATCCAAGGGAAAATAGACATCAGAAGGGATCCAGGGAGGAGGAGACGCTCATGGCTCCAAAACTTGCGGCAATTGTCATATGGCAAGATATTCAGATCTGCCATAAACAATATCAAAATAGCCATGTTGATTGCCAACGTTCGGAATGGACAAGGCCAGTCCCGGATTAAAAATCTTGAGGCCCCTAGGCAACCCCAGCTATATGGCTACGTCGGGTAGGTAAAGGGAGAGAGAGGTAGGAATAACCATAAAGAAAATGAAGTTGGAATACTTGGGTTACGGTATGAGGCACAATAAATATAGAGTACTACAGCTGATCATCCAAGGGAAAATAGACATCAGAAGGGATCCAGGGAGGAGGAGACGCTCATGGCTCCAAAACTTGCGGCAATTGTCATATGCCAAGATATTCAGATCTGCCATAAACAATATCAAAATAGCCATGTTGATTGCCAACGTTCGGAATGGACAAGGCCAGTCCCGGATTAAAAATCTTGAGGCCCCTAGGCAACCCCAGCTATATGGCTACGTCGGGTAGGTAAAGGGAGAGAGAGGTAGGAATAACCATAAAGAAAATGAAGTTGGAATACTTGGGTTACGGTATGAGGCACAATAAATATAGAGTACTACAGCTGATCATCCAAGGGAAAATAGACAGCAGAAGGGATCCAGGGAGGAGGAGACGCTCATGGCTCCAAAACTTGCGGCAATTGTCATATGCCAAGATATTCAGATCTGCCATAAACAATATCAAAATAGCCATGTTGATTGCCAACGTTCGGAATGGACAAGGCCAGTCCCGGATTAAAAATCTTGAGGCCCCTAGGCAACCCCAGCTATATGGCTACGTCGGGTAGGTAAAGGGAGAGAGAGGTAGGAATAACCATAAAGAAAATGAAGTTAGAATACTTGGGTTACGGTATGAGGCACAATAAATATAGAGTACTACAGCTGATCATCCAAGGGAAAATAGACAGCAGAAGGGATCCAGGGAGGAGGAGACGCTCATGGCTCCAAAACTTGCGGCAATTGTCATATGCCAAGATATTCAGATCTGCCATAAACAATATCAAAATAGCCATGTTGATTGCCAACGTTCGGAATGGACAAGGCCAGTCCCGGATTAAAAATCTTGAGGCCCCTAGGCAACCCCAGCTATATGGCTACGTCGGGTAGGTAAAGGGAGAGAGAGGTAGGAATAACCATAAAGAAAATGAAGTTAGAATACTTGGGTTACGGTATGAGGCACAATAAACATAGAGTACTACAGATGATCATCCAAGGGAAAATAGACAGCAGAAGGGGTTCAGGGAGGAGGAGACGCTCGTGGCTCCAAAACTTGCGGCAATTATCATCTGCCGAGCTATCCAGATCTGCTATAAACAATGTGAAAATAGCCATGTTGATTGCCAACGTTCGGAATGGACAAGGCCAGTCCGGATTAAAAATCTTGAGGCCCCTAGGCAACCCCAGCTATATGGCCCCTTAAGAAACCTATGCTTTCTCCGTTTTTAATAATTTTCATTTTTGAAAATGTCCGTTCCCTTCGCGTGTTGCGAAATAACCCAAAATGACTGTGAAGCAGTAATACATTGTTTTCCCTGCAAGTATTGAAGGTGGGCTATAAAATATTTAAACTGTTCTAGTTCATCTTCAAGTTCAGATTCAATATCATTAGGATAGTTTTCATGTAGTTTTGAGGCACACTCCTTTATTTGAGCATCACCCAATTTTGGAAAACCACAAAAGACCAAATACTGAATTCACTGACCCGTAAACTGTAAACCGACGACTCAGCTAAGTAATTAACTGATCGAACATTGGTAGATAAGTTTCAACCTTTAACGTTTGTCCACCCTGTAGAAAAACTTCATTGGAATTAGCATTCTCAAAATGTAGTTTTTTTGCTCGCTTTGTTTTACTCGCGTCGGAATATTCAGAGTATTGCAGATAGCAGGTCTTCTGCTCGCAGTAATCAAAATTACCTCTTTCGGATGTTAAAACTCCAAAAGTGAATTTAGAAGCTGAACTGAAGTTTGCAGTTCAATCTCTTCTCTCTCTAATGATTTACTAACAGCGTTGATACGTTCTAAAATTGTTGCCCAAAACTCATTTATTATGAATGTTTCTTTTTTGGACATTTCTTTCAACAAACAGTTATCCTCATGAACTGATTCGGCTTTCTGATTATTGTCTTCAGCAAGAGTATGAAGAGCAGATTTGAAAGCGTTGTAACCTTTAGACAAAGGTCTTGTTGCATGCGCCCTTGCAGTCCATCTTGTGCTGTTTGTTCTTTTAAGGACTACGACTAGATCCTGGCAAATGATATGGCTTAGTGGAGTTTTATTTAAGCATTTGATCATAACTTTCCAACGGTGGGTACATGCTGAAAAAAGTTGTACACCGACTGAACAAACCTAAAATACGATATTCCATTTGAAAGAGAATACGTTAGCCAATCTCTTTTAATTTTGGTTCCACTGATATGTTTTCGAAAAAAACATAGATTATGTAAAAATCCTGTTTCTTATTCTCTTGCCGCCTCCACTGCGAGGGTTGGCAATCATCAGAGCCATTTTATTTTTGAGCCGAAAAATCTTATAATACCATCAAAATTTCTTTTTGGTGCTGAAAAACTTCCATCAAAGTTATTACATTCTAAAGACCTTTTACAATCCAAAATTTCCGTACTTCTTCGTTTCCGCCATTTTCCGAATTTAGGACCCAATTTATCTTGAACTTCAATTTCTAACTTAGTTTAGGTTCCTGGTTCTTTAACGTCTTGAACTGGAATAGAACTGTCGTTATATGTTTTTTCATCTTCTTTAGTTACGGAAGCTATGCTTACCTTAGTTGGATTTCCGTGTGAAACTGAGTTTAAATAAGTTTTGGTTCTATTTTAGATCTTGCTTTAGGATCTTTTCTTTCTCCTACTTTTTCTTGCGTTTTTCTGCTCCACCATCACTTTCATGGCATTGCGCGAAATTTGAATTTTTCAACATAAACATGATTATTTAATTCTAATTATTATTTTTTCATTTTGAACCCTGCGAGGCCCCCTTTGAGGCCGAGGTCCATAGGCAACTGCCTACTTTGCATAATGGTTAATCCGACACTGGACAAGGCACACGAAGAAGAAGATCAGAGACCTTTTTGGTTTAAGATGACCCAAAAAAAGCCTAAAAATTGTGACCTGTTGAATTTGTTTATAAAAATGTAATAACATGGTAGTTGGGACGTAAATTTTTTTTATATTCTACTAAAAAGTTACCGAATATTACTTCCGTATAGATGTAAATGTTCTCGTCAAATAACGAGTAACAGTATTCAGTTAGAGAATGCTGTGTGAATGCACTTTTTGTGTTTCTGAATTTCTATTTAACTAAATAGTATGCACATTATGTAGATTTCTTAGAGATATGGAAGAATTATTTACCGTAGAATTGGAAGTCGACAATAGTCGAATACTGAACCTACTTTAAAACAATGTTTAAATTATTATGTTATGACATTATACCTTTTTTAAGAGTTTTTCATTGATTTTCCCACAGCATGTGAATTTATGTTTTTCTATTTCTATTTAACTAAATAGTAGTATGCATATTATGTAGATTTCTTAGAGATATGGAAGAATTATTTACCGTAGAATTGGAAGTCGACAATAGTCGAATACTGAACCTACTTTAAAACAATGTTTAAATTATTATGTTATGAAATTATACCTTTTTTAAGTGTTCCTCAATGATTTTCCCACAGCTTGTGAATTTATGAAGTTTTCAAAGAGGTTCTTATTTAAGTACTATTGTTAGCGTAAATATAAATTAGAAATGCCTAATTAGAAAATTAGAATATTGCATATTCTAGCACATTGTAAATTGCTCTTTAACTAACAGCCTGCACATTTCTTAGAAATATACAAAAATTCACCGTAGAATTAGAAATCGGCAATATTCTACTGAACCTCCTTAAAATAATTGTTATATTATTATGTTAAAAAATTACACCTTTTTTAAGATTCTCTCATATTAGCACTAAAGGAAAATAGTAAAACAAAACTTAATAAATATACGCATATTAAAAATGTCTAAGGAACATCACTATTTCCACTTTTTTCAGTAAATACTTTAAATAATACATAATTAAAAATACATACCATTCGATTTGAAAACTTGTTCTCTACAAATCAAGGTATGCCGTGAGAATTATTCTGTCAATTCCACTGATTTATTAAAACCCTAGAAGGGCAAAGGTATTAAACAAAAGGACTTAAAAAGTATCCACAACATTGCACTACATCCGATTTTGTAAAAACCTTTGTTTCTAAAAATCTCAAATAATTAGTAGTTGTCGGCGTACTGCTGCTTCATGAGATGACATAATTAGCATTTTCATAATTTAATTCATTTCCTCATTTTTATAAAACCTTGACAATGAACTGTAAATAATCTCCCTTGAATACCTTCAACACCATCCCAAAATGGAAAGGGACGATACCATTCATGTTGAAAATTAGCAAAATCCTATTTTAATAAGACCATTAAGTTGGCAAAAATAACCATAGTCTTTTCAAAATCCACAGAAGTATGTATGCAGTAAACATAGCAAGAAGTCAAATGTTTCTGTATCCTACGATGATGCCAATTTCACTGAAGCCGAAGACTCAATTATAAATTCGAATATATTATAACGTGTAGGAATAATTTTCTATTTGTAACAGTGCTATTTTTAAATTAATTTAAATAAAGAAGCACGTTTCTGATTAATTTATGTTTGGGCATTTATTGACCCCCTTGGTTCTCAGTGTTTCCAATAAAAGGTTGGCCCTGCAAGGGTTTTAGGGATTGTCCTGTGCAACAAATATCTGTATTTGCTTTAAAAAATTTTACTTTTAAAAAACAAATTGTAATTTGTAACATTTACATTACTGTTACCTGAACCTGATGATGCTGTGCATATTGTAGACAGCGAAACCGGTCGGAAGGGAGTAATACAATAAATGATTGTGAGCACGTATCTGTTTTATTTCAATTAATGGACTCACATTTGCAACCAATTCAACATTTGATTACATTATGTGTCTCACGTTTCTTAAGTCTAGAAACACGTCATTGACCCAATCTCGACAGTATTAGTGTGTCTTCCGAACAGTAAGGTTGGTTTTGATACACGCGCTTAATTACTTTTTGCTCGAATTTAGGCAGGTAGATATTTTATTTTGGTTTGTTATTTCATAAACCCATAGTTAAGGTAAGTACAAGTTTTTTAATATTATAATGAGTAACTCTTCCGACGGGGGTACTCCCCCGTCTGGAAAAGACCCACCAGATGAGAAAGATATACAAGGCGAAATGGAAATTGATAATAAAATATATAATTTAGACAACAAATATATTTCGACAGACATCGGACCGTACTATGTTATCGTTGAACCGGTTGATCAAAAAAGTCATTTATCGGCTGTTAAAGTTGGGCACTATTTATTTAAAAATACTACTTTTAACACACATGTTATTGACATAAAATTAGTCGGGAGAAATAAAGTAAAAATTATTTTTAAATCTTATAATATTGCTAATGCCATTATAGGACATAAATTAATAAAAGATAACAATTTGATCGCGTATATACCTATTTTTTTCAACCATAAAAAGGCAATTATCAGACAAATTGACACATTTTTGTCCGAAAAGTATATAATGGAGAATATCGAAAGTGAACATAAAGTTGTAGATGTAAAAAGAATGAAACGTAGGATAGTTGATTCTGATAATGAGACACAGTTTGTCCCTAGGCAAATGATCGTCTTGACGTTTTTAGGAAATAGTTTGCCAAAATTTGTTAGAATTGATTTGGTGAGATTTGCTGTAGAGCCCTACATATATCCTGTAGTTCAGTGTTTCAGGTGCCTTCGATATGGCCACACAGCCAAATACTGTAAAAGCACTACAACTAAATGTAAAAAATGTGGTCAAACCCACGATGAAAATGATGATACCGATTGCACTTCTGACACTTACTGCATATACTGTGAAAAGCATGACCATCAGTCCGTATCAAAAATTTGCCCGAAATACCAGGAACAATTAAAAATTAAAAAGATCATGTCTGAAAAAAATGTATCATTTAAAGAAGCTGAAGTTATTGTAAGAAATCCGTCTTACGCTAAAATAGTAACACATAATAATTTCGATATTTTAAATAATTTAAACAATTTCCCTGAGCTGAATGGTAATATTGACACGAACAATTCCCCCTACACGAGTAATAAAAATTGGGTACCACGTCCTCATTACCAACAGCCGAAAAAGCGCAAAGTAAGTTCGCCCCTTTCAGTTAATAAACCCCCTTCATTTAAACTTAAAAATACCGCTTCAAACCCTATCATTCCTAATCCACATAGAGAAGCTTTCCATTCATCCATTTTTCAAGAAAAATTAGAATCACAGATACTGCAAAAACTTCCTTCTATTTTTGAAAATATGCTTAAAAAATTTAATTTGGTAAACCCAGATCCACTAGTTATCCAGGAAACACAAACAGAACTCAGAACAATCTTAGATACGATACAATACAATGATAGTGATAGTGACGAAAATTATTATTAAGTAGATGATAAATATATTGCAATGGAACTGTAACTCCATTACAAAAAACAAAGCTAGTCTTATTAATTTTCTAAACGATCACGCTGTTAAATTTGATTTAATTATGCTTAACGAAACTTGGTTATCTAAAAAGAAAATATTTCATTTACCAACTTACAATATATTACATGTAGATCGAACTGATGGATTCGGAGGCACTGCCATACTTATTAAAGATTCCCTATGCTATCATGAAATTTCAATTCGTATAAACTTTAATTCCAAAATAGAAGTATGTGCAGCATATATCGATGACCTTAAGATATCCTTAGCCTCCATTTATAAAGCTCCCAACATAAAAGCAACTAAGACTGACTGGAATAATCTTTTTTCACAACTACAGGGTGATGTCATTATATGCGGTGATTTTAACTGTCATCACAGTCTTTGGGGCTCTACAATAGATAACTCACAAGGAAATCGACTTGTAGAAGCTATAGAAGAAACTAACCTAATTATTTTAAACGACGGACGACCTACTAAGATAGTCAGACCTAACGAAAAACCTTCTGCCATAGATCTTACCTTTGTCTCACCTAGCCTTTTAAGTTTATCTGAATGGAATCCTCTGAATGATACACTTGGCTCAGATCATCTCCCTATCCATATTACTATATCTCGGGAATATACCCCCACTAACAAAACACCTTCTAGAAAATGGATTGAGTCTTCAGCTGACTGGACGCTTTTTCAAAACCTAATCGAAACACAAATCTATAACAATAACAGTAATAATAACTCCTTTGATTTTTTTATGAAAGTAATAAATGATGCAGCTTCTAAGTCAATGAAATCTCGTTCAGGTAACAGTAAAAAACCTCCAAATCCTATTTGGTGGGATAATGAATGCACTTTAATTGTTAATGATAGAAAAGACGCATACCATGAATATAAAATTACCACGAATTATGAAAATTACCTCAAGTTTAAGCATATTCAGGCCAAAGCTAAATTACTTTTTAAACAAAAGCAACAACTATGCTGGAAAAATTTTATTAACAAATTAAATAAAAATACCCCAATATCAAAAATTTGGAGTTTTATAAAAAAAATATCGAACAAAAACTCAACTTTTAAAAAACATCCTCTATCTGAAGAACTAATAAACCAAATTTTTGATATTGTAGCACCTAGTTTTGTGCCAAATATGCTTGAAGGTCCGAACGAGAAAATTGGCAGCCACTACATGGATGCACCTTTTGATATAACAGAACTTGAAGCTTCAATTAAGACCTCTAGATGTACTGCTCCGGGTAATGATTATGTTACATATGACATTATTAAAAATCTTCCCCAAGTTGCTAAAAATTTTATACTAAATATATACAATGATTGGTGGGTGAATTCAAACTATGTTGAGCATCTCAAACAAATTACCATTTGTTTAATTTTAAAACCTACTAAAGATAGAAATATGCCTTCCTCTTATCGCCCTATATCTTTAATGTCATGTATAACTAAAACGTTCGAAAGAATGATAAAAACAAGACTGGAGTGGTACATCGAGTATAACAATATCTTACCTAATACTCAATACGGTTTTAGAAGGGGATATGGTACTTTGGATGCAGTAACTCATTTAGTAAATGACATCCAGATTGCCTTTTCTGGCAACAAGTATCTAGCTTGTTTATTCCTAGATATAAAAGGGGCTTACGACTCTGTAAATATAAATATACTTAAACAGAAAATGGTTAAGATTGGTCTTAGCGAAACGACTGCTCTAAATATATTGCAACTATATTTTTCTAGACATGTCTATATTAGAGACCATAGAAATGTGTTACATGGTCCAAGGGTTGTTTATCATGGGTTGCCACAGGGATCCGTACTTAGTCCTATACTCTTTAATATATATTCTGCCAATATTCATTCACTATTTCATAATTCCGTAAATTGCATACAATATGCAGATGATATCTGTATATACACCATCCAAAATAGTTATGAAGCATGCACTGAGGCTCTTGATAATATTATGCATAAGGTAAGTACATGGACAGAAGAAACTGGTATGACCCTTTCAACAGAAAAATGCTCTATTATGTTTTTTACCAGGCATAGACTACGTGCACCAGAGAGATTAACTCTGTGTGGGCGTACCTTGTCGGTAGTTAAAGAGTTTAAGTATTTAGGTATCATTGTTGACACCAAGTTACTATGGTCGAGTCACATACGTCACTTAATAAACAAATGTGAGAAAGGCTATAATTTGCTTAGGTGTGTAACAAATCGAAGTTGGGGCGCAGCTACTGGTATAGCTTTATTGTTTTATAGAGCCTATGTGCGGTCTATCATTGACTATGGATGTTGTTTATACGGATCTGCTTGTAACACCAATCTAAACAAAATAAACAGAGTTCAATATAAATGTCTTAGAACTTGCATAGGTGGAATGATATCATCACCGGTGAAAGCAATACTGGCAGAATGTAATGAATTGCCTTTGGATTTGCGTCGGCAGCTATTATCACAAAAATATCTTTTAAAACTAAAATCCTTAGAGTCAAACATGATCAACAAATTAAGTGATATTGCAAAAGAAGATTTAACAAACCGCTTTTGGAAATTAAAGAATTCTCCTCCACTGGCAGAAGCTTTCGTTGATACCAATGCTGATCACATTTTTTTTGGTAAAAATAAAACATTGTTTATGTATACCATACCCTATAGATCACTAATAAAACCACACAGAGTCATAATACCCAATTATACAGAATACCATCATATAAATCACACCCTTCTAAAATCCATATTAGGTGGATTAGTCAATAACCCATTTATATATACAGATGGATCAAAAACAAAACACGGAGTTGGTTGTGGAGTTTTTATCCAAAATACAAAACAATAATTTATGTTTAAATTACCATCAATATGTAGCATATATACTGCTGAACTTATAGCAATTTGGAAGGGCTTGGTTAACATCAAATAATTTACGAGATGGAGTAATACTAACTGATTCTAAGTCTGCATTGGAGTCAATAAAAAGCATAAAATTTGAAAGAATGAAATGTCCAATATTATGCAATTTAAAAAATTTGATAGCAGATTTAAATATAATATTTGTATGGGTCAAAGGTCATACAGGTATACTAGGTAATGAAAAAGCTGATAGTTTGGCTAAGGAAGCAGTACTTAACGGAGTTCTTTGTAATATTTATACATTACCAGACGTCTTTCATTTGATAAAAAATAAAATAAGATTAAAATGGGAACGACAGTGGGAAAATACTGTAGAAAACTGACAAAATACCTACTTTAAAATACATCCTACCCTACCATCCCCACCTCTATATATTTTCAACTACCCTACTTGAAAATTCTTTTCGGCAAGTGTTTTTCGACTTAAAACAAATCATGGGCGATTTCCATCGCACCTTGCTAAGCTGGGCATTATACAGTCCTCGGCCTGTAGTTGTGATCAGAACTCTTACGGAGATCTAAATCATATATTTTTCGGCTGCAAAAAACATTTAAAAAAATCCAATGATTTAATTCGTACACTTATTGAAATGAAATATTTTCTTCCATTAAATCTCACACACATTTTGTTAGCTGCCAATAAAAACACCTTGGAACTTTTAGTAAATTTTATTAAAGAAAATAAAATACAAATTTAAAACGGCATAACCCACATCTCTGTAGTTATACTATAAGAAAATTCCTTTTAAAACTTTCTGTGGCAAATGGACTTGATTCCATGCCATTATCTTTCCACACACACACACACCCAATCTCGACGCGACGATACGAACAGACAATATCGCTGCATACGCGGTCCAAATTAACCTGCGAATATCCTTTGACTTTGTCCCAAAACCGACAGGCCGTGGTTCGTGACGAGTAACGAATGAACAGCTCGTAAGAGGTTCGTCCTGCCGTACAAATTATACGAATGTAGCGCTTACATATAGTTCAGCTCGCATAGGTGTATTCGACTTTACAGTAATTACTTGAATTGCACTATTTCCTTAATATTTTTTGTTGAATTTGATCAAATTATTGTGTAAATGACCTTTTTTATAAACTCTACAATTGCATTATTGGATTAGGGAGTTGGTAATTAGAGTATTCTTTTTCTTTTTTCTTTATATAAGAAATTTTGGTTGTTGATTGGTTGGTTGTTACCTCTATGGAAGATGGTCACTACAACTTGTGCGCATTTGGCTGACACTTCTTCAACAACTGGGTTATATCCGTTTCTATTTTAACAACTCTTTTATTCGCCGTTCTACTGATGTGATTATTCGATTCTTTCTGTTTTTGTTTAGTGTTCACTGGTTTAAACTTAGTATATTATATTTGTTTTAATTTTATCATTCTCGGTCTCGGCGTGTTTCCTGCAAATTTTCTAATGTGTCTCATTTCTGCTGTTTGTAGTAATTCTCTATGCTCTATGTTTTGGGTCTTATTTTCGGATGCATTCGTTATTATTGGTCTTATACTATCTTATTGAATAATCTTAATGTTAATATTTAGGGTACGTCATAGAGTGTTATGACATTCTGCAAATATATATGCTGTTTGTACTTTTTTTTGCCTTTCTCAATATCTCAATACCTGGATAATGTAATATTGTTAGTTAATGTTATCAGTTGATCCGTCATAGCCACTTACCCCATCATATTTCAAAATAGTGTATCATCCTTACCAGCAGTTTTTCTTGTAAAAATGCCATATTTATTCTTGTATATCGTTTTTCCTTTATCTTTTTTACCTCAGTTGTACAGAGAAACAGAAAGATTGTTCGGATTGAGAGAGACTTGCTTTTATATCTCTTTCTTTCTTTCTTTCTTTCTTTCTTTCTTTCTTTCTTTCTTTCTTTCTTTCTTTCTTTCTTTCTTTCTTTCTTTCTTTCTTTCTTTCTTTCTTTCTTTCTTTCTTTCTTTCTTTCTTTCTTTCTTTCTTTCTTTCTTTCTTTCTTTTTTTTTAGGTTTTCCATGTTTACGCTATCCTACTTGGTTGTATCAAAATAACTAATATCCCAGATAACCGAATTTTTAACGCATAGCCTAACATAATTATTGACATACTAGTACAACCAAGTATGACAAAGTGGATGCAATGCGAAATTTTAAAATTCTCATTTTGTATTATCCCAAAAGAATTTTATTGTTTAGCTGGCCACCATTAGTAATCTCAGTGATAAGAAATACTAAGTAACATAGCAGTACAAAAACTCTGGTTCGTTTTCAAAAATATTCCCATGAAATATTTTGAAATAAGTGAGACATACACGTGAGACATCCCAGAATGAGGTTAATACTACGTTCTTTAAAGGTAAAATATTGCAAAACCTCTAAATTTTAAAGAACCGCTTGCATTGACATGGAATTTGGCACACACATAGCTAACAAGTCAAAGAAAAAAAGTGATATTGTGCCGATGTGTGCTTTTGCCTTGGGGTGAGTTTCACCCCCTTTTGGGGGTGAAAAATATATGTTCGAAATAAGTCCTGAAATGGATAACATGACTAATTCTACGCAACTTTTGTTCTATAAAGTTTTTTCACCAAAATAATACTTTTCGAGTTATTTGCGAGTGAATATGTTAATTTTTCTACAAAATAACCACGTTTTCAGACGGTTTTTCGCAAATAACTCAAAAAGTAAGTATTTGGTCGAGAAAAAAATTCTTATTAAAAATATAGCACGTAAAAAAGTGAAAAACATGGTGTATATATTAGGTCACTATACCTAGTAGAAGCAGAGTTATAGCTAATGAAAAATAGGTTCATATTCGTCAAATTCCAAATCGAATATTTTAACGTGCCATAACCAAAAAACGAAGCACTTTTTTGGGGAAAACTCATTTTAACTTTCTTAAAGTGTTAAAAAAATGCTTTTTTTGTTTTAAAAAAAATTTTCAGTGTCAAAAGTAAACAAGTTACGCTCAAAATAAAGTTGGTCCCTTTTTTTTTGGTAACAAATCGGGAAAATCACCCTCTAATTAGCATTTCAAATGAACTTAATTCTTACCACTTCACAAGTTTTTTACTCGCGTACCTATTGGTCATATGATCTGTAAGTTTCATCGGTTCAAAGACTTTATTTTTGAAAGAGCTGTAGTTAAAAGGGCTTGAACGAGTCACTTATCACGAGTGTATGCAATTTTAGAAACACCGAATCTTAACCAATTTTTGTCTTACAGAAAAACAAAAAAAATACAAAATATTCAGAAAAGTAAAGCTGACTGTTTTTGCTGTTTAAGATTTTTGGTGTCTCTAACAATTTTTAAGTTATTTCGAAAAAAACATTTTTTTCAAAATTAAATTTTTTATAAATTTGACTTTAAAACCAAATTTTTTCAAAAATAAGCACTTTGAATTTATGAAATTTACAGATCATATAAACACAACATAAGTTAAGTAACTTGTGAAGCGGTAACGATTAATTTCATTTAAGTTGCTAATAATTGGGGGGGTGATCTTCCTGATTTTTTTTTTGCCAAAACAAAAGGGGCCAACTTTATTTTGAGCTAAATTTTTTTTATAAAAACAGAAATAAAGCTTTTTTTAAACACTTTAAAAAAGGTGTAATGTGTTTTCCCTAATAATGCTTCATTATTTGGATATTTCACATTGAATTATTCTATTTGGAATTTTTCGAATATGAACCTATTTTTCATTAACTATAACTCTGCTTTTGCTAGGTATAGAGACCTAATATATACACCGTTTTTTTTTCACTTTTTGATAGGCTATAGTTTTGCTAAGAATATTTTTTTTCGAAATAATGCTTACCTACGTTCTGGGTTATCTGCGAAAAACCGTCTAAAAACTTGGTTATTTTGTTGAAAAATGAACATATTCACTTGCAAATAACTCGAAAAGTATTGATTTGGTGAAAAAACTCTATTGAACAAAAGTTGCTTAAAATTAGTCAGTTTATCTATTTCGGGACCTATCTTAGACATATATTTTTTCACCCCCTAGATGGGGTGAAAGTCACCCCCAGGGCAAAAGCACACATCGGCACCATATCACTTTTTTTCTTTGACATGTTAGCTATCCGTATGCCAAATTTCATGTCAATCCAAGCGGTTCTTTAAAATTTACAGCAAAAACCGTGAAAGAATGTACTATAAAGAAATTCCAAAATGCAAAAAGTGGTCTCAATTTTATTTAAAAAAAATTTTTAACATATTTAAAAAAAAACTTGACTTACACAAGTTTCTGTTATGTGTTTTGTATTGTCCTAAATAAAAAAGATCGTTTTATACATTATATTTTTCTATAATTGATGGATTCGACGGTTACTTGATGGAAGTTCATTTTATCTAACAATAAAACACTGAAAACGTTTGTTTTCTATACTTCCACAAAATTTATTATAACTATCTGACTACAGCTGTTTCGGCAGGGTGCCTTTCTCAAGTGATTTAGTTTACAATGTGTTTGCCTTTTTAAGGTCTTTAACTGAAGAGGTTGAGGAGTGGGGAGCTGTTTGCCTCGAGTTATTGTTATATCTCGAGTTATTGTTATATTTTTTTGTTGTTTTCGAGTTAAATACAATTTGAAATTGAAGCAAAGAATAAATATGTTACTCTCTTAACGTCTATATTCTTTGATTGAAGACAAAATTGGAAAATGACGATTTTAAAGGGATCAAAAAAACACGTAAAAAATAATGTTTTAGAAGAAATTTTGAATTCAAATTCATACTACTCTGGGCTCTCTATGAGTATTTTGGGTTTATTGTATATTAAACCATTATTTGTTAATTAAAAAAATAGTAAAATTCCTCTTTGCAACAGGTATATTTGGAACTCCCTAAAATGGGCTACATCATAAGAAAACTAAAGCAAAAAAAAACTAGACCACAAAATAACAGGATACAAACTGGTGTTTAGAAAACGCTTTGGCACTAGAGAGGTATTATTTACTACACAAACACTCACAGGACGGTGTCGAGATGTCAACTGTGATATGTGTTTATATGTCTAGTTGACTTTGACAAAGCCTTCGACAATATAACACAAATGGCTGGCAAACATATGAATTACGGAACAGAGAAGAATACGACAAGGATGCTTACTCTGATTTCTACGATATTCTCAGAAGAGATGTTAAAAGAGGCACTAGCAGTGGCGCAACAGAATCCGTCGCCCCACCCCGCAGAATTGAAAATGGGACCGCCTTTAAAAAATGGTGAGTGTCACCACCAAAGTGGTCAAGTCCATACTTTTCGAGTTATTTGCGATTGAAAATGTTTAGTATTCAACAAAAAAAAAAACACGTTTTCAGGCGATTTTTCGTAAATAACTCAAAAAGTAAGTATTTGATAAAAAAAATATTCTTCACAAAAATGTAGCTTATAAAAAAAATGAAAAAAAAAATGAGAAAAAACTATCGACCCAGTAAAAGCAAAGCTGTGGCTCATGAAAAATTGTTCTTATGCGTCAAATTACAAATCGAATATTTCAACGTGAAATAACCAAAAACTGAAGCACTTTTCGGGGAAAACTCATTAAAACTTTGTAAACCCCCGGTGGCAGGGGGGACAGGGTCCCCGTGGCTCCGCCTTGTGTCTAAGTTATTTTGAAAAGAGGACATTTTGCCAAAATAATTAAACTTTTTTTACTAAAAGCTAAATTGTTTCTAAAATAAGATCTTCGAACCTGTCAAACTTACATATCATATAAACAATACATATATAAAGTAAATTGTAAAGCGTTACAGCTAGCGCTAATAGGGGGAGATTTTCACGTTTTTTTAGCAAAAAAAAGGGGGCATATTTTTTAGGCATGCTTTTAAACAAAGTGATTTATTTTTTACAAGTGACAAATAAGAACAATTTTTCATGAGCCCCAACTTTGCTTTTACTGTGTTGATAGACTTCATGAATACACCTTTTTTTTGTTTTTTAAGCTACATTTTTGCTAAAAATTATTTTTTCGATGATTTTTGGATAATATTTAATTCGATAACATACTTATTTTTTGAGTTATTTTATTTTTATTTTTAAACATTTTCACAAATAACTTAAAAAGTATTGACTTAAGTAGATAAAGAAACTCTATAGAACAAAAGTTGCTTATAATTATTCAATTTATCCATTTCCGGACTTATTTTAAACATATGTTTTTCACCTCCGAGAAGAGGTGTCTTTCACCCCCCAAGTAAAACAACCAACTACAGAAGTCCAACTTTAAAGTGGAGGATAAGTAGAATCTAAATCCAAATTGTCAAGCAAATACGTCGCGTCGTGACGTTGATAATTACACTCCAGAACGGTCAATTAGTGGGCTATTAGTGTATTCATGCACTGTTTATGACAACTTACATGTTTCATTTTTATTGGTATCGAATACAAAAGAAAAAAAAATTAATAAATGATTACTTTATTCTTCTTCTTAAAGTTCCGCTCCTATCGGAGATTGGAAATCATTCTGGCAATTATAATTTTTTTGGTTACGCGCCGGAACAGTTCAATTGAACTGCATCCAAACCATTCACGGAGATTGCGTAGCCACGAGATTTTACGTCTTCCTACGCTTCTTCTGCCTTTCTTCTGCCTTTGATTTTGCCCTGCATTATATTCCTTTATTACAAAGTGTTAATCTATGAGAGGAACAACTTTCTTCGTGCAGCGAATATTTACAATTTAATTAATATCTGATGGGCAACTACATTTTCAATACTGCGTTACTTAAAAAACATTGCGTGCGTAAAATAATATAACAATAACACATTTTTACATAATTAGACGACAAGATGGGCCCCTGACATATTGGGGCCCCCCGCAAGCTTCATGCTGCGGGGGCCTCTGTTACGCCTCTGGGCACTAGAAGACATCAATAAAGGCATAGGTATCAATTAACGAACCAATAGTGAATACTCTCAGATATTCAGACGATGCAATAGTCCTTGCGGACAGGAGAGAAGAGCTACAAGTACAAAACCCTTTTATACTGAGTTGAAGCCTGGACAATTACAGACAACTGAAAAAGACGTACTCGCCTTAAGATGTGTTGTTATCGACGAATGTGGAAAATATCATGGATACAGTATGCAACAAACACAGAAAAAATAAAAGATAAAAAAGAGAGATAAATACTCAACACTCTGAAGAAAAGAAAATAAACTAGTGTGTTGACATACTAAGAAATGAAAATATAAGTTGATGCGATTGGTTATCTACTGGAAAGTAGAAGGAAAAAGAAGTCCGTATACGCGACTCACGTCTTGCAGTCTGAGTAAACTGGCCGTGATGATCGTCAATGACTTTAAAGGAAGAAATACAAGAAAAAGAAGAACAAATAAGAATGTCAAAACTCTAAAATGGAGATGCATAACGATTGCATTACAAACAGATAAACAAAAGAAGACGGATATGCAATTAAATATACAAAATGTTGCACAATTCATTCTAGCATAGAATAGATCGTAAGTATGATTGTTTTATTAGATTGTCGCTTGCATTTATTTTTTAGTTGTGACAAAAAGGAATGGAATGCAATTTAAATTTCGATTTCAAGAATAACTTGGTCACAAAAACTAATTGGTTCAACCTAATGACACTATAATGAATATTTATATAGTTACAGGAAGTTTAGATCGGACTCAAGACAAAATGAAGATTTAAGTGACCTTTTAAAAAATCAATCAATATTAAATTTCTTCAATAGTTCTGTGTAACTTGTTACATAGGTCTACCCTGTACACAACTGCAGAAGGGCTGCTAAAAGGGTTAAATTAATTGGCAAAGGGTAGACAGCTTGACAACATTGCAGAGACCACGTTCTCGAATCCAACGCAACAGTTATATAAAATCGATCACAAGTTACGCTGCTGATGGCCCCATCTTCTGGTAAAACGCTGAAATAAGGGACTCAATCGTAGGGTTTCTATATTTTATAGCCATAGTTATTCGGGGGTGGGTAGATGGTACAGTTATTTGGAACTTATTGCCTATATAGGGTTGTTACATGGATAGTTGCTTGGATTATTTGAGTTTTTATGCTTGGTGAATTGTAATTGTAAAGTGAATAAAACTAACTATATCAGGGCGGATACGTGAATAAACGTCTAAATTTGGATGTGAGAGGTAGCATTACGATTTTTGCCAAAAAGCTGGTGATCGTTTCAGTAATAATAATTGACGTATCATCATCCTTCCTCTCAAATATGTCGGGAACATTAAAAAAAATTAAAAAATTTAAACATTACTATAAACATCGACTTTTTCTACTTATCTTGCTTATAACTTTAAAATGATACAATTTAGAGCAAAGTGGTACATAAATAAAATAAAGAAAATTAAATTTTCTGTAACATACGACTACTTAAAATTTTTTAAATGTATTATCACTTTTTTCCACATAGCTACGTCATAATTCAATAGAAAATCTTTAATAATAAAACAGTACACGAAATTTTATTAAAATCGATTGACCAGATTTCGCATATTTTGTTATCTACTTTTTTTTTAAATGAAATTTTACAAAATCGTTCAGAACAAAAACTAGATCATACAGGTTTGCCAATTATTTTACTATAATGGCCTACCATTATGGCTTGGAGCCCAAGCGGGGATCTTTGCAGTTACTCGAGCGCGTCAGATTATCCCATATAGCACACAACGTCCGATGTACGTCCATATAACGTACATTTAAAGTCCAAACGTCCATGGGCCAAAACTGGACGTACTATGTACGTACATTACGGGACGTCCATTGGACGTTTGATTTCAACGTACATTGGACATCCATTTGTGGTCCATGGATATTTTACACAAAACGCGACTATTATATTAAGTCCCAATACAAACTAAATGAGAATCTTCTTGACAATGTTGTCGCTCTTCGCGCTATCGCTCGTGAAAGGTAGTATTAGGCAGGTACTTTTAGGGGATTATCGCTGTTAATTGTTGTGGAATACTGAAGGAGGGTTTATTTATGATAATTCACAGAATGGCAAACCTGCTTGTAATATACAACAACGGTACTGACTCTAAAAATAGTTTGGAACAGACACAGAACAGAGATTAAACCTCTTTTATGTGCATGCTTCCTAAGGCGTTATTATCTGAATCTCGTCTTTATGAAAATACATCCTGTGATATATTTGTGTTTTCTGTTTATCGTGCAAGTGCAGTCGTGCATTAATGAAGTTCCTAGTTCCTATAATAAAGTATATATTATAATGAAGTTATAGTAAAGAGAAATAAAAATGGTCTTTTGTGTAATATTTTTAAGTATAAGTTTAGTATTATAAGGAACTATTTCCTATAAAGGCTTTTTGCTATGTATTCACAAAATTATGGATACTAGATTGCTTTCTGAAAAGTGCCCTACAAATGTCCATAAGACGTACATTGAATGTACATAAGGTGTACACTGAAAGCTCCAATACAACGTACAATGTACGTTTGTAGCGGACGTTCTATGGACGTCCAATTTTGTGAACTCTGGACATTCGTTGGACGTCCATCGGATGTCCATTGTACCTTAGCGGGACGTCCATTGGACGTTCCAATGTACACAGATGTACGTCCATTGGATGTCCATAAAACGTACTTGTGCTATCTGGGATTACATGGGGAGAAACATTGTACCCTGTAAATGTACACCTACCATATATTGGATCTTAATACAGGGGAGTTTCTTAACCCTAGCATGCATAGCATGCGTCTAAGAGACTTGAGCGTACATTTACATATTCGTAAAATGTGATTAAATCCATACCAATCATTGCCGATCTAGTATTAGCGTTAGTACGTTGTCTGCTTTCATAGTTTATATTTTTGTTATTCGCATCATTATTCAAGTAAGTGCACTAATTTTGGATCAGTTTATTACTTAGTCAATAGTTTCATCCACAATTTTATTTTTATAAAAAAGTAAAATTTATTTTTATAAGTTGAGGTAGTAGAAAATTGATAATAAATATTGATAAATATTTTTTGGGCTCACTTCTTAGAAAAATCATTTTCTATAACGAGTGCTCTTTTGCGATAGACTCCTGTGTTTTTGTTTTTACAGATATCAAAACAGAAGTAGTATACAAAAATTCATTCACACATTTCATCAAAAAAGAAAAATCATGTTATATAATGAGTGCTCTTTCGCGACAGACTTCTGTGTTTTTGTTTTTACAGATTATCAAAACAGAAATAGTATACAAAAATTGTATTTTCAAATGCAAAAAGTTGGCTTTCAAGTAAAATACTCTATATTTTCAGGCCAGCATTATGGCATCCTCGAGAGTAGAAAAAGATCCGCTCACCCCAACGATAATAGTTATGAGGAAATCTTACGTACGTGGTATCAGGAGGATGACAACGATTCCATAACTAGTGAAAGTGAAGTATCGGAAGCTGATCAAGAATACCAGCAGCCTGCAGTATACAAAGATAGTTCAGACGAGTATTCCGAAAATTCTTCGAGTAGTGATGATATGAACTTGAAATCAAAATAATTCAATAATTGAAACAGCAGATACATCATTTATTAGCAGAAACAATTTTGAATGGAGATCCACGCCTCCTTTGCAAGGAAGAACAAAAATTCACAATCTATATCGTTTCACGGCGGGACCGAAAGCAAGAAACGAAATGTTGTCTCCGAAAAATGCTTGGGATAAATTTGTGACTGCTGAAATGGTTGAAGAAATAACAATAGAGAAGCCAACCGAATATTGGAGGCCAAGGGAAAGGTATGGCCAAAAATTGAAAAAGACGAAATGAACGCATTTTTTGGCCTGCTGTTACTGGCTGGTGTCGAGAAGAACTGGGATACGCCTGTCAGAGAGTTGTTCTTAGATAAATAATCAAATCCACTGTATAAAGCTACAATGGCAGTAAATCATTTTGAAAATATAAGACGATTCATACGATTTGACGACCGACGAACACGTTCAACTAGGTTGGAAACTGACAAATTTACTTATGTCCGGTATGTATGGGAGTTGTTTGTGAAACAGTGCCGAACAGTTATGGTACCACAATTGGATGTAACCAGTGACGAACAGTTACTTGCATTTAGAGGTCGTTGTAATTTTATTCAATACATGCCATCGAAACCTGCAAAATACGGCATTAAATTTTTTTGGCTTTGTGAAAGTGAAACAGGATATGCAGTTGATGGGCAGATATACTTAGGTCGTCAACCTGGTGAAAATATTCAACAAAATGTAGGGTAAAATGTGGTAAGGTCCTTGACCGCTTCCATAAAAAGTTCTGGTCGCAACTTGACAATTGACAACTATTTTACTAGCATCCCTTTAGAACAGCATTTACTGTCTATAGGAATAACTTGTGTTGGGACATTACGAAAAAATAAGAAAGAGATCCCCTACGAATTTCAAGCTTCAAAAGAAAGATGCGTTTTTTTCTCTATTTTTGGATTCAATGATAATTTGACTTTGGTAAGTTACGTGCCAAAGAAAAATAAAGCTGTCATTCTTCTTAGTTCAACGCACCATGATCAATCTGTAGATATTGAGAGTCAAGCAAAGAAGCCCGAAATTATCAAATTTTACAACCAAACAAAAGGTGGGGTTGATAAAATGGACCAGATGATCGGTAACTACACGGTAAAGCGTCAAACTAGACGTTGGCCTCTTGTCGTTTGGTACAATATTATGGATGTAGCAGCTCTTAACGCGTTTCTCCTTTACACAAATCAAAATAAAAATTTTGCTGCAGGAAAAACAAATAAAAGACGATACTTTGTCAAAGATTTAGTAAATGAGTTAGTTTTACCATTTATGAAAAGAAGGGCTAGAAACCCTAAACTTACAAACACAATCCGAAGACATATGGGTAATTTTATCGAGTTTCCTCAAGAAAATATAGGGATAGATTTGGCTCATAGAAAGAAAAGGAGATGTTCCGAGTGCCCTTCACACATTGCAAGAATGAGCACACAAATTTGTGAGAAGTGTAAGTGTCCAATTTGCAAAGAACACAGTGTTTTAATATGCAAGAATTGTATTGAGTAGTTCCTTACCAGGTATTTATTATTTGTTTATGCTTATATTATTATAAATAAAAAATATTAAATAAATATTTGACAACAATTAAAGAAAATATCTATTTTAGTACTTTATTTACAAAGCGAGTCTGCGAGACTCATGTTATGCCATAACGTAGAAAAATTTTCGTATGCATCCTAGAGTTAAGGGGGGTCCGAAAAAAAAGATCTATCCTTAGAAAAACTTAAAATCGTGAGATTGAGATAGGGTAAGTTAAGTACATGCAGAATAGTGTATATTTCAAAAATCTGACGATTTGAGCGGGGTGTAAGGGAATGGGTGAGTCACAAAGTTTCACAAGAAAAAAGCTAATATTTCGAGAAATAACGTCAGATCGAAGAACTAAAAAATACTGCTTCTATATTTTTTAAAAATCTATCGAATGACACTAAACACGACCTCCCACGGAGATAGGTGGGAGGTAAATTTAAAATTTTAAATAGGAATCCCGCGATATTTCGCGAAATAAACATCAGATCGAAAAACTGCAAAATAGATTTTTGAAAAATCTATCGAATAACACCAAACACGACCCCCCACGGAGGTGGGATGGGGGCTTTCTTTAAAAGATTTGGATTCCCTACGTAAAAATAAGTAACTTTTATTCGAAACATTTTTTCGAATTATGGATAAATGGCGTTATAATCGGAAAAAACGATTGTTGGAAATGGACAATTAAATTAACAAATGGAAAGTCCCCACTTAAATGGAAAACTTTACCTAACTTTTTTTAGTTTTAGGACCTAATCTTCAAAACCCAATAGGTCCCTATAACGCTCGAGTAACTGCACATTTAGTATACTTTCCTCCCCTACTATAAGAATCACTTCACCTATTTAACGTACTTACGTAACAGAAAATTATTCTATTAGAAGAGGAGAAAACACATGTTTTTACCTGGCGATTTTGAAGATTGAAATCCAATTTTTTTCAAGTTAGTTTTTTTTGGTATTTTTCGCGATCAGTACCGATCGTTTTTATTATTATAATATATATTGTGAGTATTTTGAAGATATGAAAATTTGTATACTTTTGTTCTATAGAGATTTTTCACCAAGTCAATTTTTTTCGAGTTATTTGCAAGTAAAGTTATGTTCATTTTTCAACAAAATAACCACGTTTTTAGGCGGTTTTTCGCAAATAATTCAAAAAGTAAGTATTTTGTCGATAAAAGTTACTTAGAAACATTGCATGTAAAAAATTTAAAAAAAACTGATGTAAGCAGAAAGTCTCTAGACCTAGCAGAACCAGAGTTATAGCTAATGAAAAATAGGTTCATATTCACCAAATTTCAAACAGAATAATTCGACGTAAAATATCCACAAAATTAAGCACTTTTTGGGAAAAACTCATTAAAACTTTTTTAAATTGTTTAAAAACATCTTTATTTTTGTTTTTAAAAAAGTTTTTAGCATCTAACTTAAGCAAGATACGCTCAAAATAAAGTTGGTCCCTTTTGTTTTGGCAAAATAAAATCGGGAAATCATCCCCTAACTAGCAACTCAAATGAAATTCATCGTTACCGCATCACAAGTTACTTTACTTATGTTATGTTTATAATATGATCTGTAAGTTTCATCGATTCGAAGTGCTTAGTTTTGAAAAAATTTGGTTGTAAAATAAAAATATTTAAATTTTGAATTTTGAAATTGTTTTTTTTTAAATAACTTAAAAATTGTTGGAGATACCAAAAATCTCAATAAATAATTAATGTCTGCTTTACTTTTCTGAATATTTTGGGCTTTTATTGTTTTTCTGTAACACAAAAATTGGTTAAGATTTGGTGTTTCTAAATTTGCATACACTCGTGATTAGTAACTCATTCAAGCTATTTTAACTACAGCCCTTTCAAAAATAAGGACTTTGAACCGGCGAAACTTACAGATCATATAAAAAAATATTGACATCGGTAACTTGCGAAGTGGTAACGGTTAAGTTCATTTGAGATGCTAATTGGGGGGGATTTTCCCCCGATTTTTTTACCGAAATAAAGGGACCAACCTTATTTTAAGCGTAACTTGTTTACTTTTGATGCTACAATTTTTTTTATAAAACGAAAATAAAGATTTGTTTAAATACTTTAAAAAAGTTGTAATAAGTTTTCCCCAAAAAGTGCTTCATTTTTTGGTTATTTCAGGTTAAAATATTCGATTTGAAATTGGACGAATATGAACCTATTTTTCATTAGCTGTAACTCATCTTTTACTAGGTATAGAGACCTAATATATACACCACTTTTTTCAATTTATTACAGACTATATTTTGCTAAGAATATTTTTTTCGACAAAGTAATTACTTTTTGAGTTATTTACGAAAAGCCGTCTAAAAACGTGGTTATTTTGTTAAAAAATGTAAATATTCACTCGCAAATAAATCGAAAAGTAGCGACATGGTGAAAATAGCTATTTGTATAACAAGGGAGGAAAGTGCTACTTTTCCTCCCGAGAATGAAGTTTACTGCCCGACGCGTAGCGGAGGGCAGTAAACATTCGAGGGAGGAAAAGGCACTTTACTCCCATGTTATACATATGGTTTTTCCACCTTTCTCATATAACAAGTCATTTTTTCATTTTTACTTAATTTATTTATGTAACTAACCAACAAAATTTATTAAAACTAAAACTAACAAGTAGGTACAATATAACTGTCAACTGTCAAATATAAGTCAAATTATTAATGTAAACATTGTTAAATCAAAATAACAATTTAATGTTTTTATCATTCTGGAAAATACAGGGTGTTTTATAAATAAACGTTAAAATGTATAGATACTTACGTAATAGAAAATAGATATTGTACAGGGCGTCAATAAGTTATATTTCATGAATGAAATACCATGACGTCACTTTTACTTTTCCTCCCTAGGGAGGAAAAACATTTTCCTCCCTAGGGAGGAAAAGTACAACTTTGCTCCCTACAATCAGGTCCGGAAAGGTATACTTTCGGTAGAGGTAGGTGGAAAAACTGTATACAACAAAAATTGCTTAGAATTAGTAAGTTTATCCATTTCCGGACTTATTTTGGAAATATATTTTTTCACCACCGAGAGGGGGTGAAAGTCACCCTCAGGGCAAAAGCACACATCGGCACAATATCAAATTTTTTCTTTGACTTATTAGCTATCTGTATGCCAAATTTAATGTCAATCCAAGCGGTTGTTTAAAATTTAAAGGTTTTCATATACATAATCCAATCCCATATAAACACAATATTTCTGCAAGTTCTAAATGTTTTTAAAAATATTTTAAAATTTTACGTAAAAAAATTTTTCAACCTCCGACCAAGTTTTTGTAACTTCACAAAGAATTTTTTCGCGCTCTTTATAGTGGTACTTTAAACCTTTGACCGTAGCTATGAAGATGGCTTTGTAAGCCAAAAGCGCTTAACTACGAAATTAAATATTTTTACACACTTCAAAAATACTTTTCTTTTCTAATTCATTCATTGGTCGTAAGTGTGTACAAAAAACCAATCAGTCTTTTTCAATAGAAATGCCGCAAGAAAGCAGTTTCAGAACCTTGATAATATTTAAGATTGATTTTCTATGGCCAAAGAAAATATTTTTAATGCTGCATTAATGAATGATTTACTATTTTCTTGTTTTGCAATATAAGCAATTATAGACATTAATTATTATTGCTTCGTTGTAGGTGGTTACGAGCTGCGAATAGTTTTTTAGGCTGATATGTGGATACTTGCAAACCTTCGTTCACTTATAAGCAATAATTTAATATTTTTACGCGAATTGCCGTTTCATAGGACGACTAAATTAATATCTTTCATTCGTTTCCTTTGAGCAACATATTATTAGTTGTGAAGTAAAAACTTACGCAAACTCTTAGCTTAAAAAACTCTTCGTATGTATTACCGATCATTGACATTAGGTTTCAAAGTTGGGAAAAATATACGAAGCGCTCAATAAATTTTAGACTGGGGCATTTAGAACAAAAAACAGCGGAATAAATCAATTTTAAATAAATCAGTATCTATCGACTTGCAACTTTTTGCAGTGTATTCGGCATGACGCTATGTCCAATATACAGTTGAGTCCGCGAATCTTTACCCGTACGTCATCATTTAAAGCATACGAAATAAGTCGATAATAAGTTGGAAATTGAAATTTGCTAAACGCAACAGCAAGTCACTTAGGGCCGATTTCTCATATCGAGTTCAACTCCAGCTTAACCTGAACTTTTAGTAAACGTCAGTTTAAAGTCAAAATCGTCTTTCTCAATTCCCGTTCAACCGATGGCAGTTTGAACGGTGGAATTCGGCCGTTCAAAGATTTCAGAACTCAGTTCAGATGATTTCATGGACTACGCATGCGTTGTATTAACACGAAACGCTGTCATAATATAAATATATCCTATTTTATTATATTAAGCCTAACGATAAACGATAACAATATTTGTGTTTTTATAATATTTATTTATAATTATTAAAATGACTATTTGACTATAAATACTTAAATTTAACTTTATTCAAAAACAGCATAAAAAAGGTAGTTCAAAATGGCGACAGTTTTTTGCCTTTTGCCATCTATTGGCATTTCTCGAAAGCTGTAGAACGAGCACTGACATGAACGCGCAATGAGAAATGCATTCCAAACAGAACCGGAGATCACCTGTGAACCCGGTTCAACTGAACCATAGATTAACGCAGGTATGAGAAATCGACCCTTACTGTCACTTGCTGTTGCGTTTAGTAAATTTCAATTTGATGACGCACGGGTAAAGATTCGCGGACTCAACTGTAATTGCATTTACTGTGCATAAAATGTACAGTAATGAAGTAGTCCTCTATGAAGGATTTATACCTATAGGACGTAAGTTTTTTCAATCTTGTATTTTTATAAAAAAATCTCTTAACTTCAACGTCCTTTTAGGAAGATCTGATGATGACACGTGATGTGCTGAAAGTACTTAGCCAATTAATAAATTTTTTACACACTATCAATTTTTTTTTGAGAACATACACCTGTTTGCCGGTTTGACCTACTCAGAAGTGTGTACAAATCATACAGTCTTTTTCAATTAATCGAATTCTGCCAAGAAAATGACCTCATTACAAATACCAGGTTTTAACAGGATCAAAAGCTAAAACAGAGGTATACAAAAGTTTTTATGTGATACAATTAACACTAAAGAAGGTGAAAAGAAGTTATGTATAAAAAATAGCTAATCAAGAGCAAATACTGAGGTTCTGAAACTATTTTGTTGTGATATATCTAAGTTAAATATTGTATTTGAGCTAAAAAATTGACGTTTCAATTTCCACTCGTCTTCAAAAATGTGATTATTAAAGAAATTATGTAAGAAAATAGTGTATAACCCTAAGGTGTTTAGGAGGTTATGTCTTTTTCAAAATTGAGGTTGGCATACTTGGCTATGGTGTTGTAGGCAATAGCCATGCTTTGACTGAAAAGACCTGGGGTGAATGTTTTATGCATTATGATACATCAAATTATGATTATACTCTGTGTTTCTGCATTATTTCTGTTTGCTTCATGGGATTGTGTGTGTCTGAGTGTCCGTATTGTGTTTGTATATTATGTGCTGCATGTGTATTGTATACGATTGAAAATGTGTGTCTCATATTTTCTTATCCGCTATTGTTGGTATATTCTTATTGTTCACTTTTTCTTGTAGTATTCGTAACCAAAGCCTACTGCATTCTGCTGATGGATTTCCTACACATTTTTCTTCATGTAGTAAGATGAGGTATTTGATTTTTCTGTTTTTCTTGTCTGTTTTCTTGATGATTATTGATGCATCTTATGGCATATCACAGCATGGCCCCTCAATTTGTGTTCTCATCCTCCTTACTTCAGTTTTCTAACTGGTATGATTGAATGAAACGACAACCTGTACTTGTCTATCCAGGCTCTCAGTTCCTATGCATCAGCCTTTCAGGACGAGAGCTTTGCAATCTTGGAATGTGCTTAGAGATTATAGCTAGGACTTGCTCATACATGACTATCTCTATCTGCTCTCAGCTGGTTCTTGGGTACAAGAGAGCACTGGTTGATGTTGAGCTCACCTATACGGTCAACTTGAATGGCCGGCCAACTTCTCCATCTAAACCATAGAAAATGCTGTCTGGTGGTCAGTGTGGTAACTAGAGTCAACCGAAATATACACTTGCTTGGATTGGCGGATGATCCACGGTGCCCTCTATGTGATGAGAAGGAGGAAACCACCTCACATGCCCTCTGAAAGTGCCTGGTACTGACCTATCGAGGTGGCAGATCATGAGCTCGATTTTTATGCAACCGAGCCAAACGAAGAAGTTACCCTTACTTGTGGTTTTTTTTGAAGCTACAAGATTACGAAATGATTAGACGTTCGGAACGGCAGAAAGAGCTCAGGAGTCACTGCTGATTCTAGCAGATATGGGAGCCCAAAAACGCCAAAGAACAGCTCCTTACGAGCTTAGTACGTATAAATGGGGTGATACAATGGACCCGCCTTTTTTTTAAGTGTCTGAGGGGCTCACAAATAGGTCTGCCCGATGTACCATAACCATAAAGAGTATGATCCCGTCTCTACAACATTTTTTATGTCAACCAAATCTGAATGGCAATACAAAATAAAGTATATTTTTTGACACAATAAATCATCATCATCAACCTGTACGTCCACTGCTGGAGATAGGTCTGCCTCAATTCTTTCCATCTCTATATTGTGCAGCTTGCATTCGATTAGTGATAACACGCTTCAGATCGTTGGTCCATCGGTTAGTGGGCATCCTCTGCTTCGTAGTGATTCTTGTCGTGGCCTCCAACGACAATACGCTTTGTCCATCAGTTGTCTGATAATCTGGCAACGTGTCTTACCCAATTCCACTTTAGCGAAGCGATTATTTCGAAACCGTCGGTTGTTTTTGTTAAAACACAATAAATAAATGGAAAATAAACATAGAAAGCTAACAATTAAGCAGAGTATAAAATGTACTAATATAAGTAGTAGTAGGTACTACATTATAATAGAGAAGAAAATTAACAAAGAAAAGAAAATACACCCAATACTGAAATTAAATAAAATAAAATTATCTTATGAGCATTAATATCTAAACTTATAAATCAATTTATTGACTTTCTATTTCAAAGGTATTTATCGCCAAGTAATTACAAATACTAAAACTGAGTCTAGGAGCATAAAAATGAAAACACTTTTAATTATATTCATTAATTAATAATAAAATTTTGATGAAGCTCCCGCTTATGGACGCGTTTTTAATCTGAATTTTAAATTAGCTCATCATCACAGTGGAAATTAATTTTTTGTTTTAATTTATTAAGCTATTAGTATCAATTTAGAACACCATATTTGGAAAGTGCTGTGAATCAACAGTATACCAGTAACGTTTTTGTGCTTATATATTTACGAGGGGATCGTAGAAAATAATTTAAACAAAAAAGAGTATGATTCAGTCAGTTAAAAAGAGAATATGTTTAAATAGTACTTGATCCGAATAGGAGGTCGAAATGTAACCATCTGCTTGCCTGATGAAACATTCTTTTTATTAAATTTCATACCTAGACAAACACGACCAGCATGGGTTGACTTTCAAAATTGTGTCATAGCTATCCTTAAGGGAGGGGCCGTAGGGATTGAAATCAATATTTCAAGGACATTTTTTTTGAAAGTATGGTAGAATTATTTTATTTTTAAATTAACTAGACATATTCATAAAGAATTCAAAAAAGTTTTATTAGCGTATGAGTTTCTCGAGGTAATGCTGTCGTTTTTTTTTTAATTTTATCTAATTTTGAGTTTTTGATATCACTCAGAAATCAAAACAACGAATTTTTTTGCAAAAAGGATGAAAATTAACATATTGATTATTGTTAAACAAAAAATAAGCATACAACAAAAAATATCTCGACAGCATTACCTCAATTAATGTCTAAAGAAAATATATACAAAATTCCAGGTGGGTCGGTCAAGTAGTTTTTGACTTTGACAATGTCTACAGCCTTTAAAAAAAGCAGTTTTGACGAAAAGGCGTTTAAAGTATTGTCAAGCTTTATTTTCAATTTCTTTTAAATTCTAGTTAAAACTCTAGATAAAATTAAAAAAACTCGACAGCATTACCTCGAGAAACTCATAAGCTAATAAAATCTTTTTGAATTTTTTTTACCATAATCCAATGATACGTTCTGATGTCCACTGCAAAATTCATTATATTTTAAGGTGTCTTTTAAAATTTTACCACCGTTAGCTTATTTTTCAGTAATTTTCCTTGAATTTTTTCTTGAGTAATCGATCAATTGTACTGAATATGCCCATTTTATTTAAAAATAAAATAATTCTACCATACTTTAAAAAAAAGTACTTGAAATATTGAGTTCAACCCCTACCCCCCCTTAAGGATAGCTATGACACGATTTTGATAGGCAACCCATGCTAGTCGTGTTTGCTTATGTAGGAAATTTAATTAAAAAAATGTTTCATCCGGCAAGTAGATGGGTACATTTAGACCTCCTATTCGGATCTTAGACTAAAAGCTAATCTGTAGTTACTAGTATCAAGAGTATTAAATGATAATAACGCTTGAGGTCAATAGTGTATGTCCAAACGACCCCTCGCCCGAGGGATATATGTTGACCGAAAGCGTTATTATCCGTAATACACATGGTGCCGTCAACGTTTAATTTCCGACTTAATATAGTTTATAAGAGAAAAATTTGAATGAATTTTGAATAAATTAGTTTTCAAATAGGTACAAGCATGTACCTGAAAAGTCGTAACGTAATTGTAGGAACCATAGTTTTACGTTCGTTGTTATTTGTCAACTTGACATTACTTAAAAATAGTTTTGCGATTGAGGCATAAAATGTTCGAAATGTCCGAAAACACCGATCTCCCTCAAATTAATTTAAGTGAAAGCTGGTAAGCTGTGGATGTGGATGCGCTTGTGCCAAAAAATTAGGGGGATTTACGAGAAAGAATATTTCCATTTTGAGGCCTGGCTGACGAAACAGATGTGCCGACGAAACCGTTTTGATGACTTATTTTGAAGATTAGTTAGATAGTCAGAGCTGTGTATTCTTCATATTTTTCCCAAAGTTCTCAATGCTACATAAAAAATTGATAGTTCATCAGAAGATAAAAAGCAATGAAAAGTTAATTTTTCTGCAACTTTTCCTAAAGTAAATAGGCAAAAATTATGTGCCTAAAAAATCGAAGATACTAACTTAAAAATAAGTCCACTGCAGCTCTGGATTCGGTGCTGAACCTTCCTCCTTTGTATTTCTGAATAAGGAGGGAGAGAGTAATAGTCTAGGCGCCAGAGGGGTCACCGTGTTCTTTTTAATTCTGATGGACAAACTCAACGATTTCTTATGGATTTTTGGCTGCTGATTACGAATTTCAAGGGTAGATTTCGATCCGAGTGGTCAAAAAATTGTTATAAACAATTTAATTGTTTATGAGGCTCTGGCTCATAAACAATTAAATTAATTGTTTATGAGCCTTTACTCAAGCCCCAATTTACTCAACTTAATTCAAGCAATTAAAACTCAAGATATCGTAAAATTAGGGCACAATGCAAATTGCAAATTGCAAAATAAGTATTTTTCAAAGCTTTATCGATCGTAACTCGGCTTCTACGCACGCAAACGAACCTTAGAGGATCTCACTTTAGAGCATGATTAATAAGCCTCCAAACAAAGTTTGCTAAATTACTTTATCTTCATTTGTTTTAAAGTTATACCCGTTTGAAGTTGTATTTTTTTTTAAATTGTACATTAATTTGTTTATAAGGGTTTCCAGCAAATTTGAGCTTTAAACATTTATACTTTAACTAACAATAATGATAGAAGAACTAAAAAGCAACAACCTAAGCTTATGAAATTGTTTGTAAGTTTATTTTTGGCCAAGATATCGGTATTTTAATGGTGCGCTATGAGGCGCAAAATCGGCTCACTCTCAAGTATTTTTCGACGCTTTATCGATCGTAATTCGGCTTCTACGCATGCAAATGAGCTTCTCAAGGTCTGATTTTAAACCTTAATTGATAAACTAAGCACTTAATTAATAGATACTTTCCTAACCTCAAAATGATACTTTTGATTTCTTCTATTATAAATAAAGTATAAATGTTTATAAATTTACTAAAAACCCTTATAAACAGATTAATGTACAAATTTTTTAAGAAAATTATAACTTCAAACGAGTATAACTTTAAAACAAATGAAGATAAAGTATGAGACCTTGAAAAGCTCATTTGCATGCGTAGAAGCCGAGTTACGATCGATAAAGCGTCGAAAAATACTTGACAGTGAGCCGATCTTGCGCCTCATAGAGCGCCATTAAAATATCGATATCTTGGCCAAAACTAAACTTACGAAGATTTTCGCAAGCGCATAATGTTTTTTTGAGTTCTGCTTTTATTATAGTTAATTAAAGCATAAATGTTTTTAGCTCAAACTTGCTTGAAACCCTTATAAACAAATCAATGTACAATATTTTTAGGAAAATTATAAATTCAAACGGGTATAACTTTAAAACAAATGAAGATAAAGTAATTTAGCAAACTTTGTTTGGAAGCCTATTAATTAAACTTTACTGAAGCTCATTTACTTGCGTAGAAGCGAAGTTACAATCGATAAAGCTTCGAAAAATACCTATTTTGCAATTTGCACTGTGCACTAATTTTACAATATCTTGAGTTATAATTCTTGGATTTAAGTGTAGTAAACGTTTTTTTCTTCGTTTTATATTAAGGAACAAATTTTATATGAAACATTTTTTATCTCTTTTAGTTTATGAGCCAGAGCCTTATAAACAATTAAATTGTTTTTAACAAATTTTTGACCACTCAGATCGAAATCCACCCTCGAAATTCGTAATCAGCAGCCAAAAATCCATAAGAAACCGTTGAGTTTGTCCATCAGAATTGAAAATGACACGGTGACCTTTATTTGGGGCCTAGACTATAACCGCCTTAAAACTACGACAGACAAAAGTAATGAAACTTGGAGATCTAGTTGGTGAACTAAAAATCTTGGAAGAAATTCCATTGGATGTAAGTACATGTCGACAGGTGCCATGCTAGTCAAATTCTACTTTGAAACACCCTTTGAAGTGGTAATAAAAGGTGACCAAATGGGTGAAGAAGTTGAATTGAAACTGGAAAAGGAATCACTCGTATGGGATTCGGATAGATCTATGATAAATGAAAGGACAGGAGTGGGAGAGCCCAATTTCATGTTATCCAAATCTCTTGGAAACGTTCCAAGTGTCTTTAAAGAAATACATGCTATAGACATTAGTGCAAAAGAATGACACCCCTAGGGCGAAAGTATTTATTATATCAGACAGCCAAGCCGCCCTAAAGGCTCTGAAGGCACTTACTTGTAAATAAAAGTTGATTGAAAATCTTTGATGTGGGTGCCAGATCACAAGGGAATCCTTGAGTTTAAATATATTATGGTAAGCACAAAATATCTTTATAGGTCGACGTGCGGCGAGGTTGCATGGCCTTAACGATGTCACATAATCTATCTCTCCATATCGCAATTTCAGGGAGAGTTGACCAACAACGGGTTGGAATTCATAAAGAGTCGTTTTGTTCTTTTCCCATAAGTTTTGCCAATTTATTGTTGATTTGAAAATATTGAAAACAAGTTCGAGATCGTTAGCTAGTTGGATTGTGGTGGCCCTAATACTATGGCCGGTAGCTTCTTTAGCAAAATGACCTGCTATTTCATTACCAGTAATTCTAGTACGAGAAGGCAAGTCATATGAGAGAGACTGTTACATCGCGAGTAGGAGATTTTGGTACATGTCATGAATGTTTTGAACTAATGAAAATTATATTGATTGAGTGGATAGATGATAATATCCAAATATGTTACAAATAGTTTTAGAGAATATCATAAATAAACTTATTTTGTATTAAATGTAAATAAAATTAAAATTTCAAAACTATTTTTTACTCATTCGTACACTAAGACAGACAAATCGAATTAACAATGTCATATTTATAGGACGGGTCAAAATTAAAAAATGCAAAGATGTAAAACTCAGTATTGATCCAGTATATTCTTATTTAGAACGATTATTATTGAATACAAATAGAGTATATTGAACTAGACGTGTTAATAATTTTACGTCGCGTGTAATTTACATGTTATTTTTGCACTTGTTGCATAAACAACTATAACGACGTTAATAAAGTTTGGCTCAACGGTTAGTGAATCACATACCGTTATAATACTTTTGAACAAAGAAATTATTAATTTTTTTTTGGGCGCATTTAATGTTGGCAAAGCAAAAGCAAATGTTTATTATTATTACCAAAGAAGTAAAAAGACCAACGTGAAGGAGCGTATTTAAAGATTAGTGCCAAAGAAATAGTACTAATGCAGTTAAGATGGTTTGCTTGTGGCATATTGTAGAGAATATTTACATTATTAAAATTTCCATCAACCTTATGGTGGGAATATAGCTATATCGACAAAAATTCTAAACATCAATGTATGCTGATGATGTAGTGTTAGTGGAAAATAATGAAAACCATTTAGAACAAAAACTGGAACAGTGGAGACAAGCTCTGGAGAAAAAAGGTTTAAAACTTAGTCGGAGACAAACAAAGTACTTACCTATTTGGAATCTTCATTTAAAGATGGAACAACTACAGATAAAATGATACCTTTGGAAGGTGAAATGATTGTAAAAAGCAATAGTTGCAAGTACCTAGGGGTGTAACGCTAGTTCGTCTCCATGTGGTGCACCCTGGGTAATGCTAAATGAACTAGCAAAATTTGGCGGCAGACGAACGAAAAAGAAATGCTGCCAACATCACAGATCACAAACAGACATCTTATCTATACGTAAACATACGATGGAAACAAATAAAGGTTCTTCTCAGAACCAACTGACTAGAGATCTCGGACCGTGTATCCGAGTCTGTCACCTTAACATCGAGGGCATAAGCAAGGAAAAATGCCAAGTATTGCAAAAAATCCTACACGATAACGACATTGACCTGGTTGCCATACAAGAGACCCATACTGAAGACAAAGTCCAGCTCGATTTAAGGGGAAACATACCTGGCTACGATTTACTGGGAGCCACTTATGATTAATCATTACGGTGTCGCAACATACATTCGCTGCAATATAGAAAATGGTGTTCTGCTCTCTGCTTCAAATAAAAATAATATACATGATGTGATCACCAAAATTGGAGAGATTACTGTAGTTAACATATACAAACCTCCAGCCACTACATGAAACCCAGAAGTGCTAAAGACTCATCCACATCCTACTATATACATCGGCGACTTCAACAGCCACCACGAAATGTGGAAGTACACCACGAATGATGAAAATGGGGAGGCACTACTAGAATGGTCCGAAGAGCAAAACACATATCTAGTTTTTGATGCCAAGGACAGAGGAACATTTAAATTAGCTGCATGGAGAAAAGAATATACCCCAGACCTATGTTTTGTCTCAAAAGATACCAATGACAGACCATTAACAACTGCGAGAAGTGTCCTTGCAGACTTCCCACATACTCAACATCGTCCTGTGCTTATCACCATCCGAATATCAATTCCAATAATTAGATCATATCCTCGACGCAGGTGGAATCTTGGAAAAGCAAACTGGGAGAAGTTCTCTGAACAACTAGACCGGACCTTGAGCTGGGTCCCTCCAACCAGCAAACATTATGAGAGGTTTGTGGGTGCAGTAATAAGCGCTGCCAAGGAAACCATACCTAGGGGGTATCGCAAAGAATATGTGCCCGGATGAACTGAAACATGCGAAGACTTATACGCGAAGTTTCTCGAAAGTGGTGACCGAGAAATAGCCGACGAGCTATTACACAACATCGGTACAGCTAGACGCCAAAAATGGATAAAGACTGTCGAAAACCTTGACTTCAAAAAATCAAGCCGGCAGGCATGGTCCCTGTTGCGGAAAATTGGAGGAGCTAACCAGCTGGAATCCAGAGAGTCTAAAATGTCTCCTAACAAGGTTGCTTTCCATATAGTATCTCTATCCAGAGCTCCACGAGATCGAACACATACTACCAACGTGAAAAGAGACCTTAAAGGCATTAAAACAAATGAACAGAACGAACTCCGAATATTCAGCAAGAATGTTTATTTCTGAAATCACACATGCGCTGAAAGAAATGAAATCAGGTAAAACACCTGGGTTTGATGGTATCCATCCTGCAGCCAGAAAACTACCGCCCCATAGCTCTACTCAGCATGGTATATAAACTATGTATTAGAAAAGCTGCTCCTCACAGAATTAGTCACAGGATACTAGAAAATATCCCCATTGAACAAGCTGGCTTCTACCCTCACCGAAGCTGTACGGACCAAGTGCTGTCATTAACAACTTTTATAGAAGCTAGTTTTTAAAAGAAACAAAAGACAGCAACATTATCTATAGATCTAACAGCAGCATATGATCCTGTTTGGAGACAGGGAGTAATATATAAACTGGCCCGTATTATCCCCGGCAGAAAGATAAATAACCTCATTGACAACATGCTGACAAACAGAGCCTTCCAGGTTATAATGGGAAAGGAGACGAGTAGACAGATGAAACTTAACAATGGCCTTCCACAGGGTTCTGTACTTGGCCCTTTACTTTTCCGTCTCTATATTGCTGACATGCCTGAAACCGAATCTCGAAAGTTTGGATATGCTGACGACTGGATTCTTGCAACAAGCCACCAATCTTTAGAAACTACAGAAATCACTCTCACGAATGACTTATCCATTCTCAGCGAATACCTTAAGAAATGGAGACTACAACCAAGTACTACAAAAACTGAAGTATCAGCTTTTCATCTCAACAACAAGCTGGCAAACAGAGAATTGCGAGTGTATTTTAATAACAAGCTGTTAAAACATAATAAATACCCGAAATACCTTGGGGTTACTCTAGACAGAACCCTCACATTCAGAGAACACCTGACGAAAACAGCAGCAAAATTGAAAACACGCAACAATATATGTAATAAAGAAACTCTGCGGCACTACATGGGGGTCCACAGCATCAACTTTAAAATCCTCTGCTCTTGGCTAAATAGTGTGG